>NC_133327.1:12009682-12364682 GCF_042186555.1 Aquarana catesbeiana
CCATCTCCTGTATTATGTCTGCAGTCTCTGAGCATCTCCTGTACAATGTCTGCAGTCTCTGACCATCTCCTGTATCATGTCTGCAGTCTCTGACCATCTCCTGTATCATGTCTGCAGTCTCTGACCATCTTCTGTACCACGTCTGCAGTCTCTGACCTTCTCCTGTATCATGTCTGCAGTCTCTGATCGTCTCCTGTATCATGTTGGCAGTCTCTGACCATCTCCTGTATTATGTCTGCAGTCTTTGGCCATCTTCTGTATCATGCCTGCAGTCTCTGACCATCTCCTGTATCATGTCTGCAGTCTCTGGTCATCTCCTGTATTATGTCTGCAGTCTCTGACCATCTCCTGTATTATGTCTGCAGTCTCTGAGCATCTCCTGTGCAATGTCTGCAGTCTCTGACCATCTCCTGTATCATGTCTGCAGTCTCTGACTGTCTCCTGTACCACGTCTGCAGTCTCTGACCTTCTCCTATATCATGTCTGCAGTCTCTGACCCTCTCCTGTATCATGTCTGCAGTCTCTGAGTATCTCCTGTACAATGTCTGCAGTCTCTGACCATCTCCTGTACCATGTTTGCATTCTCTGACCATCTCCTGTACTATGTCTACAGTCTCTGATCATCTCCTGTACCATGTCTGCAGTCTCTGACCGTCTCCTGTATCATGTCTGCAGTCTCTGATCATCTCCTGCACCATGTCTGCAGTCTCTGACCGTCTCCTGTATCATGTCTGCAGTCTCTGACCGTCTCCTGTATCATGTCTGCAGTCTCGGACCATCTCCTGTATCATGTCTGCAGTCTCTTACCATCTCCTATATCATGTCCGCAGTCTCTGAACATCTCCTGTATCATGTCTGCAGTCTCTGACCATCTCCTGTATCATGTCTGCAGTCTCTGATCATCTCCTGTATAATATTTGCAGTCTCTGACTATCCCCTGTATCATATTGGCAGTCTCTGATCATCTCCTGTACCATGTCTGCAGTCTCTGAGCATCTCCTGTATATTATTTGCAGTCTCTGACCATCTCCTGTATCATGTCTGCAGTCTCTGACCATCTCCTGTATCATGTCTGCAGTCTCTGACCATGTCCTGTACTATGTCTGCAGTCTCTGACCATCTCCTGTACTATGTCTGCAGTCTCTGACCATCTCCTGTACTATGTCTGCAGTCTCTGACCATCTCCTGTATCATGCCTGCAGTCTCTGACCATCTCCTGTATCATGTCTGCAGTCTCTGACCATCTCCTATACTATGTCTGCAGTCTCTGATCATCTCTTGTATCATGTCTGCAGTCTCTGACCATCTCCTGTATCTTGTTTGCAGTCTCTGACCATCTTCTGTATCATGTTAGACTTCAATATGGATTCATGCGGTCATTACTGAATACCAAAATCGTTTTCCAATACACCAAGTAGTAGCCGGATTATTGCTGTGACACTGACTCCAATTACTCCGGCAAGTATGCTGGGAATATTTCCATACCGCTTAGTAAAGTAACACTTATGGTGTATGAAGCCATGGGTGGCCGGCTTCTGAAAAACATTAAGCACTGTGTGTGTAAAGACCACTTTAACCGGAAGGTTTGCCGAATCCCCGGGTGTTCACCTTGTAAAAGGAAATTCCTACAGCAGCATTACAGCGCTGCAAAGATAAAGCCGGTGTTGCAGCAGGTTCTCAGGGAATGGCCCATGGACATTTGGGGATGTATGGGATCCAGTTCTGTGAGGTCAGACGGGAAGTACAGCTACGTGTGCCTGTGCATGCCGCTTGTCACTGTATATAAAAACAGATCCACAGCGCACAGCCCTAATCCTTTCTACACTTAAGGTCAGCGGGATAGGCAGGCCTGCCAAGGCATTAGCTCCAAGATAAGACGGACTATGAAAATCGCTGACAATTCACCCCCCCCCCCCAACGCCGAGTGCTGAATGCATTCAAGAAAACCCAAACACATGGCCGAGATGTGTAATTCGTAGTGTCCGCACATACGTAGGCATTTCTCCATTTTAAATTGAACCCAAAAGTATAGGATCTGTTTTTTTTAAGATTTTTTGGGGGGGGGGGCATTTTAATTTTCAAGCAGTTTTTTTTTTTTTTTTGCAGATACTCTGAAATTTCAAGTTAAAAATAGTGTGTGTATTAACACTTGCAAATCTATAAGGTGTATATATTTATATATTAAAGAAAATAAACACTAGCATAGATGTTCATCCTTCAAAACTACACGTAAATTTGTGGGCAAATCCATCCAAATGGAATGTTCTCAGGCTATAGTCTCTCCAGGTCGAACATGAGAAAAATGATGGCTACTATCTTGCTATTATAGGAAATACGTATACTCCTCAGTGCCAACTAGTGGCCATAATGTGTTATTTTCCCCATTCACATATTTGGTTTGCACAGAATATTGAGCCACCCAGAAATCTGCAGAACATTTTTTTTTTCATTTTGCCTTTAAATTTAAAGCAGTTTTTTGTTTTGTTTTGTTTTTTGCAGACACTCTGAAATTGCAAGTTAAAAATAGTGTGTGCATTAACACTTGCAAAAATATAGATTGTGTTTATATAAAAAAAAAAAACTTGCATAGATGTACATCCTTCAAAACTGCATGTAAATTTGTGGGCAAATCCAGCAAAATCGAATGTTCTCAGTCTATAGTCTCTCCAGATCGAATGTGTGCATGAGGAAAAATATAGCTACTAGATGGTGCTATCGTAGGAAATAATTACCCTCCACAGTCCACAGTGCCATCTAGTGGTCATAATGTGGTATATTCCTCATTCACACATTTGATCTGCAGAGAATATTGAGCCACCCAGAAAACTTTGGATCCATTTTTTCCCTACATTTTAATTTTAAAGCAGGTTTTTTGTTTTTGTTTTGTTTTTTGCAGGTACTCTGAAATTGCAAGATAAAAGTAGTGTGCATGCACACTTGCAAAATTACGGGGTGTATTTATAGAAATGTTGCATTCATGTTTATCCTTTGAAACTGCATGTAAATTGGTTGTGTGCAAATGGAGCAAAATGTTCACAGGCTATATTCTCTCCAGGTCGAATGTGTGTATGAGGAAAATACTGCATTATGGCCACTAGATGGTGCTATCATAGCTGCTGTGAATTGGGCACAATTGGATGATCTCAGGCTGTATTCTCTCCAGGTTGAATGTGTGCATGAGGAAAATACTGCAATATGGCCACTAGCTGGTGCTATCATAGCTACTGTGAATTGGGCAAAATTGAATGTTCCCTTGGCTATATTCTCTCCAGGTTCAATGTGTGCATGAGGAAAATACTGATTTTTGGCCACTAGATGGTGCTATCATAGCTGCTGTGAATTGGGCAAGATTGGATGATCTCAGGCTGTATTCTCTCCAGGTTGAATGTGTGCATGAGGAAAATACTGCATTTTGGCCACTAGATGGTGCTATTATAGCTGCTGTGAATTGGGCAAAATAGAATGTTCTCAGCCTATATTCTCTTCAGGTAAAATGTGTGCATGAGGAAAATACTGCATTTTGGCCACTAGATGGTGCTATCATAGCTGCTGTGAATTGGGCAAAATTGAATGTTCCCTTGGCTGTATTCTCTCCAGGTTGAATGTGTGCATGTAGAAAATGCAGAATTTTGGCCACTAGATTGTGCTATCATAGCTGCCGTGAATTGGGAAAAATTGAATGTTCGTTCCCAGGCTGTATTCTCTCCAGGTTGAATGTGTGCATGAGGTAAATACTGCATTATGGCCACTAGATGGTGCTATCATAGCTGCCACAAATTGGGCAAAATGTAATGCTCTCAGCCAATATTCTGTCCAGGTTGAATGAGTGCATGAGGAAAATACTGCATTTTGGCCACTAGATGGTGCTATCATAGGAAATAGGTATGCTGCTCAGCGCCATCTAGTGGGCATAATGCAGTATTTTCTCCATTAACACATTCAATATGCAGAGAATATAACCTGAGAACATTCGATTTTTACCCATTTACACTCCTCGATGAAGGGGGTGATCTCTGGCCCCCAAAAGGCATTGAATTTTTAAATTTTATCCTCAGCCTGATCTTACATTGGAATAAATTTGTATTTGGACGACTATTTCAAGGTGTAGAGCTTCTCTCAGATCCGTTAATGAAGGGGGCAATTTTTGGTTCTGAAACACGTTGGCTTTCTTATTTAGTTCTATTTTTAAGTGATATTATGTTGGAATACATTTGTATCTAAACTATCAATTCATCGCGTGCGGAATAAATTTTAGATCTGTTGATGAAGGGGGGTCAATTTTTGTCCCTGAAACGCGTTGGCTCTCCTGTTTGGCCTTTCTTCTGCCTGATCTTAGATTAGAATAAATTTGTATCTGGACTATCAGTTCACGGTGGAAAGCTTCAATTTTAAATCCGTTGATGAATGGGGCAGTAATGGGCCTAGAAACGGGTTGGATTTTTTGTTTGGTCTTCTTTCTACCTTATATTACAATAGAAACAAAAATTAGTATCAGAGCTAACAAGCCATGGTGTAGTGCTTCAGTCTTAGATCTGTTAATGAAGGGGCAATTTTTGACCCTGAAATGCACTGGATTACCTATTTGCTCTTCTTTCTACTTAATCTTACATGGGAAATGATTTGTATCTTGAATATCAGTTTATGGTATATCGCTGTCATCCAGGGCTGGTGCTACCACTAGGCAAACTAGGCAGCCGCCTAGGGCGCACTGCTGTCAAGGGCACCTGGCCACTGGTGTTTCTACTCTTTCTGCAGCAAGCAACTTAAGCCTCGTACACACGCTTAGATTTTCGGATGAACGCACATCCGTTTTTTGTGGCATGCTAGTCTCCTGTCGAAAGTGAAGAGGTAAGTCACAATAAGAACATTTTCGTAAGACAGAATACAATTTCAGAAGTGACTTCATGTGTTGAATAGTTTTGTATATGTTCTTTCGTTTCTGAGCATGCGTAGTCTTGCTCTTACCTTTTCTTTTGTATGAAAACCATACTAATGAAACGAAAATGGGATGTTGAGTTCACATCCGAAAAATTTTTTATAGTCTGCACATCCAGCTTTTGTCTGACAAAAAAAGCGAAATCGGCTGTCGAAAGCACCGTACTAATGATCCGAAAATCGTCAGACAGCTCCTCTAACGAATTTTGCCATCCGATTTTCGTATCGTGTGTATGGGTCTTAAGTCTCAGCATCAGCAGGCAGCCGCCACTTCGTTCGCACATTGTGTCAGAGGCGCGGCGGCGGAGGAGGACTGTGTCTGTGTCTCGAATTATTGAAAGAAAGCAAACGTTCATTGATGGGCGCTGGTGGGGCTGCATTTGTTGGGTGCTGGTTGGCTGCATTGATGGGTGCTGGTGAGGCTGCATTTGATGGGCGCTGGTGAGGCTGCATTCGATGGGCGCTGAAAGGCTGCATTTGATGGGCGCTGGTGAGGCTGCATTGATGGGCGCAGGTGAGGCTGTGTTGATGGGCGCTGGTAGGCTGCATTGATGGGCGCTGGTAGGCTGCATTGATGGGTCCTGGTGAGGCTGCATTTGATAGGCACTGGTAGGCTGCAATAGATGGGCACTTGTGAGGCTGCATTTGATGGGCGCTGGTAGGCTGCATTTGATGGGCGCTGGTGAGGCTGCATTTGATGGGCGCTGGTAAGGCTGCATTTGATGGGCGCTGGTAGGCTGCATTTGATGGGCGCTGGTGAGGCTGCATTGATGGGCGCAGGTGAGGCTGTGTTGATGGGCGCTGGTAGGCTGCATTGATGGGCGCTGGTAGGCTGCATTGATGGGTCCTGGTGAGGCTGCATTTGATAGGCGCTGATAGGCTGCAATAGATGGGCACTTGTGAGGCTGCATTTGATGGGCGCTGGTAGGCTGCATTGATGGGCTCTGAAAGGCTGCATTTGATGGGCGCTGAAAGGCTTCATTTGATGGGCGCTGGTGAGGCTGCATTGATTGGCGCTGGTAGGCTGCATTTGATGGGCGCTGGTTGGCTGCATTGATGGGTGCTGGTGAGGCTGCATTTGATGGGCGCTGGTAGGCTGCATTTGATGGGCGCTGGTGAGGCTGCATTTGATGGGCGCTGGTGAGGATGCATTTGATGGGCGCTGGTGAGGCTGCATTGATGGGCGCAGGTGAGGCTGTGTTGATGGACGCTGGTAGGCTGCATTGATGGGTGCTGGTAGGCTGCATTGATGGGCGCTGGTAGGCTGAATTGATGGGCGCTGGTGAGGCTGCATTTGATGGGCGCTGGTAGGCTGCATTAGATGGGCGCTGGTAGGCTGCATTTGATGGGTGCTGAAAGGCTGCATTAATGGGCGATGGTAAGGTTGCATTTGATGGACGCTGGTAGGCTGCATTAGATGGGCGCTGGTAGGCTGCATTTGATGGGTGCTGAAAGGCTGCATTTGATGGGCGCTGAAAGGCTGCATTTGATTGGTGCTGGTGAGGTTGCATTTGATGGGCGCTGGTGAGGCTGCATTGATTGGCGCTGGTAGGCTGCACTTGATGGGCGCTGGTGAGGCTGCATTTGATGGGCGCTGGTAGGCTGCATTTGATGGGTGCTGAAAGGCTGCATTTGATGGGCGCTGAAAGGCTGCATTTGATTGGTGCTGGTGAGGCTGCATTTGATGGGCACTGGTGAGGCTGCATTGATTGGCGCTGGTAGGCTGCTTTTGATGGGCGCTGGTGAGGCTGCATTTGATGGGCGCTGGTGAGGCTGCATTTGATGGGCGCTGGTGAGGCTGCATTTGATGGGCGCTGGTGAGGCTGCATTTGATGGGCGCTGTTGAGGCTGCATTTGATGGGCGCTGTTGAGGCTGCATTTGATGGGTACTGCTGAGGCTGCATTTGATGGGTGCTGGTAGGCTGCATTTGAGTGGCGCTGGTGGGCTGCATTTAATGGGCACTTCATTAAAAAGGTGGGGTATACATGGGCAGGGCAAAGGGGGTGGATTCAGGGGTGGAGCCAAGGGGAGCAGTGGCGAAATTAGGTTTTGCCTAGGGTGTCAAAAACCCTTGCACCAGCCCTGCTTCCATCTTTAATCCATTGATAAAGGCGAAAAAAATTTGGCCCTCAAATGGGCAGACTTTCTTCTTTGGTTTTCTCTCTACCTGATCTTACATTGGAATAAACTTTTATCCAGATCAGGGGCCTCCAAACTGTGGCCCATCGGCCAGATGTGGCCCTTTGTTTGCCTTTATCTGGCCCTTGGGGCACTATTCCTCCCACTGACCCCAATGATGGGGCACTATTCCTTCCACTGACACCAATTATGGGGCACTATTCCTCCCACTGACACCAATGATGGGGTACTATTGCTCCCACTGACACCAGTGATGGGGTACTATTCCTCCCACTTACCCCAATGATGGGGTACTATTGCTTCCACTGACACCAATGATGGGGTACTATTCCTCCCACTGACACCAATGATGGGGTACTATTATTCCCACTGACCCCAATGATGGGGTACTATTGCTCCCACTGACACCAATGATGGGGTACTATTCCTCCCACTGACACCAATGATGGGGTACTATTCCTCCCACTGACCCCAATGGTGGGGTACTATTGCTCCCACTGACACCAATGATGGGGCACTATTGCTCACACTGACACTAGAGGTGGGGAATGTTTTCTACCACTGACAGCAATTATTAGGCACTATTCCTCCCACTGACACCAAATATGGGGCACTATTCCTCCCACTGATACCAATGATAGGGTACTATTCCTCCCACTGACCCCAATGATTGGGTACTATTGCTCCCACTGACACCAATGATGGGGTACTATTCCTCCCACTGACCACAATGATGGGGTACTATTGCTCCCACTGACACCAATGATGGGGTACTATTGCTCCCACTGACACCAATGATGGGGTACTATTGCTCCCACTGACACCAATGATGGGGTACTATTGCTCCCACTGACACCAATGATGGGGTACTATTGCTCCCACTGACACCAATGATGAGGTACTATTCCTTCCACTGACACCAATGATGGGACACTATTCCTCCCACTGATACCAATGATGGGGCACTATTCCTCCCACTGACACCAATAATGGGGTACTATTCCTCCCACTGACACCAATGATGGGGTACTATTGCTCACACTGACACTAGAGGTGGGGAATGTTTTCTACCACTGACAGGGGTGGAGCCAAGGGGAGCAGTGGCGAAATTAGGTTTTGCCTAGGGTGTCAAAAACCCTTGCACCAGCCCTGCTTCCATCTTTAATCCATTGATAAAGGCGAAAAAAATTTGGCCCTCAAATGGGCAGACTTTCTTCTTTGGTTTTCTCTCTACCTGATCTTACATTGGAATAAACTTTTATCCAGATCAGGGGCCTCCAAACTGTGGCCCATCGGCCAGATGTGGCCCTTTGTTTGCCTTTATCTGGCCCTTGGGGCACTATTCCTCCCACTGACCCCAATGATGGGGCACTATTCCTTCCACTGACACCAATTATGGGGCACTATTCCTCCCACTGACACCAATGATGGGGTACTATTGCTCCCACTGACACCAGTGATGGGGTACTATTCCTCCCACTTACCCCAATGATGGGGTACTATTGCTCCCACTGACACCAATGATGGGGTACTATTCCTCCCACTGACACCAATGATGGGGTACTATTATTCCCACTGACCCCAATGATGGGGTACTATTGCTCCCACTGACACCAATGATGGGGTACTATTGCTCCCACTGACACCAATGATGGGGTACTATTGCTCCCACTGACACCAATGATGGGGTACTATTGCTCCCACTGACACCAATGATGGGGTACTATTGCTCCCACTGACACCAATGATGGGGTACTATTGCTCCCACTGACACCAATGATGGGGTACTATTCCTTCCACTGACACCAATGATGGGACACTATTCCTCCCACTGATACCAATGATGGGGCACTATTCCTCCCACTGACACCAATAATGGGGTACTATTCCTCCCACTGACACCAATAATGGGGTACTATTCCTCCCACTGACACCAATAATGGGGTACTATTCCTCCCACTGACACCAATAATGGGGTACTATTCCTCCCACTGACACCAATGATGGGGTACTATTCCTTCCACTGACACCAATGATGGGGTACTATTGCTCACACTGACACTAGAGGTGGGGAATGTTTTCTACCACTGACAGAAATTTTTAGGCACTATTCCTCCCACTGGCACCTAATATGGGGCACTATTCTTTCCAATTACATCGATACACTTTTCCTCCCATTGACACCAATGGTGTAATTTTTTACTCCCACTGATCGCTAAGCCCATGGCATTGTTTACTCTCACCGATGCCAGAGCCACAGTCCGGCCCCCTTAAAGTTTCAAGGACAGTAAACTGGCCCTTTATTTTGAAAGTTTGGAGACCCCTGATCTAGATAATTAATTCATGGCATAGCATTACATTGGAATAAATTTGTATCTGAACTATCAATTCACAGTGTAATGCTTCAGTCTTAGATACATTGATTAAGGGGGCAATTCTTGGTCATGAAAAATGTTGGTTTTCTTATTTGTTCTCTTTTTTTTTTACCTGATATTACAACATTGTACATCGGAACTATCAATTCATAGCGTAGCTCTTCAATCCAAGATCCACTGATAGAGGGGCAATTTTTTGACCCTGTAATGCGTTGGTTTTATTATTTGGTCTTCTTTCTACCTAATCTGACATTAAAATTTTTATGTGGACTATCAATTCATGGTGTAGCGTTTCGACCTTAGATCCATCGATAAAGGGGGGCAATGTTTGGCCCCAAAACATGTTGGGTTTCTTATGTGGTCTTCTCTCTACCTGATATTACATTGGAATAAATTTGTATCTGGACTATCAATTCACGGTGTAGCTATTCAATCCAAGGTACATTGATGAAGGCGGGAGCAACTTTGGCTCTGAAACATGTTGGCTTTCTTATTTGGTCTTCTTTCTACATAATATTACATTGGAATACATTTCTATCTGAATTATCTATTCATGGTGTAGCTGTTCAATGTAAGATACATTGATGAAGGGGGGCAACTTTTAGACCTGAAACATGTTGGCTTTCCTATTAAATCTTCTTTCTACCTGATATTACATTGGAATAAATTTGTATCCAGACACTTAATTCATGGCGTAGTGCTTAAATCTTAGATACATTGATGAAGGGGGCAATTTTTGATCATGAAAGGTGTTGGTTTTATTATGTGGTATCTTGTTTTTTACCTGATACAGTTGTGCTCTCAAGTTTACATACCCTGGCAAAATTTAGGATTTCTTGGCCATTTTTCAGAGAATATGAATGATAACACAAAAACTTTTCTTTCACTCATGGATAGTGTTTGACTGAAGCCATTTATTATCAGTCAACTGTGTTTACTCTTTTTAAATCATAATGGCAACAGAAACTACCCAAATGACCCTGATCAAAAGTTTACATACCCCAGTTCTTAATACCGTGTATTGTCCCCTTTAACATCAATGACAGCTTGAAGTCTTTTGTGGTATTTGTGGATGAGGCTCTTTATCTTCTCAGATGGTAAAGCTGCCCATTCCTCTTGGAAAAAACCCTCCAGTTCCTGTAAATTCTTGGGCTGTCTTGCATGAACTGCACGTTTGAGATATCCCCAGAGTGGCTCCATGATATTGAGGTCAGGAGACTGAGATGGCCACTCCAGAACCTTCACTTTATTCTGCTGTAGCCAATGACAGGTCCACTTGGCCTTGTGTTTTGGATCATTGTCATGTTGGAATGTCCAAGTACGTCCCATGCGCAGCTTCCTGGTTGATGAATGCAAATGTTCCTCCAGTATTTTCTGATAACATACTGCATTTATCTTGCCATTGATTTTGACCCAATTTCCTGTGCCTTTGTAGCTCACACATCCCCAAAACATCAGTGATCCACCTCCGTGTTTCACAGTAGGAATAGTGTACCTTTCATCATAGGCCTTGTTGACTCCTCTCCAAATGTAGTGTTTATGGTTGTGGCCAAAAAGCTCAATTTAGGGTCTCATCACTCCAAATGACTTTGTGCCAGAAGGTTTGAGGCTTGTCTCTGTGCTGTTTGGCGTTTGCGTAGTAATGGCTTTCTTCTGGCGACTCGACCATGCAGCCCATCTTTCTTCAAGGCCCTCCTTATTGTGCATCTTGAAACAGCCACACCACATGTTTTCAGAGAGTCCTGTATTTCACCTGAAGTTATTTGTGGGTTTTCTTTGCATCCCAAACTATTTTCCTGGCAGTTGTGGCTGAAATTTTAGTTGGTCTACCTGACCGTGGTTTGGTTTCAACAGAACCCCTCATTTTCCACTTCTTGATTAGAGTTTGAACACTGCTGATTGGCATTCTCAATTCCTTGGATATCTTTTTATATCCCTTTCCTGTTTTATACAGTTCAACTACCCTTTCCTGCAGATCCTTTGATAATTCTTTTGCTTTCCCCATGACTCAGAATCCAGAAACTTCAGTGCAGCACTGGATGAAAGATGCAAGGGTCTGTCAGGAGTCCAGAAACTCATTGACCTTTTATACACACACACACTAATTACAAGCAAACAGATCACAGGTGAGGATGGTTACCTTTAATAGCCATTCAAACCCCTTTGTGTCAACTTGTGTGCATGTTATCAGGCCAAAATCACCAGGGTATGTAAACTTTTGATCAAGGTCATTTGGGTAGTTTCTGTTGCCATTATGATTTAAAAAGAGTAAACACAGTTGATTCATAATAAATGGCCTCAGCCAAACACCAACCATGAGTGAAAGTTTTTGTGTTATCATTCATACCGGAACCAGATTACCAGATCCGTCAGTAGCGGCGGAGACGATCGGGTCCTCTCTCCTGCTTGGTATGGGGATGAGTGAGGGGAAGATGGCCCCCACCCATCTCCATATCATTGCAGGGCGGAAGTGACGCTTTTGACAATTATTTTTAATTATTTTTTTTAAATGACAACATTTTTTTTTTTTTTTTTAATTGCATTTTAGTGTAAATATGAGATCTTTTTGACCCCAGATCTCATATTTAAGAGGTCCTGTCATGCTTTTTTTCTATTACAAGGGATGTTTACATTCCTTGTATGAGGAATAAAAGTGACACAATTTTTTTTTTTAAAGAACAGTGTAAAAATAAAAAATAAAAGGTAAAATAAATAAGAAAAACACATTTTTTTAAACGTGCTCGTCCCGACGAGCTCGCGTGCAGAAGCGAACGCATCCGTGAGTAGCGCCCGCATATGAAAACGGTGTTCAGCGGTGTGAGGTATCGCCGCGACCGGTAGAGCGAGAGCAATAATTCTAGATCTAGACCTCCTCTGTAACTCAAAACATGCAACCTGTAGAATTTTTTAAACGTCGCCTAAGGAGATTTTTAAGTGTAAAAGTCTGTCGCCATTCCACGAGCGGGCGCAATTTTAAAGCGTGACATGTTGGGTACTCAGCATAGCATTATCTTTCACAATATATAAAAAATTTTGCTAACTTTACTGTTGTCTTATTTTTTTAATTAAAAAAAGTGTATTTTTTCCAAAAAAAGTGCGCTTGTAACACCGCTGCGCAAATACGGTGTGCAACGACTGCCATTTTATTCTCTAGGGTGTTAGAAAAAATATATATATAATGTTTGGGGGTTCTAAGTAATTTTCTAGCAAAAAAAAGAAAAAAGTTTTTTAAAAGTTTTTAACTTAAACAACAAATCTCAGAAAGAGGCTCGGCCCTTAAGTGGTTAAGCAGCCAGACAGCTTATCGAAAAAAAAGATTGCCCCATCCATACATTTGAGGTAGATGCACTGCTGAACTATTGTATTCTGCCAGCGGGACTCTTCCGTTGCCAGAATACACTGATCAGCGCTGCCACCTATTGGCTGCAAGCACTGATCGAGCAGAAAATATACCATCAGTTCTTTTTGGGAGGAGTTGATCACTAGATCAACTCCTCTTGAACAGGAACGGCCATACACGGATTGCAATTTCGATCCATGTATGTATCCATTGACGAAGGGGGCAATTTTTGTCCATGAAACGCGTTTTTTTGTTCCTCTCTCTACTGGATCTTATAATGGAATAAATTTGTATCTGGGCTAGCAATTCATAGTGTAGAGTAGACGTGTGCACTGCCGAAAAATATATTAGTTTTCATTTCATTCGGGTTTTTTTTGTTTGTTTTTTTTTTTTTTTCGGGTCATTCGTTATGATCGAAATTCGCAAATTCTAAAATCCGAAAAAACGAAAATTCGGAAATTCGAAAATCCAAAAATTTGAAAATAAGAAAGAAAATCTGAAAATTCGAAAGAACAAAAATCCAAAATAATAACTAACTAGTAATAACTAACTATTAAATTATAGGTATTGAAATTTCCCTTTCAAATTTGGCTGTTAGTGAACGTAACGAACACGAATTTATCCGAAGTTATGAATTATCCGAAATAATGAATGCAGCATCTAAACAAATGGAACGGAATGAATTAATAATAAATAATAATAATAAAAAGTTTTTATTATTATTGTTATTTATTATTATTAATTTGTTACATTCTTTTCATTTAGATACTGCATTATTTCAGATAATTCGTAACTTGGGATCATTTCGTATTCGTTACGTTCACTAACAGCCAAGTTTGAAAGGGAATTCCAATACCTATCATTTAATAGTTAGTAATAGTTGTTATTACAAGTTATTATTTCAATTTTTTCGAATTTTCGGGTTTTCGTATTTTCATTTGTATTTTCGTTCTTTTAAACTTTAGTTCTTATTTTCGGATTTTCACATTTTCGAATTTCCGAATTCCCAAATTTTCATATGTTCGGATTTTCGAATATTTGAATTTACGAATATTCAGAAAAATTTATTAAACACGTTTCTGTTAATTCAGATATTTCTAAATTAAGGAATTTGTCAAAATTTGTTAAAAACGAATTTGGATTTAAATAAATTGCACATGTCTAGTGTAGAGCTTTAATCTTTGATCCATTGATGAAGGTGGCAATTTTTGTCCCTGAAACCATTGCGTTTTGTCCTCGCTCTACCTGATCCTATGATGGAATAACTCTCTATCTGGGCTATCAATATATAGTGTAGACCAGTGGTCTCCAAACTGTGGCTCAGGGGCCAGATGTGGCCCTTTGCTTGATTTTATCCAGCCCTTGGGGCAATATTTTATTCCCTGAAACAAACAATGGGGCATAATTCTCCCTCCTCCCACTGACATCAATGAAGGGGGCACAATTCCTCCCAATGACACCAACAATGGGGCACAATTCCTCCCAATGACATCAATGATGGGGCACAATTCCTCCCAATGACATTAATGATGGGGCACAATTCCTTAGACAGATAGCAGCAATGGGGCACAATTCCTTCCAACTATACCAACGATGGGACCCAATGACATCAATTAGGGGACACAATTCCTCCCACTTACACCAATAATGTGGCACAATCACTCTCGTTGAAACAAACAATGGGGCATTATTTTTTTCTCACTGACATTGGGACCTTTCCTACTCCCACTGGCCACAGTCCAGCCCTCCTAAAGTCTGAATGACAGTAAACTGGCCCTTTGTTTAGAAAGTTTGGAGATACCTGGAGTAGAGCTTTAATCTGTGCTCCATCGATGAAGGAGAAACTCTTTGGCGGTGAAACGCATCAGCTTTATTTGGTCCTCCCTCTACCTGATCTTATGATGGAATAAATTTATATCTGGACTATTAATTCATAGTGTAGTGCTTCAACCTTTGATCCATTGATGAAGGTGGCAATTATTGTCCCTAAAACACGATGCCTTTCTTTTTTGGTACTCTCGCTACCTGATCCTATGATGGAATAACTTTGTATCTGGGCTATCAATTCATAGTGTAGAGCAGTGGTCTCCAAACTGTGGCAAGGGGGCCAGATGCTGCCCTTTGCTTGCTTTTATCCGACCATTGGGGCACTATTTCATTCACAGAAACCATCAATGGGGCATAATTCCCCCAACTGAGACCAATGAAGGGGGCACAATTCCTCCCAATGACACCAACAATTGTGCACAATTCCTCCCAATGACACCAATGATGGGGCCCAATGACGTCAATTATAGGGGAATATTCCTCCCACTTACACCAGTAATGGGGCACAATTACTCTCGCTGAAACAAACAATGGTACATTATTTTTTCTCACTGACGTTGGGACCTTTTCTCCTACCACTGGCCACAGTTAGGCCCTCCTAAAATCTGAAGTGGCCCTTTGTTTAGAAAGTTTGGAGACACCTGAGGTAGAGCTTCAACCTTTGATCCATTGATGAAGGGGATAATTTTTGGCCATGAAACGCATCAGCTTTATTTGGTCCCCCTCTACCTGATCTTATGATGGAATAAATTTGTATCCGGACTATCAATTCATAGTGTAGAGCTTCAATCTTAGATCCATTGATGAAAGGTCCTGAAATGTGTTGGTTTTCTTTTTTCGTCTTCTCTCTACCTGATCTCCCTGATACATATTAATTCATAGTGTAGAGCTTCAATCTTAGAGCCACTGATGAAAGGTCCTGAAATGTGTTAGTTTTCTTTTTTGGTCTTCTCTCTACCTGATCTCCCTGATACCTATCAATTCATAGTGTAGAGCTTCAATCTCAGATCCATTGATGCATGGTCCTGAAATGTGTTGGTTTTCTTTTTTCGTCTTCTCTCTACCTGATCTCCCTGATACCTATCAATTCATAGTGTAGAGCTTCAATCTCAGAGCCATTGATGAAAGGTCCTGAAATGTGTTGGTTTTCTTTTTTGGTCTTCTCTCTACCTGATCTCCCTGATACATATCAATTCATAGTGTAGAGCTTCAATCTCAGATCCATTGATGAATGGTCCTGAAATGTGTTGGTTTTCTTGTTTGGTCTTCTCTCTACCTGATCTCCCTGATACCTATCAATTCATAGTGTAGAGCTTCAATCTCAGAGCCATTGATGAAAGGTCCTGAAATGTGTTGGTTTTCTTTTTTGGTCTTCTCTCTACCTGATCTCCCTGATACATATCAATTCATAGTGTAGAGCTTCAATCTAAGATCCATTGATGAATGGTCCTGAAATGTGTTGGTTTTCTTGTTTGGTCTTCTCTCTACCTGATCTCCCTGATACCTATCAATTCATAGTGTAGAGCTTCAATCTCAGAGCCATTAATGAATGGTCCTGAAATGTGTTGGTTTTCTTGTTTGGTCTTCTCTCTACCTGATCTCCCTGATACCTATCAATTCATAGTGTAGAGCTTCAATCTCAGAGCTATTGATGAATGGTCCTGAAATGTGTTGGTTTTCTTTTTTGGTCTTCTCTCTACCTGATCTCCCTGATACATATCAATTCATAGTGTAGAGCTTCAATCTAAGATCCATTGATGAATGGTCCTGAAATGTGTTGGTTTTCTTTTTTGGTCTTCTCTCTACCTGCTCTCCCTGATACCTATCAATTCATAGTGTAGAGCTTCAATCTTAGATCCATTGATGAATGGTCCAGAAATGTGTTGGTTTTCTTTTCATTTTTTGGTCTTCTCTCTACCTGATCTTACGATGGAATAAATCTGCATCTGGACTATCAATTCATGGTGTAGCCCTTCGGTCAATTGACCAATGGCGTCCCTAGGGGGGGGCCAGAGGGGGCCCTGACCCCCCCCCCCCCCCCCCCCCCCAACATTATGCTGTGCCCCACCATGTGCCCCCCCCCCCAATAAAAAAAATAAAAAATTTTATTTTTTTTTTTACAAAAAATCAATGTCTAAGAGAGAGAGAGAGAGTCCCCAGTCAGCTCCTGCGGGTGATTCCTCCCCCCTCCCTCTGCTCACTGACACTGCATAATGCGAGCGCTCACACAACCACGGCCGCCTGATCTGCTCCTTCCCCTGCATCCTCATTGGCAGAGAGAAGAGCGAGTTGCAGGAAGGACTCCACCAGGACTCTCAGTTACTGAAAAAACAGACTGATTTCTCCCACCCTTAGGACAGGAGAACCAGCCTGTAAATTCCAAGAGATGCCAGACCAGGGCAGTCAATAGCAGGTGCAGGACAGCAAGAGGAGGCTGAGGAACCCCATAGTGGCAGAACACCAGGGCCCGGTGGCAAGACCACCTTTGCAACCCAGATAGTTCTCCCACTGCTTTGGATCCTTATATTCTCTTGGTATGCTGGTGACATATATCTCTTGTTTTCTGCCACCCTGGGGGGGGGGGGGGGGTGGGGGGCCAATACAGTAGGAAGGGAGCTCACTGCAGAACATGTGAAAGGGCCATTGTGGGGTCATAGTAAAGGGCCCCAGGAGATAGATAGATAGATAGATAGATAGATAGATAGATAGATAGATAGATAGATAGATAGATAGATAATTGCCTTTTATAGTTGCCCCCCTACTTTTGTCCCTGTCCCCCCGTGTGCCCCCCCTAAATATGAAAGCTGGAGACGCCACTGAAATTGACCTACATAAGGAGGCAGAGACCAGCACCTGCAGAACAGTGTGGTCCCTTCAAGGCCCGCCCTGTGTTCTGCTTTTTTTTCGGATGACAGCTGCATTTATTTAAAACAAGTAACAAATGGCTTAAATGGGAGCCTGAAAGAGGGAGGTTAAGAATAGGAATGAAGTGCGTCTACAAGGATCTTTTTGTAACTTTTGTAACTTTTTGCAAAGGAATGATTACACTAATTCTCTCAGATGCTAGAATCCTATCATCACTTCCCACTCATGCTGAAGAACAGACTATGCAAGGCGGCAAATGGATAGCATAAAATATGGATAATATACAGATTTGTAAGTATGCATGTATAGCTTCATTCAAACCACATCCTGTGAGCTAAGGGGCGTTAGTGGCCCAACCCTCGACCCAGAAGAGGAATGCTCGGCAGGTCATCATGAGTTATCGCTTTTTGCATTATCCGCCCTGCATCAGTGGAAGAAAAGAGTAAAGAGGACCTGTGAAAAGCAAAAAGAAATGTATACAGTACATATTTTTTAAGGGTGCTCCATTAGTAAGCAGGGGGGGGGGGGGTAGAGGATCTCAAACTCCTAGTTGGGATTTTAACACTCTTTCAAATATGCTCGAAAACCAGCATTATGAAAAAAACAAGAGTGGGCTCCCGATTCTCTTTCTTTCCAGCATTTTCTTCAGCATTCCAGGTGCTCTTTAACAGCAAGAATGAAATAAATAGACCTAAAACAAAGTGGGGAAGAATAATCAAGGAGGGGGTATATGATAAGTCGTGATAGATCCCAACTGACTCTTGGAAGTTGAACTCTAAAGAGCCGCTGTAAGATAAATACCCATTTTTTGCCATATTTTTTTGGGGCAAAATGCATTGGAGTCAACAGGAAAGGTGGTGGTGTTGAGGTTTTTGATGGTCTTTAATCGTACAATTCATCTCTTTTTGTCATACTGCGAAAAACATGAAGTGGTAGCCAGGCGTCCTTCAGATTAACAAAAAAAACAGAGAAGCGTATCATTATAAAACTTTTATTAGTAATAAAAAGGCGTAAAAATGAAGTCACAAAAATGTCTAAGGAGAGAGACAGACCACATTACATGACAGTCTATGGTAGTCAAAGGTTCTCATGGTAGTCCACAATTCCCATGGCAGTCTCTTGTAGCCCACAGCTCTCATGGCCAAGATAGAGTGCCCCTATTTCTCAGCATCTCCCAGGTAGAATGGCCTTAGGCCTCAGCATGCCCCAGGTAGAGTGTCCCTAGTGCTCAGCATATCCCAGCATGGGATAGAGTGCCCCTAGAGCCCAGCATCTCCAAGGTAGAGTACCCCTAGTGCTCAGCATGTCCCAAGTAGAGTGTCTCTATTGCTCAGCGTGCAGCAGGTTGAGTATTTCTAGAGCTCAGTATGTCCCAACATGGGGTAGAGTACCCCTAGTGCTCATTATGTCCCGGGCAGAGTAGGTAGAGTGCCCCAAGGGGCTTAGAATGTCCCAGGTAGAGTGCCTCTATTACTCAGCATGTCCTAAGTAGAGTGCCCCTAGGGCTCAGCATGTCCCGGGTAGAGTGCCCCTAGGAGTCAGCATATACCAGGTAGAGTGCCTCTATTACTCAGCACGTCCCAGGTAGAGTCCCCCCAGTGCTCAGCATGTCCCAGGTAGAGTACCCCTAGTGCTCAGCATGTCCCAAGTAGAGTGTCTCTATTGCTCAGCGTGTAGCTGGTTGAGTATTCCTAGGGCTCAGCATGTCTCAGATAGAGTGTCCCTAGTGCTCAGCAAATCCCAGCATGGGGTAGAGTGCCCCTAGAGCCCAGCATCTCCCAGGTAGAGTACCGCTAGTGCTCAGCATGTCCCAAGTAGAGTGTCTCTATTGCTCAGCATGTAGCAGGTTGAGTATTCCTAGGGCTCAGTATGTCCCAACATGGAGTAGAGTACCCCTAGTGCTCATTATGTCCCAGGCAGAGTAGGTAGAGTGCACCAAGGGGCTCAGAATGTCCCAGGTAGAGTGCCTCTATTACTCAGCATGTCCCAAGTAGAGTGACCCCTAGGGCTTAGCATGTCCCGGGTAGAGTGCCCCTAGGACACAGCATATACCAGGTAGAGTGCCTCTATTACTCAGCATGTCCCAGGTAGAGTCCCCCCAGTGCTCAGCATGTCCAAGGTAGAGTTCCCCCAGTACCCAGCATGTTCTACGTAAGTAGCCCCCCAGTGCTCAGCATGTCCCATGTAGGGTGCTTCTAGAACTCTGCATGTCCCAGGTAGAGTGTCCCTACTGCTCAGCAAGTCCCAGGTAGAGTGCCCCTGTTGTTCAGCATGCCCAAGGTAGAGTGCCCTTAGGGCTCAGCATGTCCCAGGTAAAGTGCCTTTAGTGTACCATATGTCCCAGGTAGAGTGCCTCTTGTGCTCTGCATGTCCAAGGTAGAGTGCTCCTAGTGCTCAACATGGCTCAGGTAGAGTTCCCCCAGTGCTATAAATGCCCGAGGTAGAGTACCCTCAGTGCTTGGCATGTCCCAGGTAGAGTGCCCCTAGTGCACCATTTGTCCCAGGTAGAGTGTCACTAGTGTTCAGCATGTCCCAGGTACAGTGCCCCTAGCACTCAGCATGTCTCAGGTAGAGTGCCCTAGTTCTCAAAATGTCCCAGGTAGAGTGTCCCTAGTGTTCATCATGGCACAGGTAGAGTGCCCCCAGAGCTCAGCATATCCCAGGTAGAGTGCCCCTGGTGCTCCACATGTTCCAGGTAGAGTTCCCCTGGTGCTCGGCATGTCCCAGATAGAGTGCCCTTAGTGCCCAGCATGTCCCAAGTAAAATTCCTCTTCATGGGAAAAAGACACCTGTTCATTTATTTGCAAACACCTACAATGACATCATAGAAGGGAGCATTCTTCCCACTGAGCACCAATATAAGGAACATTCTTCCCACTTACCACCAATGTAAGGGACATTCTTCCCACTGATCACCAATGTAAGGAACATTCTTTCACTGATCACCAATGTAAGGAACATTCTTCCCACTGATCACCAATGTAAGGGGCATTCTTCTCACTGACCACCAATGTAAGGAACATTCTTCCTACTGACCACCAACATAAGAGGCATTTTGACCATTGACCTACATGTAAGGAGCATTCTTTCCATTGACCACCACTGACCACCAATGTAAGGTGCATTCTTCCAACTGACCACCAATGTAAGGTGCATTCTTCCAACTGACCACCAATGTAAGGAGCATTCTTTCCACTGACCACCAATGTAAGGAACATTTTTCCCACTGACCACCAATATAAGGAACCTTTTTCCGACGAACTCCTAGTTTTTTAGTAGACTAAGATAGGCCATACACAGTGCGAATTTCTTTCCTGCACCCATAAGAGAATCTGGCAGGCTGGTTGCCCCCAAGTTGATTGATCGATCAACTAGGTACATTCAGCCTGCCCATTAATGATTTAAATTGAGATTCAAACCCTCTATGGCCTTCCTTAGACCTGTAAATGTTTTCAAGGGTTCCTCTGGGGTAAAAACTTTGAGAAAAGCTGCCTTAGGGATTTTGGTCTATGCCAGCACTTATTACACTGACCCATCAGATTTATTGGTCTCAAGCTGCCAGTTTATTCAAAACGACTATGCTATGCACTATACTAACACACTATCTAGATTCTATGCCTATAAAAGTCATAGTTCCCCTTTAAGGCACAGATGCACAATCCCATGAAAGCAGTCGCATCTGGCCAATTCAATGGCAGTTTTCTTTTTTCTTTAATGCAGGCCGATGTTCCTCTGGTGTCCAATTCAGAGCTCTTTCCAGCTGGGCAGACACGGTTCTTGCAGAGCTTTGCAGATTTAAAGTTGTGCCTGAATGTTCTGTTGCATTGTGCTGAGGAAGGGTGACTTGGCAGCATTTAAATACCAGCAAACCTCTAATTATGTACATCTTCTATAGCATGCTCTTCACATCCAGGCACTTTCGTATATGGTCTGGCACACGCCAATGACATCACTGTAATCTCGCTGGCACAACTCAGCTGGAAAGTTTTGTAGGCTTGAAGTCAAGCTCAGGCTGTCCGTGACACTAATTTGTCGGTTGTCACCACGCTAACACCGTTGATTTCAGTATTTTAAATAAATTAGGCCATAAACCTGGATGATGGTTTATGTCATGAGGTGAGCTGTAAGCTGACTGTGGCAATGGAAGACGTGTCCTTCCTAGATCACCAATGACTTTGATTTCTTTCCAGCCATTTGGTTAGAGGTAGGGTTTTCGCTTTCTCATGTCAATGCTTCCCCTCCTGATCCCAGTCAGGACACTATCTGCAAGAAGTTTTCATGTGCTTGCTTATGTGGGTTTCTCCGGATGCTCCAGTTTCTTCCAGTGCTCCAAAGATATACGGGTAAGTTACTTGGCTCTTTTTCAGATTGGCTGTAGTATGTGTATATATACATGGGGTAGGAACCTTAGATTGTGAGGGCAGGAACTGATGTGAATATACATTATGTTAAGCGCTGCACTATATAATACCTGAAATACATAAGTATTAGAGAGGAACCGAACTGTGAAGATTCTACCCAAAAAGGCAAGCAGAGAGTAAATGACTAGTCACCAGCATTACCTATAGCCAATCAGTCCCTATTACTAACCTACCATGCCTTATTCTGCACTGTGTCTCTGTATTGATGGGGCCATCTTAGTAGGGAAGGGTTTTTGCTTCCTTATGTCAGAACTGTCCCCCTGAAGACTGGAGATCGGAAGGCTGGTAGGGTAATGATGAAGAAGTAGCAGGAGAGGTGAAGGAAGCACAGATCCACAGAACAGATGAAGCAGAAGCAGGGAGACTCTTGCATTGCAGGTCCTCAGGTACAGCTTCCTCTCCAGCAAGGAGAACAGCGATCAACACAGTAGTGACATCATCAACTCTTATCCACAATCTGGTGAAATTAACATGTTAGCAGGTCACTCCTTGGGAGTACTACAAGCCATGACCACCCACCATTGATTCAACTTCAGTAAGGGCTGGTGCTGCCCTCAGGCCAAAGGCCAAGTTACATTTCAATACCCCACACAGTTTTGGAAGGACTGCATCTCCTCTTTAGCCAGTGACATGGTCTATTCCTACCTGTCCTGACACATGACTATGAAATCATTTTGAGAAAGTAGCAGAAAGTACTTACTTAACCTAACCAGCTTGTCACAACTTATCACACTGTACACCATTAACTGTATTCTGTCCGTGGTCACAGAGAGAAGCATCCATACTTCACTTTGCAAAGGCCTTGTACACCGTGACCTACAGGCTCAGTCCCTAGGAGGGTTCTGTACCACAGTGGGCTTCAACATGGAGACCCTGCCTCTTAGTAAGGTGCACAAAGTATTAGGCTACCCCTCCCTACCAGAACCTCTGTTGCCAGCCACCAATTCCTCTGCCAGCTGGCCGCTTCTCCGTCTCTCTGATCACTAATTCTTAACCATAGAGGCTAGCTGTAATGTTCCGACGGTCTTCCAACTCCCCAGTTCACCAAGAATACACTTTAGCTGTAACCCACTTGTTGCCCACTGTCAGTAATAGAGGCCTGACAACTTCTTCTTTAACCAAGAACTTGCTTTACTAAATTATTTTGTACATTACAATTGAGGTGATATATAATGTTCATAACTGTTGCCTAGGTTCAATTGTCTATGCATTACATTACATTTGGCTGTGTGGCTCCCCTAGTGGTGCTGTCCACACCTTTAGTTAGGAAAGTCCAAACACAAAAAGTCCATCCATATGGCTGCCCGCTAACCGTTTCCATTAATAGGGTGATGCTGCTGGTAAGCAGCTGTAGCGCTACCCAAGAAGGAGCCACTGGTTAAGATAGGTCTTCTGTTCTTTGCCTTGACCTCTATAAGGACCTCAGCCCCTTTGACACCAGGTTGAGCATAAAGACAAGCAAACACAGTGAATCACGGCAATTAATTCTTATCACCCAAAAACAAATACCAAAGCAGTTAGCAAGGATCCAGTCCATAAAATTTGATCTTCTGCCAGCTAACGTCGGGCCCTTTAAGTGAGCGTTGGTGCATTAATGGTGGTCCTTTAAACCTGCAAACAGTATGATGATAACAGGTGCATTATATTTCAGTGAAGGGTGAAAAAGGGGTGGGCTAGATATAATGATGGTGTAATACAACCATAGCTCAGAGTCGGTAGTGGTGCGCTATGAACGTGAAGGCAATAAAGTACAGAATTGCTATGGAGGGGTGCTGGTTGGGTGGTATAATTGTCCTGCTCACCGTGATATGGCTACTATCTCTTGCTTACCCAGACAGGTCTGGTGGATGCCTACAGTTGCCAATAAAGCAGGCTTTTCCCAGGTGATTTAATAAAAGCTTTCCCAAGCTCCTTCTACTCACACAGAGTCTATTGGGACCTGTAGTTCAGACAGTCAGTTGTAACATTACATGGCTGAAACCTTGGACTTCACCTTTCAGGATTCCAGGCGCTCTGCATTGAGGTCTATTGGTTCAGTGGACTCAGATCTCCTCCTGCTGGCTGGAGAAGGGTTGTGCAATACAACATTAACATCACAAAGGGGAAAGTAAAAATAGCAATGTCTCCTTCTCCATGTTTCTATAGTCCAGCACCTGGCTACACACTCCCCCACCAGAAATCTTTGGTCCCCAAAGATAGGATGAATTTCTTCAAACACATAACATTCAAAGCGTTAGCTTAACTTATTCAAGTAACTGAATATAAACACAGATCCTCTGGCTGAGTCCTCATATCACAATCCCATACCCCGGACTGCACCACAAGGTTGGCTTCTCCTGTATAAATAGCCTTCAAGAAGGGAAGTGGCACACATACAGGGGAAGATATGTCATAAAAACCACTGCATGCACTATCCATCAATTAAAGAAACATAATGTACATAGGGTTGCCACATCATCCCTTTAAAACTGAACACATATTAATTACACAATTACACTGAGGTTAATTTAATACCCATAAGGCACTGAGTGAGTTTAAATACCACCCTAATCAGCCACAGAACCGTGTAATTAATATGTGTTTGGTTTTAAAAGGATGAGGTGGCAACCCTAAATTCACAATAATTGTATACAGGCACCTGCTATAGTCAGAGGCAGCAGTGCCTTAGATCAAAGTCTCCCAACTCCAGTCCTCAAGTACCCCCAACAGGTCATGTTTTTCCCTCAGGATTTCCCTCAGATGAAACGGCTGTGGTAAATACTAAGGCAGTGGAGCTGATCAAATCACCTGTGCAAATAATGGTAAGCCTGAAAACATGACCTGTTTGGGGGTACTTGAGAACTGGAGTTGAGAAACATTGCCTTAGATCACGGGCCTCAAACTGGCGGCCCTCCAGCTGTTGCGAAACTACAAGTCCCATCATTCCTCTGCCTATGGGAGTCATGCTTGTAACTATCAACCTTGCAATGCCTCATGGTACTTGTAGTTTGGCAACACCTGGAGGGCCGCCAGTTTGAGACCCCTGCCTTAGATGATCTCTCAAAGCAGGTATACAGAACAGGAATGCCAAGGCACAGGAAACATTCTGCTACTTTCGAGGAGGAATAAAAGGCAAAAAAGGCATATTCTTCAGGGTCCTAACTTTTCTAGATCTTCCTAATAAGAAAGTAAAACTTCCCTTTTTGAGTTTATGTTCGATTTTGGGAATATCTGGGTAGCAGTGAGAATAACATGATCTGCTTTAGTCTAAGCTGTTCAAAAACAAGTACTGTACCGGAAAAATTGAAAATAATATAAATTTGAAAAATTCTGCTGGTGTTCTTCCCTCTGTAGCTAGCACCCCAAAACTGAGCCGCACTCCTCCCGCTGTGATTGAAAAGTCTCACTCAGGGCCGTGACAAGGGGCGGGTGGGAGGGGTGGCTACCCTGGTTTACTGTAGAGATGGGGGCACCTTCCTTCTATTACAAGGCTGGAAGAAGTAGTGATATTGACAAGTGAGTGACTTCTGGGTGGTGGGAAGGGGAAGAGGGGGTGCAGTTTGGCATCTTTGTGCGGGGTGCTGAATGACCTTGTCCCAGCATTCTTTCTGCTTTACTGTAGAGACTGTGAAATAAATAAGTTGTTCAGCGGGGACATCCCTGTAATGTGAGTGGCACAGCACAGCTGGGACATTTAGCAGGCTAAAAGACGAGCAGGAAATTCAGGCTTTCTATGACACTGATTAGTCAGTTGTCACCATTTTAACACTGCTAATATCTGTATTCTAACATTTGCTAGGGTAAAAAAAAACCCTAATTAGACTATGCACCTGGATGATGGCTTATGTCATGGGATGAGTTGTTAGCTGATTGCAGCAATGATAGAGCTGTCTCTCCTCTATCACCGATTACTTAGCTACATGTTTTCCCCTCTTAAAGTGAGTTTGACTTTTTTTAAAAATCTCAGTTTACGAGAATGAATTGGACACAGGCTGGCATTACCAAATCAAATTGCCTAGGCACAGACGACAAGTTCTGGTGCTTTGTGGATGTTTCACATCATTAGAGGTTGCAGTTAGTCCAGATCCAAGTAAACAGATGTTACTTTTTCTTGTGAAAAAAACAGATGTTACTTGGAAGGTAGCGTGTGAGCTCTCTTTTATGTCCATGAAGTGTTGGGAATACAGGTTTTGTTTTTGGATCTCAGTGTAAAGCCTCCTACACACGATCGGATTGTTGGCCAACAAAACCGTAGACTTTTGTCTGAAGGGCGTTGGCCCAAACTTGTCTTGCATACAAACGGCAAGGAATTGTTGGCCAACAAACACGAACATAGTGATGTACTACATTGTTTTTCAGCTCTTTAGCGCCACCCTTTGGGCTCCTTCTGCTAATTTCGTGTTAGTAGAAGTTTGGTGAGTGTTGATTTTCATTTCACACTTTTCATTTCGCACTTTTCATTTCGAACTTTTCTGTTTGTTTCTGAACGGCCGTTCGTCAACCAGCCATGTTGCAGATTCGGAGGAGATAACGTGTTATTTATAATTGGCCTTGGAGTTATTGCTTTGACATTATTTTTTTGGTTGAATAATAATGATTTGATTTGGTATATTTTCTATATTTTTGGATGCATAGAATGCACTTTTTGGTTAAGTTCTATTGGCAGATATCATGTCTAATTTTATTTGTTTTCTTTTTTTAATGCACAATAAAAAAAATTGTGGAGAATAATACTTGGCTATGTGTTTTACTTCAAATGACAGTTTGGGAGTCGGCAGTAACATTTAAAAAAATACACTGTAAAATTGACACGGGACACCAACATAGTTGTATCTTTGATCCTAAAAACTACGGGATAATAGTGTTGTGGTAACTAGTCCAAATAAAAAAAAATAAAAAAGCATAATAATATTCTTGATATCACTAGAAAAAAAAAGCCTTTGAAAATTAGTTTGCAATAACTCCATCAGTATCACCAGCAAAGCAGCTTCATTATTATCCCATTAAAGAAGAAGAGAATTGTGCGCTGCATTTGGAGATTTCATAATTTGCCGCGTCACGAATGTTAATTCTCCATTACGAGCGCTAGTTTACAAGACCGATCGCTTCCGGCTCGTCCTTGCTTCCGAGCATGCATGTTTGTACTTTGGACTTTTGTCCGACGGACTTGTGTACAACAACACACATTTGTTCGCGTAAAATTTGAAAACATGCTAACCATCATTTGTCCGCAGAAAGTCCGACAACAGCTGTCCGATGGAGCATACACACGGTCGGATTTACCGCCAACAGCCTGTCATTGAACATTTCCCGTCGGAAAGTCAGATCGCGTGTACGAGGCTTAAGATTGTTCTCCACACCCTTTCACATTTTTTTTTTTACTATGTTGTGCCCCTGCCCCTGTAACCAGCAGCTCTGGATTGGAGTTGACTATTGCAGCCTATCTACTTTTTCAGTTTCGGCACCTGCCAGGGGTTACTGTTAAAATAAAAATTGGGCTTTAAGGCTTAGCTATATTGCAAGTTGAATATCAGCCAACATTTTTGGGTTGAAAATGTAGGGACCCTGCCCTAAGCTGGAGTGTCCCTATTCTAAATGTAGTGCTGATGGGTTGTAGTCAGCTCAAGCCTGTCAGGAGGATTATTGTGTTCATACACAGAGTGAGAGCTATATGTACATCAACGAGCGTATGCTGAATGCGCTTGCACGCGCTTATTGGCATGGTTGAGCATGCAAGTTGGGTGCTGCTGTTTTGGCAACCAGTGGCCTATTTATTGGGGGGGGGTGTAAAGAATCGCGGTTGTCAGTATTTATGACCCATGACCAGTCCGCTGTGACCCGTCTTACTCTTTGACCCCATTTGATCTTGATCTTCTGTTTTCAACCCAGGCTTGTGACCCGACCTCTTCTTCTGTCTGCTGATTTGGTACCTGCTTTACACATCTGATACTGACCTTGGCCAGGATCGTACCTCTGTCTTGGTTTTCTGAATCTGCACCTCTTCCACCCGATTGTTGCCGACTTCTGTCTGCCTGACTAAGCTTCAGGATCCTGCATCTGCAAGTTCCTAAGACGGCCTTTAGCACAGGTACCAGTACTGTGTTGACCGCATTCCTGCGCTACCCAGAGCATCCTCTGGCCAGGATCTTCTACAGACACCCATACCACTCTGTGCAAGGATTGTCACCTTTTCTTCAAGCCATACCTGAACACTTCAGTGGCACGTATCACATTTTTTTGTAGTATACGCTATAGGATTGTAAAAGACCTGGAGCACCTTTGGGTACCCCAAGGAGAGCAGCAATGTGGCGTGTTGCGCACGCCATGGTGAACAGTGGGTTTGGCCAAATCGTGTTAACAGTGGGAGGGGCTTAAAGGGGCAGGTCCCAGATGCCACGATCCTCACCTCTGTGGCAGCTGGCATCTCTTTGATTTGGGGGAGGGGGGAGTAAGAGGATATATGCTAGGGGGCAGTTTGTTAGGGGAGAGGACTGCTAGAAGGGGAGGGGGTTGGATATGTGCTGGGAGCGCTTTGGGAGAGCAGAGGACTTGTGCTAGCAGGGGTTCGAATATGTGCTGGGGGGCACTTCAGGAAGGGGGGAGGACTTATGCTAGTAGGCAGGTAGGGTGTTCTGATATGTGCAAGGGGGCACTTTGGGAGGGGAAAAGACATGTGCTAGTAGGGAGGTGGGGGGTCCATTATGTGATGGGGGGGCACTTTGGGAGGGGAGTGGACTTGTGCTAGAAGGGAGGTGGGGGGTCAGATATGTGCAGGGGGGGCACTTTGGGAGGGGAAAAAACTTGTGCTAGCAGGAGATGGGGGGGGTCAGATATGTTCTGGGGTGGGCGCTTCTAGCAAAAGTCCTCTCCTGATAGTCCTGGCACGGTCCTTTCTGAATAATGTGTCCAGGTTTCAGGCGGTCTAAAACCTGGGCACATGATTCTAAACCTGGACTGTCCGGGTCAAACCTGGACAGGTGGCAACCATATTCTGTGGCCTGTTGTACCCAGACATCTAACTCCGGAACATGAGGTGTAAGGGAAGCCCTCTCATCAGCTCAGCCCTACCAGGTACGTGCCTAAATTGATAGTGCTGCTCCCTGTACTTTTTTCCTAAATTCCAGTTATTGTTTGCTTCTATCTGGTGTTGGGGAGTGACCCTGGAAATAGTGTAAAAGTATCCAATGGCCTGAGTCATGAATATTTATGTCTCCATACCCAACCACTATGTAAGGAGGTGCAGGGTGGTGCAGTAATAGAACTGTATTGAAATTAAAGTTTGATAAAGCACAACTACCCCGCGGGAAAAGAACCCGACCAGGCGCACTCACAGAATGTTGCAACGAAAGGTATAACAGTAGGTCTCAGGTGCCCTAACAGCATCTGTCTTGAGAAGCGGACTGTGGCCTGGCTGGTCCACACCCAAATGGGAAGATTTCAAGGAAGAATTGTGTATCCCTACTCTTGTCCTACTCTTCTTGAACCTCTCCCTGCCGCTACTACTGTCCTTGACAGACGGATGACCTGTCCCAACACTACCCAGACGCGAACTGCACGCCAAGCCTGGGAGCCAGAGTCTTAAATAGGCTTTGCCTGACACAAGATGCCCACCAGAGTCACATGTGGTGCAAAGTTCACGCCAAGCCTGGGAGCCAGGGTCTTAAATACACTCTGCCTCACCCAAGATGGCCGCCAGAGTCACATGTGAAGCCAGCATTCAATCGGATAGCTTCCCCAGTGACCCAGGAAACCATGTTCTGCTTGACTTCCTCTCCCTTTGCAATGCAGCTGCAGTTGAGCTCCACCTGCAGTGGAGAAAGTAGACTGCACCTGCCTACAACTGGGAGATTTATTGTCAGTGGTGCAAGCTGGGGAGGGTATAAATCAGGGGTCTCCAAACTTTCTCAGCAAAGGATCAGTTTATTGTCCTTCAAGTTTTGGGGGGGCGGATTGTGCCCAGTGGGAGAGAAAATGTCCTGGCATCGGTGCACCATCATTGGTTTCAATGGGAGGAATAGTGCCCCATTGCTGATATAAAGTAAAATAGTGCACCATTGATGGTGTCAGTATAGGGAATGGTGCTCCATCATTGTTTCCGTTGGTGAACTAGTACCCCAAAGGCCAGCTAAAGGCAAGCAAAGGGACACATTCAGCCCCCGAGCCACAGTTTGGAGACCACTGGTATAAATATTTGGGGGAACCTTCTAAAAGCTCTTGCCTCCCAGACTTTGCCTGACCTCTCAGGCTTTCTGCCTGGGGAAGACACCTGTGTTTGAAGAAGGAAGTCCTGAATTTGTGTCCTGAAAGTTTGCACTGCCTGGCTGGAGGATTTCTCCAGGAGGAGTGAAGCAGGAACCTGGACAGGACCATTTGGGGGTGAACTTTGTATGCAGGAAAAGTGCCCAGAGAAGATGGGCACAAGCTTGCACATCGCAGAAAGTTTGATGGCTCATCTAGGGAGTGTGTGCTGCTACTGCTTTACAGTCAGAAGAATACAGAGTCTGGAGTTCTGAAGTCTGCATACTATACTTTTTCGCTCTCTGGGTTTGCAGGTTTCCATAAACTCTGTTACCTTTCAAAAGTGACTGGTGCCCAATTTTTCATGGCCCCAAAAAAGACAAGTATCCAACCCTGAGATGAAATGTCAGCCCCCCGAGCCTCCTATGAGTGAACCTTCAGGAAGATCTTGCCTCCCAGGCCCCGTCTAGGCAGGATGTGCGTATAGCTGTTCCCTGATCTCCCAGGCCTTCTGCCTCCAGTGGTGAGGGTTTCCTACAGAATGAAAGGAGACACAGAAACAAAGGAAACCCTAGTAGAGTGCAGGAAGGGCCAGAACCTCTATTGGGTTTTTATTGTTGTATAAGTCCCCATTGAGGAGTTTCCACTCCCTAGCTGTATGGCTTCCAAGACAAGAAGTGAGTGGAGTCTCCCCAATAGGGCCACGGGATAGGACAAGGATAATAAAAAGGGGCACAGGCTGGGACAAGGATAATAAATAGGGGCACAGGCTGGGACAATGACAATAAATAAGGACACAGACTGGGACAATGATAATAAATAGGACTTCTTACTACTCTATAACTGACTGGTGTAATGGTAGGACTTTACAACAAAAGAGCGCAAGTGGATACATTTACAGAAGGAACGTTTTGAATGGGCTGTCCTAAAACACGCGTAGTAAAACATTACAAAACTTACATTATTCCACATGCATTAACCGAACACACTAGGACACCAAAGTGTGAACGGGCCCTGATGGTTCTTTGCTTTGAACACCATAAATGCAAAGTCAGAGCTGCACTGAGTGAGCTCATAGGTGGATCCATAGTCCATCAGCCATCATTCTCCGTGACCTGCAGCGTGAGCCATAGCTGGAGGTCATGGATCCAATTGAGGTGAGGACTGGAGTGATGCTGAAGCTGCTACTTTTGGAACCAGTTTTCTGTACCTAAGATACGTAAATGTAACTTTGAAATCTTTTTCCTTGTGTGTGAGTCAGCTATTGTTCACTGGCACTGTATTCGGTTGAATGTGTGTGGATTATTGACACACAATGGCGTATTCTGGTTATTTTTAAAACCCAACACACTCTGCAATGGAATATTATCATAGAATTGTATCTAAAAATAAACATCTTGTACATTAGTGTAGGCAGGGAGATGAATGGCGGTTCCTTCTGTTACTGGGGAAAAGTTCCAGGCTGCTCTCTTCCCGGTTGGGCGCTCCACCAGACTGACAGCCCTGGAAAGTCATGAAGTGGTCATGTGGTCACTAAGTCACTTTCCCTTTTTTTGAGTGTCAACATTATGGGCATATGGCCACTGCTTTGAGGCTAGCACTAGGGAGAGGCCAGCATAGGACTAATGTGTCCTCTGCTGTGAAATTCAGGGACTATCTTGGAATAGCCTGTGTCACATTAGGACATAGAGCCCTGGCAAGATTTGGTGGCCATTTTTGAAGGATCTTAAACCATACTTGTGTCTACTGATAATTTAACTTACCATCTCAGAAGTGAAGGTGAATACCCTTAGAGTGTAACCTTACTTTCTAGTTTCGAGGATGAAAGCTACTTTAGGAAACAGTTGCATTGCATACTTTCCTCCATACCTCAGATATGACGTAACCACATACCACATGGGCATGTGGCTTTGTTCATAAATCATACTTGGCTGGTATATTGACTAGAGAGAAAACATCAGAGAAGCGGGGCCTACACCATTCTATATGGGAGTACTATGAGCCTAGGCCATCATGATGATGCATCCCAAAGGGGTGTGTGTCTGTGAGACCCTGGGCTCACAGTAAGTGGGGGGAAGGACACGGGACATCATTCAACCCAGAAGAGCGCTGGTGATGGAGAATGACTTGGAAGGCAGCACTGGAGTGCGGAGTATGCGTTGAAACATTGATTATCATGTTACAATGGCAGCTGAAACTCGGTGGGATATATTAGGCAGTAAGTGATCATGTTGTCTCTGAAGTTGATGTGCAGTGGGCAGGCGTAGAGATTTGAGTGACTTTGACAAGGCCAAATTGTAATGACTAGACGACTGAATCAGAACAACTCCAAAACTGTAGCTCTTGTGGGACGTTCCCAGTATGCAGTGGTCAGGGCCGTTCAAAAGGGGTCCAAGGAAGGAAAACCAGTGACGTGGTCATGGTCAAAGACTCATTGATGCACGTGGGGGGCAAAGGCTGGCCTGTGTAGTCTGATCCAATAAAAGAGCTACTGTAGCTCAAATTTATGCTGGTTGCGGCATGTGAGCATCAGAACTGCACCACAGAGCAATGGAAGAAGATGGCCTGGTCTGATGAATTCAAGAATGGTTTGAGGAACACAACAACAAGTTTGAGGTGTTGACTTGACCTCCGAATTTTCCAGATCTCAATCCAGCTGAGAACCTGTGGGATGTGCTAGAAAAATAAGTCCAATCAATGGAGACCCCACTTCTCTACTTACAGGACTTAAAGGATCTGCTAAGGAAGGCTTGGTCCATATATCACAGCATAGCTTCAGAGGTCTAGTAGAGTGCATGCCTCAATGGTTTATGGTGCATTTACATAATGTTATGGCTGATCATCTTCCCCACCGCACTTTAAAAACCTATGCCTCACCTACCTATTTCCAAGGTTCCTCTGGGCAATCTGGCGATGTCAACAGTTGTTTCTTTTCAACCAGTACATGGCACTCATATAAAGATGATGTCCTCCTAGGGGGCAGGTCCGTGATAGCCTGGAATTAGAGTTAAGAAGTGGGTTGAATGACATTTAGTGGCAGAAAAAAATGACTGTGGGGACAGCTCTGGATTGACAGTAAGAATTGCAGCAAAAGTTGCATTTTTTTAAATTTTGTTGGGCTGTTAATGTATTTAATTAATTTTTTCTTTAAGGTTAAAACTCCAGGCAAAGCTAAATACACAGATGATATATGCATATATTAGAGCAGTGAAAATGATTTGTATTTTTGACCATCCAGTCCTGAGAAAGACGGCACAGTGGTTTAGTGGTGTGGTTGGCACTGGAGTTTGCATGTTCTCCCTGTGCTTGCATGGCTTTCCTCCATGTAATGTGGTTTCCGTCTCACACTCCAAAGACATGCTGATAGGTCAGTTGATCAACATACACCTTACAATCTAACTATGCAAACTTTCTACAATCAACATTAGATATACCAAAACTACACTATGTTACCAAAAGTATTGGGACGCTTGCCTTTACACACACATGAACTTTAATGGCATCCCAGTCTTAGTCCATAGGGTTCAATATTGAGTTGGCCCACCCTTTGCCGCTATAACAGCTTCAACTCTTCTGGTAAGGCTGTCCACAAGGTTTAGGAGTGTGTCTATGGGAATGTTTGACCATTCTTCCAGAAGTGCATTTGTGAGGTCAGGCACTGATGTTGGACGAGAAGGCCTGGATCGCAGTCTCCGCTCGAATTCATCCCAAAGGTGTTCTATCGGGTTGAGGTCAGGACAGTCAAGTTCCTCCACCCCAAACTCGCTCATCCATGTCTTTATGAACCTTGCTTTGTGCACTGGTCTAAATAATTTGATGGAGGGGGGATTATGGTATGGGGTTGTTTTTCAGGGGTTGGGCTTGGTCCCTTAGTTCCAGTGAAAGGAACTCTTAAGGCGTCAACATACCAAGACATTTTGGACAATTTCATTCACCCAAATTTGTGGGAACAGTTTGGGGATGGCCCCTTCCTGTTCCAACATGACTGCGCACCAGTGCACAAAGAAAGGTCCATAAAGACATGGATGAGCGAGTTTGGGGTGGAGGAACTTGACTTGCCTGCAGGGAGTCCTGACCTCAACCCGATAGAACACCTTTGGGATGAATTTGAGTGGAGATTGCGAGCCAGGCCTTCTCGTCCAACATCAGTGCCTGACCTCAGAAATGCACTTCTGGAATAATGGTTAAACATTCCCATAGACACACTCCTAAACCTTGAGGACAGCCTCCCCAAAAGAGTTGAAGCTGTTATAGCTGCAAAGGGCGGGCCAACTCAATATTGAACCCTACGGACTAAGACTGGTATGCCATTAAAGTTCATGTGTATGTAAAGGCAGGTGTCCCAATACTTTTGGTAATGTAGTGTATGTAATTTGAGGACCAACCTAATCTATCCAATCAATCTGCATCCAATCAGGCAGGCATGGTTGTTGGTAGATTTAAAGAAGATTGTACAATCACATTGTAATACATGTGTATGGTGAATTGGCCTTACTATGTGTGTACAAATTGGCTGTGCACATGTGCTACTACATTCCACATGCCAATCCCAAGCCCGAGCAACTGGGGAGAGTTGAGGAAAGACCTGATGACCTACCTGGTAGAAAAACTCTATGGAAAAGTCAAGCGTCTTAGACTAAAGAGCTGACACATTGAACTTAGGTTTAAAAGAAATATATTTAGGATGTATTCATTTTCAATTTTTTTTATCTGCATGGAGTACAGCTTTAAGACGTTGATTCACATGCAAATGCATATACATTCATTCTGGGTGAATGAGGCAAAAAAACAATTGTAAGTAGCCTATATCCTGTGCCAAATACTGCATCTGGCCATTAGATGGCGCTAAGTAGCCAAGGTAATGCCTAAAAATACTTAACTCCATCTAGTGGCCAAATGTGGTATTTTTGGCTTAAAATTGTAGAGATTACATTCGAACAGCACAGCAAACAGCCTGCTTACATTCATTTTTTTTTGCCTGAATGTACAGGCATTTCAAACTGGATTAACAGCTATGCAATTTATTGATGCATTAGCCCCTAGGTGTACTGATGATATAGACGACAAAGGAACACCGCACACCAACAGCTGCGAGTATGCAAGATGTGAAGAATGGCCTTTGCCTTGGCACCTCCCGATAATCACTCACCCAATGCATTTCGCCCCCTATGACTAAGCCCCGGAGGCTGGGCGAAACGCGTCAATGGGCATGGTTACCGGGAGGAGTCGAAGCTGAGATTGTTTTTTAGATGTGCTGAACAAAAACATGTGTTTATTTTCATTTAGTTTCAATCTGTTACTTACAAAAATTTGATTAGTTAAATGTGTTAAATTTGTTTGATTCGTCTGAGAAATTTGAGTTGTTTATTTGAATTTGAATCATTTCGAATTCTCCGAATTGCATTCTAACTGATCTCAGTTTGAACGAATTCTTAAAATTCGAATCGATTTGAATTGCATTTGAATCAAATTTTATTCAAAATTGAATGTATTCTATTTCAAATTCGAATTTTGGAAGATGGTTATATTATTTATATTCTTTTCTATTCTATTCTTTTATTTTCTATTCTATTTTTTCTATTATATTCTATTCTTTTATATTCTATTCAAATTCAAATTCATTCTATTTGAAATTCAAATTTGGAAAACGGTTGTATTGTGATATCCTTTCCATTCTATTGTTTTCTATTGTTTATTCTATTATTTTCTATTCTATAATTTATTCTATTCTTTTCTATTCTATTCAAATTAAAATTTATTGTATTCCTAATTCAAATTCGGAAGATGGTTATATTCATTCTATTCTATTGTTTTTTCTTTTCTATTCTATTCTATGCTATTCTATTCAATTTTTTTATACGCTAGTCAATTCTATTCTTTTATTTTCTATTGTATTCTATTCTTTTCTAATTTGAATTTATTGTATTTAAAATTCTAATTTCGGAAGATGATTATTTTCATTCTATTCTATTCTATTGTTTTTTCTTTTCTATTCTATTCGTTACTATTCTATTCTATTGTTTTTTGAAGTCTATGCTTTTTTTTATTTTCTATTCTATTCTTTTCTATTATATATTTGGATTTATTCTATTCGAAATTTGAATTCTGGAAGAAGGTTATATTCTTTCTATATTATTCTATTCTTTTTTTTATTCTGTTCTATTCCTTTCTTTTCTATTGTATGTTATTCTTTTTTTCTATCCTATTCTTTTCTGTTGTATTCAAATTTGAATTTATTCTATTTGAAATTTGAATTTCAGAAGATGTATATATTCTTTCTAATGTACTTTCATTATTTAGTCTATTTTGTTCTGTATTACTCTATTCCTTTATTTTCTATTCTTTTATTTTGTATTCTGTTTTACCCTATTATATTCTATTCTTTTATTTTCTGTTCTATTCTTTTCTATTCTATTCTATTCGATTCCTTTATTTTCTATTCTATCTTATTTCCTTCGCAAATTCGAATTCAATTGCAAAACTATTCAAATTCAATTTGAAAATGATTCAAATTCGATTTGAAAATTATTCAAATTCTATTTGAAAATTATTCAAACTCAATTTGAAAATGATTCGATTTGAAACTTATTCGAATTCAATTTGAAAATGAATTGAATTTGATGCAAAAATGATTTGAAAGCGACTAGAATTTTATTCAAAAACTATTCAAACTCTATTTGAAAATTATTCAAATTTGATTTGAAAACGATTCAGATTCGATTTGAAAATTATTCTAATTCAATTTGAAAATTATTCAAATTCGATTTGAAAATTATTAGAATTCGACTTGAAAATTATTAGAATTTGATTTGAAAATGTATTGAATTTGATGTAAAAATCATTTGAAAGCGACTAGAATTTGATTAAAAAACTATTCGAATTCTATTTTAAAATTATTTAAATTTAATTTAAAAACAATTCTAATTTTATTTGAAAATGATTCTAATTCGATTTGAAAATTATTCTTATTTGATTTGAAAACTATTCGAATTCGATTTGAAAATGAACTGAATTTAATGCAAAAATTATTTGAAACCGACTAGAATTTGATTCAAAAACTATTCAAATTCTATTTGAAAATGATTCAAATGCGATTTGAAAAAGATTTGAAAACTATTCGCATTAGATTCGAAAACTATTTGAAAACTATTCGCATTCGATTCAAAGACTATTTGAATTTCGTTTAAAATTTTGTTACGTTATTTCAGATTCGTTTAAATTTGGTACTATTGTATCTCAGTAATTCGGACACATCCGAATTTACAAATAACGAAAAATGTGTCAAAATTTAAATTTGCAACTAAACAAACTGCACACATCTACCCTTTTTTCACATCTCCTATATTGTATATGCGGAGCTGTTGGCATTCCATTACTGCCTATTGCAGTGCTTCCTGGATGAGAATGCTCATGCCATCCACCTATTTACCGGCATCGGCACTTGGAGCGGCGGTCCTTGAAGCTCACGTACTGATAAAATGTTGGACAAACAAGAGGAAAAAAATCTACAAATTCTGCATATAAATTGCTCTCTGAAAAATATGATACTGCTAACAAGTACAACTGTCAGTCATGTAAAAAAGACAAAACAGGATTTTCATGGAATACATTACCGTAATATCTTCCAATGTGTGCGCACCGAAAAATACGGCGTAAGCTCGCTTTAAGTCATTTTTAATGGGCAGTAATTTTGAATTTTGAATTTTGCCTACCTTAGGCTCTCCACGCTCCGTTTCATTTTTATTTAAAAATCAGCATGAAATAAGGCGGGCGGGCCGGCGCGGCCGTCCTCGTTACCGCCGTTCCTCCTGATAGGGGAGGGTGATAAGACCAAGATAAACATAAAACAGCCACTGAGCTGAGACTGCTTATTAAAAGCAGCGTCCTGTTCTCGGGGTCGGCCTGATAAGATGCCGGCGACCAAATGAGATGCAATTTTCAATAATCTACTGGAACCAGCTCCGTGTCACATAATTAAACGTAATCTGCGCTATAGGGTGTAGCCGGCGAGCCTCTTCCAAGACAAAAGGAATCTTTTCCAGCTAAAGACAAAAGGAGAAGCCGAGGATTTGATTATGGGGCTTAGGGTTCAGGTTTTTAGAGGGGGGGTTAAAGGGGAACGATAGTCAAGCTTGCTAAAGTGGCTTGAATTTTCATCCCTAAAACTGCACTCTGGGAAACATTCTAAACTACGCTTGCATTGGGGCTACTCCCTCACTGCCAGGGTTAAATGCTTTTTTTTTTGCCTAGATTTCCTTTACTATCAGTTTTACTTCCCCCTTCCCTTGATCCAGCAGGTTTACTCCTTACTGTGAGACTAGTTTCTCAAAGCCGATCCATCAGTGGCACTGTGATGTCATTGCGTACAATGCATCACGCACTGCTCTCTGTGACGTCATCACATACTATTCTCTATGATGTCATCGCGTACTCCTCTCTGGGAGCTTAGTTCCTCTAAGTCACTCCATCAGAGGCACTGTGACGTCATCGCATACTCCTCTCTGTGACATCATCACATACTCCTCTCTATGATGTCATCGCGTACTCCTCTCTGGGAGACTAGTCACTCCAATGGAGGCACTGTGACGTCATCGCGTACAATGCATTGTGTACTTCTCTCTGTTATGTCATCGCAAACTCCTCTCTGTGAGACTAGTTCCTCAAAGCCACTCCATCAGAGGCACTCTGAGGTAATCGCGTACAATGCATTGCGCACTCCTCTCTGTTATGTCATCGTGTACTCCTCTCTGTGAGACTAGTTCCTCAAAGACACTCCATCGGAGGCACTCTGATGTCATCATGTACAATGCATCGCATACTCCTCTCTGTAATGTCATTGCATGCTCCTCTCTGTGATGTCATCTCGTACTCCTCTCTGTGATGTCATTGCGTACTCCTCTCTGTGATGTCATTGTGTACTCCTCTCTGTGAGACTAGTCATCACGTACAGTGCATCGGCTACTCCTCTCTGTGATGTCATTGTGTACTCCTCTCTGTGAGACTAGTTCCCCGAAGCCACTCCTTCAGAGGCACTGTAATATCATCGCATACAATGCATCGCATAGTTCCCCGAAGCCACTCCATTACTTATACAGATCCTCCCTATGGGTAGCCACCTCTCTGTTTCTTATACAGATGCTCCCTATGAGTAACCACCTTGAGTTCCTTCTAGAGATGACCCCTATCGGTAGCTAACCCGAGTTTCTTCTAGAGATGATCCCTAGGGGTAGCCACCTGTCTGTTCCTTATACAGATGCTCCCTATGGGTAGCCACCTCGGTGTTCCTTGTAGAGATGTTCCCTATGAGTAGCCACCTTCCTGTTTCCTCTAGGGATTCCACCTCTCTGTTTCTTATACACATGCTCCCTATGAGTAACCGCCTTGTGTTCCTTCTAGAGATGATCTCTATGGGTAGCCACATTGAGTTCCTTCTAGAGATGATCCCTATGGGTAGCCACCTCTCTGTTCCTTATACAGATCCTCCCTCTGGGTAGCCACATTCTCTGTTCCTTATACAGATCCTCCCTCTGGGTAGCCACCTCTCTGTTCCTTATACAGATGCTCCCTATAATTAACTGCCTCAAGGTTCTTCTAAAGATGACCCCTATGGGTAACTGTCTCAAGCTTCTTCTAGAGATTATCCCTAGGGTTAGCCACCTCTCTGTTCCTGATACAGATGCTCCCTATGAGTAGTCACTGTTTTATACTAGAGATGCTTCCTATGGGAAGCCACCTGTCTGTTCCTTCTGGAGATGATCCCTATAAGTAACCACCTTCCTGTTGCCTCTAGAGATGCTACCTCTCTGTTCCTTTTACATATGCTCCTTGTGTGGGAAGGGAACCTGTAAGTGAAAGTGAAGCTACAACAGAAAACAGATTATGTTTTCACCCATACAGTGCATCATGTACTCCTCTCTGTGATGTCATCCTGTACTCCTCTCTGTGAGACTAGTTCCCCGAAGCCTCTCCATCGGAAGCACTGTAATGTCATTGTGTACAATGCATCACGTACTCCTCTCTGTGAGACTAGTTCCCCTAAGTTACTCCATTGGAGGCACTGTGACGTCATTGCGTACAGTGCATCACTTACTCCTCTCTGTGATGTCATCGCATACTCCTCTCTGTGAGATTAGTTTCTCAAAGCCACTCCATCGGAGGCACTGTGACGTCATTGTGTACAATGCATCGTGTACTCCTCTCTATGAGACTAGTTCCCAAAGCCACTCCATCGGAGGCACTATGACATCATCATGTACAGTTCATCATGTACTTCTCTCTGTGATATCATCGTATACTCCTCTCTGTGAGATTAGTTTCCCAAAGCCACTCCATCGGAGGCACTGTAACCTCATTGCGTACAATCCATTGCGTACTCCTCTCTGTAATGTCATCGCATACTCCTCTCTGTGAGTCTGTGACTGTAACATCATCGCGTACAATGCAGGGCCAGCAGCCCTACATTGTTAGGGCTCATTAACACCAGCAGTTGAGTCAAGGTTTTGCCACTCCCCAACTGCTAGTGTGAATGAGCCCTAAAAATGCAGGGCTACTGGCCCTGCATTGTACGCGATGACCTCACAGTATCACCAAAGGAGCGGCTTCGGGGAAATAGTCTCACAGAGAGGAGTTTCCCTGCTGGATCAGGGGATGGGGAAAGTAAAACTGTAGGTATAGGAACCCTATGCAAAAAAAATGTTTACTTCTCTCTGTGGGACTAGTTCCCCCGAAGCTGATCCATCAGTGACACTGTGACGTCATTGCGTACAATGCAGGGCCATTAGGACTGTATTCTTAGGGCTCATTCACTCTAGCAGTTGGGGGGTGGTAAGGTGTGAATGAGCCCTAAAAATGCTGGGCTGCTGGCCCTGCATTGTACGAGATTACATCACAGTGCCACCAATGGAGTGGCTTCAGGGAACTAGTCTCACAAAGAGGAGTACATGATGACGTCACAGAGAGGATTATGCAATGCATTGTATGCAATCACATCACAGTGTCACGATGGAGTAGCTTCGGGCAACTAGTCTCACAGAGAGGAGTACGTGATGACATCACAGGAAGGAGTATGCGATGCATTGTACATGATGACGTCACAGTGCCAGCAATGGAGCGGTTTCAGGGAACTAGTCTCACAGAGAGGAGTACGTGATGATGTCATAGAGAGAAGTACACGCTGCATTGTACGTAATGATGTCACAATGTCACCAATGGCGTGGCTTTGGGGAACTAGTCTCACAGAGAGGAGTAAACCTGCTGGATCATGGGGTGTAGGGGAAGTGAAACTGCAGGTAAAGAAACCCTAGGAAAAAAAAAAGGTTTACTCGTGAGACTAGTTCCCCGAAGCTGATCAATCAGTGGCACTGTGGCATCATCGCATATAATGCAGGGTCAGCAGCCCTGCATTGTTAGGGCTCATTCACACTAGCAGTTGGGGGGAGGGGTGGTAAAACCCTGGGGTTGAGTCGAGGTTTTGCCACCCCCAACTGTTAGTGTGAATAAGCCCTAAAAATGCTGAGCTGCTAGCCCTGCATTGTACGTGATGGTGTTACAGTGCCACCAATGGACCGGCTGCAGGGAACTAGTCTCACAGAGAGGAGTAAACCTGCTGGATCAAGGGATGTGGGGGAAGTAAAACTGCAGGTAAAGAAACCCTAGACAAAAAAAAAAAGGTTTACTCCTCTCTGTGAGACTAGTTCCCCAAAGCTGATCCATCAGTGGCACTGTGACGTCATTGCGTACAATACAGGGTCAGCAGGCCTGCATTGTTAGGGCTCATTCACACTAGCAGTTGGGGGGTGGTAATACCCCATGGTTTGAGTCGAGGTTTAGCCACCCCTCAACTGCTAGTGTGAATGAGCCCTAAAAATGCAGGGCTGCTGGGAGCTGAAGCAACCTATTGGATTTGCAGTAACCCAACTTTACGTTGAGCAATGAGGTCTCCATGCAATGCCCACCCAGCAGGAGTTTCCACCAAGCTTTTCTAAACTATCTTTGGCATAGTAGACTCCTCTGAAGATGCTGTGGGTAGCCACCTTCCTGTGTTTCTTCTAGAGATGCTCCCTATAGGTTGCCAGCACTATGTTCCTTATACAGACGCTCCCTATGGGTAGTCACCTCTCTGTTCCTTCTAGAGATGCTCCCTATGGGTAGCCACCTTTCTGTTTCTTATAGAGATGATCCCTTTGGATAGCCACCTCTCTGTTCCTTCTAGAGATGATCTATATGGTTATTCACCACTCTGTTCCTTGTACAGATGCCACCTCTGTATAGCCACCTCTCTGTTCCTCATACAGATGCTTGCTATGGGTAGCCACCTCTCTGTTTCTTATACAGATGCTCCCTATGGGTAGCCACCACTCTGTTCCTTATACAGAGGCTTGCTATGGGAAGCCTCCACTCTGTTCCTTCTAGAGATGATCCTTATGGGTAGCTACCTCTCTGTTCCTTCTAGAGATGATCTATATGGTTAGTCACCACTCTGTTTCTTCTATAGATGCTCTCTATGGGCTGCCACCTCTCTGATCCTTCTAGAGATGATCCCTATGGGTAGCCACCTCTCTGTTCCTTCTAGAGATGATCCCATGGGTAGCCACCTCTCTGTTCCTTATACAGATGCTCCCTATGAGTAACCGCCTTGAATTCAAGTGATGATCCCTCTGGGTTGCCACATCTCTGTTTCTTCTAGAGATGCTACTATTGGGTAGCCACTGATGCTCCCTATGGGTAGTAACCTCTGTTCTTTCTAGAGATGCTCCCTATGAGCAGCCCCCTTCCTGTTTCTTCTAGATATGCTCCCTATGGGTAGCTGTCACTCTGTTCCTTCTAGAGATGCCTCTATTGGGTAGCCACTGATGCTTCCTAAGAGTAGCCCCCTTCCTCTTTCTTTTAGAGATTCTCCTTATAGGTAGCCACCTCTCTGTTCCTTCTTGAGATGGTCTTTATGGCTTACCATCTTTCTGTTCCTTTTACAGATGCTTCCTCTGTGTAGCCATGTCACTATTCCTTCTACAGATGCTCCTTATGGGTTACTGCCCCTCTATTCCTTATACAGATCCTCTTTCTGGGTAGTCACCCCTCTGTTCTTTTTATATATGATCCCTATGGGTAGCCACGTCTTTGTTTCTTATATAGATGCTCCCTATGAGTAACCATCTTGAGTTCCTTCTAGAGATGCTCCCTATGGGTAGCCACCTCTCTGTTCCTTATAGCAGTGGTCATCAACCCTGTCCTTAGGGCCCACTAACAGGCCATGTTTGCAAGATAACTGAAAAAAACATCACAGGTGGTATATTTTTCTGCTCAGTGATTGCAGTATTCTAGTCTGCATCTCCCCAAGGTAATACATAAAACCTGGCCTGTTAGTGGGCCCTGAGGACAGGGTTGATGACCACTGCCTTATACAGATGCTCCCTATGAGTAACTGACTCAAGTTCCTACTAGAGATGATCCCTATGGGTAGTCACTTCTCTGTTCCTTATACAGATCTTCCCTCTGGATAGCCACCTCTCTGCTATTTTTATAGATAATCCCTATGGATAGCCATCTCTCTGTTCCTTATACTGATGCCCCCTATGACTAACCACCTCAAGTTCCTTCTAGAGATGATTCCTATGGGTAGCCACTTCCCTGACCCTTATACAGATCCTCCCTATGGGTAGCCACCTCTCTGTTTCTTATACAGATGCTCCCTATGAGTAACCCTCTTGAGTTCCTTCTAGAGATGACCCCTATGGGTAGCTACCTCGAGTTTCTTCTAGAGATGATCCCTAGGGGTAGCCACCTGTTTGTTCCTTATACAGATGCTCCCTATGGGTAGCCACCTCGGTGTTCCTTTTAGAGATGTTCCCCATGAGTAGCCACCTTCCTGTTTCCTCTAGAGATGCCACCTCTCTGTTTCTTATACACATGCTCCCTATCAGTAACCACCTTGAGTTCCTTCTAGAGATGACCCCTATGGGTAGCCACATCAAGTTCCTTCTAGAGATGATCCCTCTGGGTAGCCACCTCTCTGTTTCTTATACAGATGCTCCCTATGAGTAACCGCCTTAAGTTCCTTTTATAGACGACCCCTATGGATAATCGTCTCGAGTTCCTTCTAGAGATGATCCCTATGGGTAGCCACCTCTCTGTTCCTTATACAGATCCTCGCTCTGGGTAGCCACCTTTCTGTTCTGTATACAGATCCTCCCTCTGGGTAGCCACCTCTCTGTTCCTTATACAGATGCTCCCTATAATTAACTGCCTCAAGTTTCTTCTAAAGATGACCCTATGGGTAACTGTCTCAAGTTTCTTCTAGAGATTATCCCTAGGGTTATCCACCTCTCTGTTCCCGATACAGATGCTCCGTATGAGTAGTCACTGTTTTATACTAGAGATGCTTCCTATGGGTAGCCACCTGTCTGTTCCTTCTAGAGATGATCCCTATGAGTAACCACCTTCCTGTTTCCTCTAGAGATGCTACCTCTCTGTTCCTTTTACATCTGTTCCCTGTGTGGGAAGGGAACCTGTAAGTCAAAGTGAACCTACAACAGAAAACAGATCATGTTTTCACCCATGCCATGCAATGCAGGATTGTGCTGTGTGACAGAGCTGTGTGAACCTCAGGGCTGGATGGAAAAAGATACTTTGGCAAAGCCTGGTGTTCGGCTTTAATGCCTGTTTTTTTTTTTTTTTTTTTATTTAGTGTAGTTGTGAATTATATATCTGAAGACCAGAGCTGGGAGGATTCTGGTGACACAGATCTGTGGGAGTGAAATTCTCTGACTCATCCTTATAGAAGTGATAAAAATAATGAGTGCAGAAGATCGAAACGGTAAACTCAACATTTTAGGTTTTTTTTTTTTCACAGTTACATCTCTATTCTGGCGTGGATCCTTATATAGACCCTACCAGTCTACATTTAGAATATACTTCAGGAACAGTGCATGACCTAACCTAGCAAGAAGAGATATCTAAAGTCATTTCAGATAGAGCCCACCTCATTTCCTGGCTGGAAGACTTCCAGCATCAGCTCGATCATTCCTCCTCAGCCTGACTGTCCCTGGCCCACCCTTTTTACTTATCGCATTTCAGTTCTTCCAATCATAGAGTCTCAGCATCAATTGTGAGTGTTGATTGACTAGGCGTGTCCACTCCTCCAGACTGACCCCCTACCCTTCAAGATAATCATCCTAACACTGAACATAAAGGAAAGCCGGCAGCTCTATCTTCTGCAATGAATACATTTATTAATCCAAGTATGGTGTAGCCTAAGTCAGAGCCATAAAATTCTCAGAAGAATCATCCTAACACTACTCCTAACACTAATCATCCTAACACTACTCCTAACATTAATCATCCTAACACTACTCCTAACACTAATCATCCTAACACTACCCCTAACACTAATTATCCTAACACTACTCCTAACACTAATCATCCTAACACTACTCCTAACACTAATTATCCTAACACTACCCCTAACACTAATCATCCTAACACTACTCCTAACACTAATCATCCTAACACTACTCCTAACATTAATCATCCTAACACTACTCCTAACACTAATCATCCTAACACTACACCTAACATTAATCATCCTAACACTACTCCTAACATTAATCATCCTAACACTACTCCTAACACTAATCATCCTAACACTACACCTAACATTAATCATCCTAACACTACTCCTAACATTAATCATCCTAACACTACCCCTAACACTAATCATCCTAACACTACTCATAACACTAATCATCCTAATACTACTCCTAACACTAATTATCCTAACACTACCCCTAACACTAATCATCCTAACACTACACCTATCACTAATCATTCTAACACTATACCTAACACTAATCATGCTAAGACTATCCCTAACACTAATCATGCTAAGACTATCCCTAACACTAATTATTCTAACACTACCCCTAACACTAATCATCCTAACACTACTCCTAACACTAATTATCCTAACACTACCCCTAACACTAATCATCCTAACACTACACCTATCACTAATCATTCTAACACTATACCTAACACTAATCATGCTAAGACTATCCCTAACACTAATCATGCTAAGTCTATCCCTAACACTAATCATCCTAACACTACCCCTAACACTAATCATCCTAACACTACACCTATCACTAATCATTCTAACACTATACCTAACACTAATCATGCTAAGACTATCCCTAACACTAATCATGCTAAGACTATCCCTAACACTAATCATCCTAACACTACCCCTAACACTAATCATCCTAACACTACCCCTCACACTAATCATCCTAACACTACACCTAACACTTATCATCCTAACACTACCCCTAACACTTATCATCCTAACATTACACCTAACACTTATCATCCTAACATTACACCTAACACTATTCATCCTAACATTACACCTAACACTATTCATCCTAACACTACCCCTAACACTAATCATCCTAACACTACCCCTAACACTAATCATCCTAACACTACACCTCACACCAATCATCCTAACACTACCCCTAACACTTATCATTCTAACACTACCCCTAACACTAATCATCCTAACACTACTCTTAACACTAATCATCCTACCACTATCCATAACACTACACCTCACACCGACCCTTCCTGTAATCTGAACACTACCCGTAAAGCTGGCCAAAGATGGATCGAAATTCGGGCAATTCAGTACAATTCTAAGGATTGGCTTATGTCGAACAACGGGGATGTCAGACATTTTTTCATGATCAGACAGCTGCAGGAGCTGTTCAGTGTTTTCTGACAGCGGAGGAGTCCCACTGTCAGAATAAAATATCCCAGCAGGGAGGATTGTGTGGATTGGGAAATCTGTTCAGTTCTTTTTTTTTTAATTCAACCTGCTGGCTGATCGAAAAAAAATGTGTCATCTATGGCTGGCTTCACACTACCTCTCACACCAACCCTCTCTGTAATCCTAACCCCCTATTCACCTCTCTGTAGCTTCACACCGCCCTCCCTATAACCCCTAACATCAATCATCTTAACACTACCCCTCACACCAGCCCTAGTTGTGGCCCTAACACTAACCCACACACCAATCATCCTAACACCATTCTTCACACCAATCATCCTAACACCATTCTTCACACCAATCATCCTAACACCATTCTTCACACCAATCATCCTAACACCATTCTTCACACCAATCATCCCAACACCATTCTTCACACCAATCATCCTAACACTACCCCTTACACCAATCATCCTAACACCATTCTTTACACTAATCATCCTAACACTACCCCTAACACTAATCATCCTAACACTACCCCTCACACCAATCATCCTAACACCATTCTTCACACTAATCATCCTAACACTACCCCTCACACCAATCATCCTAACACCATTCTTCACACTAATCATCCTAACACTACCCCTAACACTAATTATCCTAACACTACCCCTCACACCAATCATCCTAACACTATTCTTCACACTAATCATCCTAACACTACCCCTAACACTAATCATCCTAACACTACCCCTCACACCAATCATCCTAACACCATTCTTTACACTAATCATCCTAACACTACCCCTAACACTAATCATCCTAACACTACCCCTAACACTAATTATCCTAACACTACCCCTCACACCAATCATCCTAACACCATTCTTCACACCAATCATCCTAACACTACCCCTAACACTAATCATCCTAACACTACCCCTCACACCAATCATCCTAACACCATTCTTTACACTAATCATCCTAACACTACCCCTAACACTAATTATCCTAACACTACCCCTCACACCAATCATTCTAACACTATTCTTCACACTAATCATCCTAACACTACCCCTAACACTAATCATCCTAACACTACCCCTAACACTAATCATCCTAACACTACCCCTCACACCAATCATCCTAACACCATTCTTTACACTAATCATCCTAACACTACCCCTAACACGAATTATCCTAACACTACCCCTAACACTAATCATCCTAACACTACACCTCACACCAATCATCCTAACACCATTCTTCACACTAATCATCCTAACACTACCCCTAACACTAATCATCCTAACACTACCCCTAACACTAATTATCCTAACACTACACCTCACACCAATCATCCTAACACCATTCTTCACACCAATCATCCTAACACTACCCCTAACACTAATTATCCTAACACTATCCCTCACACCAATCATCCTAACACTACCCCTCACACCAATCATCCTAACACTACCCCTAACACTAATTATCCTAACACTACCCCTCACACCAATCATCCTAACACCATTCTTCACACCAATCATCCTAACACTGCTCCTCTGTTGATTCATATAGTAGCCACAAAACCATGTTTGTCCCTGAGGAAGCCATTCGGCGAAACATGTAGGATTAAGATGTGGGAACAACTATGGGAGCTACAATAACACGTCTTGAATGACCATAAAGCTGTTCATGTATTGTATAATATTGTTTTTATGTACCTTTGTAACTTTAATAAATTGTGATTTTATTCAATTTGGTATGTCCTTGTACTAATTGCACCTATAAAGTCCCATCCCCCTACCTTGTATTCTCTAACCCTCACACTAACCACCCCTGCAACCCTAACGCTGACACTTACACTAACCCTCCTTGTAACCCTAACACTAACCCTCACACTAACACTCCCTGCAAACTTAACTCTAACCCTCCCACTAACCAGCCCTGCAAACCTAACACTGAACCTCACACTAACCCTCCTTATAACCCTAACCCTTACACTAACACTCCCTGCAACCTTAACACTAACCCTCACACTAACCGGCCTTGTAACCCTAACACTAACCCTCACACTAACCAACCCTGCAACCCTATAACCCCGCAACCCTATAACCCCTAACATCAATCATCCTAACACTACCCCTCACACCAGCCCTAGTTGTGACCCTAACACTACCCCACACACCAATCATCCTAACACTACCCCTCACACCAATCATCCTAACACCATTCTTCACACTAATCATCCTAACACCATTCTTCACACCAATCATCCTAACACCATTCTTCACACTAATCATCCTAACACCATTCTTCACACTAATCATCCTAACACTACCCCTAACAATAATCATCCTAACACTACCCCTCACACCAATCATCCTAACACCATTCTTCACACCAATCATCCTAACACCATTCTTCACACTAATCATCCTAACACCATTCTTCACACCAATCATCCTAACACCATTCTTCACACTAATCATCCTAACACCATTCTTCACACTAATCATCCTAACACTACCCCTAACACTAATTATCCTAACACCACCCCTCACACCAATCATCCTAACACCATTCTTCACACTAATCATCCTAACACCATTCTTCACACTAATCATCCTAACACCATTCTTCACACCAATCATCCTAACACTGCCCCTCTGTTGATTCATATAGTAGCCACAAAACCATGTTTGTCCCTGAGGAAGCCATTCGGCGAAACATGTAGGATTAAGATGTGGGAACAACTATGAGAGCTGCAATAACACGTCTTGAATGATCATAAAGCTGTTCATGTATTGTTTTTATGTACCTTTGTAACTTTAATAAATTGTGATTTTATTCAATTTGGTATGTCCTTGTACTAATTGCACCTATAAAGTCCCATCCCCCTACCTTGTATTCTCTAACTCTCACACTAACCGCCCCTGCAACCCTAACGCTGACACTTACACTAACCCTCCTTGTAACCCTAACACTAACCCTCACACTAACACTCCCTGCAAATGTAACTCTAACCCTCCCCATAACCGGCCCTGCAAACCTAACACTGAACCTCACACTAACCCTCCTTGTAACCCTAACACTAACCCTTACACTAACACTCCCTGCAACCTTAACACTAACCCTCACACTAACCGGCCTTGTAACCCTAACACTAACCCTCACACTAACCAACCCTGCAACCCTATAACCCCGCAACCCTATAACCCCTAACATCAATCATCCTAACACTACCCCTCACACCAGCCCTAGTTGTGACCCTAACACTACCCCACACACCAATCATCCTAACACTACCCCTCACACCAATCATCCTAACACCATTCTTCACACTAATCATCCTAACACCATTCTTCACACCAATCATCCTAACACCATTCTTCACACTAATCATCCTAACACCATTCTTCACACTAATCATCCTAACACTACCCCTAACAATAATCATCCTAACACTACCCCTCACACCAATCATCCTAACACCATTCTTCACACCAATCATCCTAACACCATTCTTCACACTAATCATCCTAACACCATTCTTCACACCAATCATCCTAACACCATTCTTCACACTAATCATCCTAACACTACCCCTAACACTAATTATCCTAACACCACCCCTCACACCAATCATCCTAACACCATTCTTCACACTAATCATCCTAACACCATTCTTCACACTAATCATCCTAACACCATTCTTCACACTAATCATCCTAACACTACCCCTAACAATAATCATCCTAACACTACCCCTCACACCAATCATCCTAACACCATTCTTCACACTAATCATCCTAACACTACCCCTAACACTAATTATCCTAACACTACCCCTCACACCAATCATCCTAACACTACCCCTCACACCAATCATCCTAACACCATTCTTCACACTAATCATCCTAACACTACCCCTCACACCAATCATTCTAACACTACCCCTCACACCAAACATAATTCTTCACACAAATCATCCTAACATCATTCTTCACACCAATCATCCTAACACCATTCTTCACACCAATCATCCTAACACCATTCTTCACACCAATCATCCTAACACTGCCCCTCTGTTGATTCATATAGTAGCCACAAAACCATGTTTGTCCCTGAGGAAGCCATTCGGCGAAACATGTAGGATTAAGATGTGGGAACAACTATGAGAGCTGCAATAACACGTCTTGAATGATCATAAAGCTGTTCATGTATTGTTTTTATGTACCTTTGTAACTTTAATAAATTGTGATTTTATTCAATTTGGTATGTCCTTGTACTAATTGCACCTATAAAGTCCCATCCCCCTACCTTGTATTCTCTAACTCTCACACTAACCGCCCCTGCAACCCTAACGCTGACACTTACACTAACCCTCCTTGTAACCCTAACACTAACCCTCACACTAACACTCCCTGCAAATGTAACTCTAACCCTCCCCATAACCGGCCCTGCAAACCTAACACTGAACCTCACACTAACCCTCCTTGTAACCCTAACACTAACCCTTACACTAACACTCCCTGCAACCTTAACACTAACCCTCACACTAACCGGCCTTGCAACCCTAACACTAACCCTCACACTAACCAACCCTGCAACCCTAACACTGACCCTCACACTAACCAACCCTGCAACCCTAACACTGACCCTCACACTAACCAACCCTGCAACCCTAACACGAACCCTCACACTAGCACTCCCTGCAACCTTAACACTAACCCCACACTAACTGCCCCTGCAAACCTAACACTGACCCTCACACTAACCCTCCTCCAGTCCAGCGTACTTCTGTCACCTCACTCCCAGTGGCAGAATGGGGTCCCGCTGTGCACCTAGCACGGACCTCATGCGTGCACTTTCTTAACTCCTTTTACTCTTCTGTACCCTGTGGCTAGGTTATGGGTCTCCGTGACACCGGTTTGGTGCCAGATGCCTTGGGGAACCAGATTTCCGACCCCCTCGCTACCAGAGGACCCTCTGCTATGCCAGGCACCGCACTTCATGACTGACTGCTTGTACCTTGCACTAGTTTCTGGATACCCATAGCAATTGCATTCATCCTCCAACTTTTCTTGCCGAGTTAACCCTTTGGTAGTAATGTTTCTTCGTATCCCACATGTGCTTGACTGACCCTGTTCTTTCATGCGCCAGAGAACATCATGTACCCCTCTGGAATGACTTCAGGCCAGGCTTGAAACAATTTGATAACTGCCATAACATAATCCAGAACCTAAACTGACTAACGGAGGTGGCTGCCCAGGCATACCTTTACAGGTGTTGTAATGGCTGGTAGTGTCCACATCTTGTACGGTTTACATGCTGGTTCTTGGACTCCCAGATTCCATTTGTGACAGACCGCTTGGCACCCCTCTTGGGTGCTTCTACTAAACAGTGCATCCTGCCCTCCTAACCCTTCCAGCAGACTAATACCTAATACCAGCCCTTTTACCCCAAGCATCGTACACAGACAAGATGTTGATGTAAAACCAAAGGAATTGCTTATTGAACAGAAATACAGTTTTTATACACTTCAAAAGTAGGGCAATCACCACACGAACAATAAAACCAAATATTACCCAAATCGCATCACATAATGGTTAGATAACGAGGTAAAGTTGACACAAGACTAATCCCATCCAAGAGGATTAGCCAACAGACAGAAACAATAGGTAACTCAATGAACTCAATCAACAATGGGAATTCACACCTAGGAGGCACACAATGGGAGAGACACACTTACCAATAAACACATAACACCTTAAAGAGGAAGTAAAGTCTTGTTTTTATTTGTACCTACAGGTAAGCCTATAACAAGGCTTACCTGTAGGTACTGTGAATATCTCCTAAACCTGCACAGTTTAGGAGATATTCAGAGTGCATGCAGCTGATGTCATCATCGGCACATGCGCTCTGAAGGTCTGGCTTACCGTTCCGAACCTTCAGAACCGTGAACAGCGGCTCCCATCAGCATGAAGTTGTTTTGAACTGATTATATTAGCATCTTCTCTGAGTCTAGGAAGAGTTGAAGAAGTTAATGCTGGTTTGGCCATAGAGGCCCAAAATCTGTATCCAGGTCCTACAGTTTCCAAAGTCTGTGTGTTTCAGGCTTGAATCCAAAGTAAAACTACTCCAAAGGTCCCCCAGACATACACCTCCCAAAGAATAGAGCCCCTTCAAAGGCCAAGACCCATAGTCAGTAGGCAAGAGGCTAGCGTGCTGTTCCCTCCAAAAGCCCATGTCCCAGTTGGGTCTGTTACACCATGTACTGGTGTGTTCCCTCATTCTCAAGCACCCGCCGGACTCTCTCGCACGCACACGCTCTCCCTCCTGAACCGGACCTCCCCCCTATTTATGTATCCCACTGGATGGAAGGCTGGCTCAAAACAAAAAGCCTGGGAACTGAGGTGCTGGAAGTTAACCCTTACCCCAAACTGGGCAAGCCAAACTACCTTGCTAATACAGAAAAACCAACACTGTAGGCAACCTGCCTAAAATCTTGTTTGGCTACTTATGACCATAGCCTCCCCAGCCCCTTTGTTTACATTCAACTGCCAGCCGGGAGGCCCTCCAGCCTGCAGTAAATGGGGCCAGGGGTGCTAATTATCCCACTGTGAATGACAGCATTGAAGCTTTGCTGTCATTCTTGGAGAGAGGATTGGTGGGAGAGGGTCATTGTTTCTGTATTTATTTATTTTTTAGAATAAGGCTATAGTTTAGTGATCCTTTAAATGAATACTTACACAAAAGAAAAAAAAAAATTCCACGAGGATTAAAATGAAAAAGTTCTCTCCACTTAAGGTCAAGGATGAGCATTTCAGAATAGAATGGGAAGAAATTCTTAATGAGACGCCTTTTAAATGAATAAATATGAATATTGGTTATAAACAGTCGACACTGAATGACATTCATACTTCTGTTCACTGTACTCCAAGTGAGTTAGAACAACTTAAAGGGACATCAACATTTCCTCCACTGGACCTGACATTGAATGAAACTTTGGATAAAACAGACAATGACATAACACAGGTCAAGAGGATGAGGTTTCTGTGTGACAAAGAGGATGATGAGAATGGTGAGGTCTACTCCTGGGATGGTAAAGACTTTCAGGTACAGAGGAATAAAAGATAAAAGGACTAGAAAGGGTTCTATCTTTTAGCGACAGTTCCACTCCTATCTCTATACATAAACGAGTACGTTGTTCAGAGGCTGAGGGAGAGAATACCGCTATTACATAAAACTTCCAGCACCTCTGGAGACAATATAATGGAGAGGAAAAGAAAACCAATGAACACTTTTTTTGATAAAACAGATCAAATAGAGACTCAGAGGATGACACATAATAGAACACAGTCACAACAACGGAGGGCTAAGTAATGTAAAAATAAAGAACATTTTGAAGATTATGAAGGGGGGGTTTGAGGAACAGAGAAAGACTACAAAGGACCAAGTCAAAACAGGATGACACCAATCACAATATTTTTATTAGTTCTAGTATCATACTTATTAATGAACAAATTAGTTTATTATGTAAGGGTTTCAATTGTACACCTTATTACTTTAATGCATTTGACATTTTGATTGATGTAAATGTCACATACCTTGGTTGGAAGCCTTGGTTGGAGGGCTCCCCTTGCGGCTCTGGTCTGAGCACCCCCTGAGTATGGGGACAGAAGGACAAGGTACAAAGTAGAACAGGTGCCGGTGGACCAAGTAGCAGGTATCCCTTCAGATCAAAGACGTGGTCGGGAGGCAAGCTAGGGTCAGAAAAGATAGTGAGCAGGGACAAGGTCAATAGCTAGGCCAGGGTCATAGACAGAGGAGTAAGGGAAATTGTGGTCAGGCACATGCAGAGGTTGAGATCCAGATGTCACAGAGCATGGCCAGGAGCAAGCCGGGTCAACAATGGAAGATCAGATAACAAGAACAGGAAATCAGCGAGTATGGTCAGCGACAAGCCTAAGTCATGATCTAGAAGTCACAGAGCATGGTCAGGAGCAAGCCAGGTCAACAACAGAAGAACAGATAACAAGAACAGGAAAGCAGCAAGCGTTGTCAGCGACAAGCCGCAGTCATGATCTAGAAGTCGCAGAGCATGGTCAGGAGTAAGCCAGGTCAACAACAGAAGAACAGATAACAAGAACAGGAAAGCAGAAAATGTGGTCAGAGACAAGCCGGGGCCAGGATTCAGAAGTCACAGAGCGTAGTTAGAAGCAAGCCAGGTTAGCAACGGAAGATCAGATAACAAGAACAGGAAAGCAGCAAGTGTGGTCAAAGACAAGCTGAGGTCAGGATCCAGAAGTCACAGAGAGTGGTCAAGAGCCAGCCAGGTCCACAACAGAAGATCAGATTACTAGAACAGGAAAGCAGAATGATTGTCCAGAGACAAGCCAGGGTCAGGATCCAGAAGTCCCAGAGTGTGGCCAGGAGCAAGCCAGGTCAACAACAGAAGATCAGATAACAAATACAGGGAAGTAGCAAGCATGGTCAGAGACAAGCTGAGGTCAGGATCCAGAAGTCACAGAGTATGGCTAGGAGCAAGCCAGGTCAACAACAGAAGATCAGATAACAAATACAGGAAAGCATCAAGCGTGGTAAGCGACAAGCCGAGGTCAGGATCCAGAAGTCACAGAGTGTGGTCAGGAGCAAGCCGGGTCAACAACGGAAGATCAGATAACAAATACAGGAAAGCAGCAAGCATGGTCAGAGACAAGCTGAGGTCAGGATCCAGAAGTCACGGAGCGTGATCAGGAGCAAGCCAGCAATGGAAGATCAGATAACAAGAAAAGGAAAGCAGAAAGTGTGATCGGAGACAAGCCTAGGTCAGGATCCAGAAGTCACAGAGCATGGTCTGGAGCAAGCTGGGTCAACAATGGAAGGTCAGATAACAGGAACAGGAATGCAGGAACACAGGTCACAGGAGAGCTGAAGATCATTCAGCAATCACCAGATATTAGTCCTTCCTTTAAATGGGGAGCTTGCCGCCATTCCAAAAACTGGGCGTTCACGGCCATGCGCCAATGTGCACAGACATGCACGTAATGTGCACCCACATGCAGCTGCACAGATGGGTGGATACACGTCAGTTACTGGGAAGAGTTCCTTGTCTGTGTGCTGGCGAATGTGCATAACTGTTAGCTTCCTGACAGTAAACAATTTTTCAGGAAATTACGTGGGGTAAACACTATATTGATGACATGCGGTATCTAATAATCCACCTGTCAGTGGTGGAGACACCTTGCAAATTGTACTGTATATGGTGATGTTTCTCCACATATTGATGGGTCAGTCAGAATTTAGTTTTAAAGTGGCACTCTATTTGGATTTTGTATTTCCAGATTCCATTATTTTCTTTCTTGATTCTATTCCTATGTAAATGGTAAATGACTTTTTGCATACGTATGTTGATTGATAAAAAACATGAATTATTTACATAATATATGTTTTGACCTAGATTACCATACTCTCCTGAGGAAGCACATAGTGAAACGCGTTGAGAATACAGCCACCGTCTATACATAAAGTACAATTCAAATTTTTATTATATGACTCATATTTGGCACCTTAAAACTTCCCCCCGACTAAGGGATTCAGCATGAATACAATTTTGTACAATTATGCAAAATGCAAGACATACAAACAATACAGGAAAAAATGGGAGTACCATATGTTTCTTACATCAAATAAGATCCAGGAACCAGAATAGTTGTCAGTGGGGTTTAAACGTAAACCTTCTCAAGAGAAAGGGAAGGCATTTGATACAGAAATTCAGAAATTTGTGTTGATATATTTAGTGGCTTTAAATTTAGGATGCATACTCATGTTTGATAATTTAAATTGTTTATTTATATAGTGAAAAATGTCCACTTGGACCACAAATGAACAATGCCACACAGAAAATAACATGTATCAACAGGTATGCATCTTGTAACATGACTACAAACAAACATTTTAACCTAGCAATTGTGTCATGTACGGATGATGGGTTCTTTGTTTCCTGTTGTATCTCATGGAGAATTGTTATGTAGTGCTTATCTTGCTGTCTCTGTATCTAACCTTGTAATGGAAGAGTTACATGTCACCCTTCAAGGCATAGTTGTGATGTCAAGTGGCCTCTTGGGACCAATTCCACCTTTTTTTTTTTTTTTCCCAAGGGGGGGAGATATTATAGTAGAAGTTGAAAGAGATAAAAGATATTAAGGTGTCAGAAGAAAAGAGGGAGGGAATATAATGAGGGGGGGGGGGGTAGGTGGGGAGTAGGGAGGGGGAGGGATCCCCACTAGTATGGAGTAATACTAGTTCCCGTATAGCGTGTGTTCAAATTTCCAGTAGGTGACTTGGCAAGTCAGTCAGTGGATGTATTACGGGCTCTATATTGTCTTGGTTGAGATGAAGGAATGCTTCCTCTCAGTGATTGGCCTTCATCCGAGTATAAGAACATGTTCCACAGTTGACATGTTTTGGAGAATGTCTCCTGTCTATTTTGGGCCGTGAGGATGAGATCCTTCATTTTTTTGATTTCCTCCACCTTCGTGATCCACAGTTCAATCGAGGGTGGGTGTGGGGATTTCCAGTTTGGTGGAATGCAGGCTTTGGCTGCATCCAATAAGTGTCGGATCACAGATTTTTTGTATGTTATGTTTGATAATTTAACTAAGAGAGAGAAGTGTTACATTAATTTAAACAGGATCTAAGAGTAGTAATTAAATGGTGGATAAGAAGGGAGCTGTAGTAATTCAAGATGAACATAAGTAGGCTCTGGGCCAACTATATGACCATAACATTTATCAACATCTACGTGTGGGTTATCAACATCTACATGTGGGTTATCAACATCTACATGTGGGTTATCATCATCTACGTGTGGGTTATCAACATCTACGTGTGGGTTATCAACATCTACATGTGGGTTATCAACATCTACATGTGGGTTATCATCATCTACGCATGGGTTATTAAAGCGGAGTTCCCACTGTTAAAATGTTTTTTTTTTTTAGGATGCATATCTTTTGTTTCTAAGGCTTATTTAGAGCACTCACATTTGTGTGCTTAATCGGCGCTCGATTGTCGATTTCATAGAGGAATATATCTTATAATCCTCTTTCCTGGCAGTTTCCATAGTGCTTGTGGGCATGTGAAGCCTTCTGGGCTCTGGTGCAGCTGAGTGACCAGCATGCACCGCCTGTTCTCACGCATGCGCCGTATGTACGGCGCAGCGCCGTACACTTCTGGCGTTTCCATCACAACGGGCGTCGTCGTCCGAAGTGACCACCCCCATTGTGATGGCCAGTGACCCCTGGGAAATTATGACAGACATCTCCCAGGAGCACTAGCGAGCACAGGCGTCAAGGGAAATGACGTCAGGCGCCTTGGAGAGGAAGAGGCAGATTACGAGGGACCCCCTAGCAAAAGACCTGAAAAGGTGAGTAAAAAAAAAGATTTTTTTCCAAAGGTTGTTATTTGTATTTAATGCAGCTGAATAATGTAAAAAAATGTTATGACTTGAACTCTGCTTTAACATCTATGTTTGTATTATCATCATCTGCGTGTGTATTATCATCATCTACGCATTGGTCATTTACATCTATATGTTCATCATCTACGTGTAGGTCATCAACATCCACATGTGGTATATCAACATCTATGTGTGAACTATCGACATCTATGCGTGGACTATCAACATCTACGTGTGGACTATTGACATCTACATGTGGATAATCAGCATCTTTGTGTGGACAATCAACACCTACATTTTGGTCAGCAACATCTACTGTATGTGTTCATCATCAACATCTACATGTTGGTCATTAACATCTACTTATGGGTTATCAACAGCTACAGTACATGTGGACTATCAACATCTACATGTGGACTATCACCATCTACGTGTGGATTATCGACATCTATGTAAACTACATCTACAAATGAAGATATTGGTGATCCCATAGCACAGCTATGTTTCTGTCTGTGGAAGTTATTTATTTTTGTGTACTTGAAAAGAAAGGTGGTGTTGAGGCAAAGGGGTCCAACAAGGAACATACTTGGTTCTGCTCAAATTCTGTTTGGCTGTCAGGAGTTTTATCTCATTTCAGATATTTTCTTACAGTTTTAATATCATCTGCAGGTGGTATACAAGTGAAAAAGCATGTGACATCACAGGACATCAGTGTCTCTTCTAGTTCTAACTTCAGTCCACATACCTTGTTGACAAATTCTTTAGAGTTGTAAATATGGTGTACCGTGTTAGCTACTAATGCCGTGTACACACGGGCGGACTTTTCGACCGGACTGGTCCGACGGAAGGAATCCGTCGGACAATCCGATCGTGTGTGGGCTTCATCGGACCTTCAGCGGACTTTTTCTGTAGGAAATCAGACGGACTTTAGATTTAGAACATGTTTCAAATCTTTCCGACGGACTCGAGTTCGATCAAAAAATCCGTTCATCTGTATGTTTGTCTGACGGACAAAAAAGGATGCTAGGGCAGCTATTGGCTACTGGCTATGAACTTCCTTATTCTAGTCCCTTCGTACGTCATCACGTTCAAAGGAACAGACTTTCAAACGGACTTTAGTCCGTTCGTGTGTGGGCAAGTCCGGTCGTTCGCAAGTCTGTCGTAACTCCGTTGAAAGTCCGTCGGAAAGACCGTTGAACGTTTGATGCTGAAAAGTCCGCCTGTGTGTACACGGCATAAGAGTAATAGGATAGTAGTCACATACTTAGCAACGCTATATGTGATAAGATTGATGCTCCTGATAATCGATCTTAGAGGGGCACCTTCCTTGTGCCTCTTAGCGGGTCCAAACAAGCATGATTTAAATTTCCAGGGATAGAGAAGGGGGTATAAGGTCTGATCAATGACTTTTAACTTTTTTATTTATTGTGAATAGTATATTACCTTCATAATTCTTGACATCACTAAGAAGAGTGGCCACCTTAGAATGGTAATCAGTTATATTAATGACCACTTTGCATCTCCCCTTATCTGCTGGTAGGTTACCAAAGCTCAAATCCCTACTTAGAGATGTAAGAGCCATCCTTTTTAGCGCAGTTAAGTTAGAAAGAAGTGCACTGCTGATACGTGGTGTCAAGAGTAGAACATCAGAAATAAAATCATAGCGCTACCCCCTGAAGGAGCTGCTTGGTAACTCGGGTCCTGTGTTCTTTACCTCTACTCAGTAAGTAACCTCAGCCCCTCTGGCACACCTGGTTGAATGAAAACAGCCACAAGCACTTATTAAAACACCAGTATAAATACCTTTAGACTGGCTGTGAATTAGCACCAGGAAATTGGCACAATACCGTTTAGTGGTAAATGGACTAAAGTGTATTGGTACAGGTTAGCATAAATAGTGGTTTGATCATAAATTAACACACAGAAGGTATAATTACGATGCCATGTAACTTAGTGTCACATACCTGGTGGAGATCGAGCTGTAGAGAGGGCTTCTCTTGCACCTCCTGTCCAACGCCCCTGGTAGAGATGACAGGGAGTGAAGGACACAGAGTGGCACAAAGGCCGATGTAGCGGGTGGCACCAGCTGGGCCTTGGCAGGAACCTGATGGCCGTAGATCACCGGATAGGCACTGAGAACTGGAACTCCGTGTCGCTGGATAAGCAGGCAGGAGCATTGCTGGAACATAAGCCAGGGGGTCATCAACAGCCGGGCAGAGCAGGTTAGGAGCGTGAGACTGAAGCAAAGACAGGATACAGGCCGGGTTCGGTACACAGTCGGGCAGTGAGGTACAGGAGCATGAGACAGGAGCGGAGTCAAACACAAGCCAAGGTCACAGGTAGGCAGGCGGAAGTCCAAAGGAAGGTACAGGTGAGGCCGGGTCAAACACAGGTAACTGGAAGAGATCAAAGCACAGGTTAACAGGAACAAACTGAAAGACCACTCAGCAATGTGTACATGTCATTGCTCAGTTTAAATAGGCTGTCTGGTGCCAGTACGTGCATGTGTGCATGCGCGCGTGCACCTGCTCGTGCCCTTTGTGCACACGCTGGTGTGTCCGCACCTGCGCGACAATGCACGTCTGTTAACCAGACTTTTCTTACACTTAGAATAGAGATATGTACCACTAGACTGGGATTAACTCATGAATCAGCAAAGTCAACAAAAAACAGTGCATATAAGCATTAACTGCAATGTTAATAATAATACTATACCTAGTCTAGAGTGCACTCTAGGAGAATGGCTAGGATATGGTACAATGTCCCTTGAGAGGTACCTCTTAGCAATAGGTAAAGGTCCCTGTTTAGCAGCTGTACAGGAGCAGTCTTTAGTCCTAACTCTTCAGGCAGCTAGCATTGGGGCCCATTTGTACCATTGGAAATAGTCCCATTTAAGGCTGCAAGTCACAATAAGGCACCTAGATGGCTGTATGATCAGTCCCTAAAAGACTCAGTCTCTCTAGCATCATAGAGTAGATTCCTACAGCAGCAGCTCACCAGTCCCAGTGATATTGCAGCTAGTCCACTCTGCTCTGCACCCAGGTAACTCTAGATGTCTGCACCCCAAACTTAGCACTCCGGATACTGCTTAGGCGTTTGTTATGCAGCAGTGGTGATGCACACTGGACAGTGATGTGCACTTTCTGGTCTCCCTCATGGTGAGATAATCTGTGTCTCCTGGCAATCTCCCTCTGGGAAATGTAGTTTAAAAGCTCTTGATTACAGAAGTCTCTCTCCTTTGGACTGCAGTTCCCAGAGTACATTGTTGCCTGACTCAGTCTATTGAACCCTTTCTGTTCAGCAGCCACCTCCCTTATATAGATGTTCACCACCACAGGATAGCAGCTACAGAGAGCAGCTGCAGCCAGTGGTTCAAAAAAGGAGACTCTTTAACAAACATCACATCCCTGTATCTTTCAAGATCAACAATACACTGAGACAGAAGCTTGGACATCCAAATAAACCAACACCCAAACTTAAGCAAATTAAGTTGGTATAGGAAATGGAATGTGGTGAGCAAAAGAAAGACCTGTACATTAGGGGGACAAATCAACCTCTCATCAAAAGAATGGCCCAGCCTAGGAGGACTAATTCTACAGGTCAAGACTTTGTAGGGCAGGGCGGGTGATCCTTTCTTCATGTTTACCCCCTCGTTGGATGCTAAGCAAGGGTCCCAGGAGAGTCCTACCCCGGGGTGGGTTCTTCTGGGCTACGCTAGGCACTTCGTACAGGGTCACTGCACTACACATAGGGTACCTTTACTTGAGTGATGCTCACGACCTGGACAGAGGACTAACATGAACTCTAATAAACTCTCTTGATGTACTAAGCATCACCATGCAGAGCAAATACCCTCTCCACTTGTCCAGCGTATCACCTCCGTGCAGCTAGTGCAGACTCCATGTGTGCACTTCACTTAACTCTTTGTAATCTGTGTACAGGTTGAGAGCCTTGGTGGTGCAGATCTGCCACCGAAGCTATAGAAGATGGATTGCTACCGAAGAAGTGCCGACAACATCTCCCTCACTACAAGATACACTTACCATACACTCTTATGACAGGCTGCTAGAGAAACCTTCGTTATCCTTGGTAACCACTTGTATCTTCACACTATATAAACTCTTGTACTGTTATCTTCATACCCCAGTGTGTTTAGTACCTGTAGACTATATGTGCCGGTTACTTGCATTGCACCCCTTTAGTAACTTCAGATCAGGCAAAGGCAAAGTTTAAAACATTTTACTTGAAGAATAAGTTAACATAATGACAGAGACAATTGACAGTCCAAGATAAATTGCCAACTTTTCGAAACATCCCTAGTCCCTAACTTCAAACTTGTGACTGCCCCAGCAAACCTGTTCAAGCAAAAGTCCAATACTGGTTGAGTCCATTTCTGGAATCTAGCTCCGACTTCGGCAAGATACTGGACATCCAGACTCCGGTAATGGCATCAGGAGTTGCCTGACAAGGTGGACCAGGCCTGAACTGATCTTCTTCTTCTTCTCTTTCCTCACACCACCTCTCTCTGGGTCCGGACCTCCATCCCTTTTATATCACACAGGACAGGGGGGTTGGACTCAGTAAAAGCCCACCTGGGCCAGCAAGTAACCACTACCTGTATACAAGTTTCCTACTCCTTAAGGAAACAAGATGATCTTTCAAGGACAGTAAGGTGGACATTTTGGACATAGGGGACAAAAGAGGTGTGAAAGAGGCCATGCATGTCAACCATCCCTAAATGGGGGTGGGGACCTTTGACACCATACGTCTTCCGCATATAATGCTATTTTAACCACTTGCCCTCCAGAAGATTTTACCCCCTTCACGACCAGGCCATTTTTTGCTATTTAGAACAGGGTTACTTTAACTGGTAATTGTGTGGTCATGCAACGCTGTGCACAAATTAAATTTTTATCATTTTTTTTCACACAAATAGAGCTTTCTTTTGGCGGTATTTGATCACCACGGGTTTTGTTTATTTTTTATTATATAACAGCTTTTTTTATCATAAAGAGGCTGAACATTTTGAAAAGAAAACTCAATTTTTTTACTTTCTGCTATAAAACATATCCATTAAAAAATAAACAAATCAAATGTCTTCATGAATTTAGGTCAAAATGTATTCTGCTACATGTCTTTGTATATTATTTGGTTTCCATGAAAACTATAGCATCTACAAACTATGTTATATATACTGGGATTTTTTATAATTTTTATTCTAGTAATGGTGGTGATCAGCGACTTATAGTAATAGGGTGGGTGTCAATATGACACTAGCTGATGCTGGCTGGGGGGTACACTAACTAATTGCCTCTGACATCAATAGTGACACTAATACAGTGATCAGTGCTAATACTATACACTGTCACTTTACTAATGACACTGGATGGGAAGGGGTTAACATCTAGGGTCGATCAAGGGGTTAACTGTGTGCCTAACTCTGTGTAATATGACTTATTTTACTAAGCAATTCTGCAGTTTTTTTTCCCTTAAAAAAACAGCAAGATCGCATGCCAATGTACAGAGCTCTGTGTCTCTTGCGTGAATGACGGAGCCGGCCAGTGTGTCCTAGCGATCAATCATTGGTCAGGACCCACTCATCGGCTGGTGCTGTAACAAATCATAGCACAGCTGGGGCGGCGCGTGCACGCCTTACCCGGAAGTCCTGTCATAGAGGGAAAGTCTCAGAGCTGCTGCCTAACATGGAACACCTCCATCCCTATATTACATACAGAAACAGACAATCGCCCGTGGGACTTTGAGTGAAGTGTCCATGATGATCACAGGGTCAACAAGATGTATAAAGGGTGAAACAAATTTTATTTGTATAAATATCATCCAATATAAGACATGATCATAAATAACAAATTCATAAGAACAGCAACGTAGCATAATAGTCCTCCAAACATAGCCATAATGATATAATGTCATATCACAAAGTATTCATTGTACAGATATACATAATACATCTCTAACCCGACACGTTTCGTGAGCTCTACTTGCTTCTTCAGGGGCTGATGTGTACATCTGGTGTCTGTAAAAACAGGTAAGGTTTGTATTGAAGTATAGGTTATGATTTGGACAAAAGCATGAGGCCCGAACTAGTGATCCCATACTTACTGATCAGACGGTAGGCTTCGGAGTCTGATCCCAAGCAGTGGTGTCTCCATCTTTCATATTTAGGGGGGGCACATGGGGGAACAGGGACAAAAGTAGGGGGGCAACTATAAAATGCAATTATATATATATATATATCCTGGGGCCCTTTACTACGACCCCACAACGGCCCTTTCACATGTTCTGCAGTGAGCTCCCTTCCTACTGTATTGGGGCCCCCCAGGGTGGCAGAAAACAAGACATATATGTCACCAGCATACCAAGAAAATATAAGGATCCAAATCAGTGGGAGAACTATCAGGGTTGCAAAGGTTGTCTTGCCTCCGGGCCCTGGTGTTCTGCCACTGTGGGGTTTCCCAGCCTCCTCTTGCTGTCCTGCACCTGCTATTGACTGCGCTGGTCTGGCATCTCTTGGAATTTACAGGCTGGTTCTCCTGTCCTAAGGATGGGAGAAATCAGTCTGTTTTTTCAGTAACTGAGAGTTCTGGTGGAGTCCTTCCTGCAACTCGCTCTTCTCCCTGCCAATGAGGATGCAGGGGAAGGAGCAGATCGGGCGGCCGTGGTTGTGTGAGCGCTCGCATTATGTAGTGTCAGCAAGCAGAGGGAGATGGGAGGAATCACCTGCGGGAGCTGACTGGGGACTCTCTCCCTCTTAGACATTGATTTTTTGTAAAAAAAAAAAAAAAATTATTTTTTTTTATTGGGGGGGACATGGTGGGGCACAGCATAATGTTGGCGAGTCAGGGCCCTCTGGCCCTCTGGCCCCCCCTAGGGACGCCATTGATCGCAAGCAAGGGCCAGTGGGGAACATCTCCCACGGGAGCTGAAGGGACGGAGACCATAGCATGGAGGACCGAGGCCAAACGTGGGGCAGGCATGGCAAGGAGATGAAAGAAAAATGTGAACCAAGGTATCGCCCATGAGTCTTGCAAGGCATGCTCACTGTAATGAAATATATGAGTATAAATGTAGATATATATCGGAGATGGTTAATATATAAATGTCCTAAGAGTATGAGATTGTGTGTTTAGGTACAAAGAACACAAAGGAGTCGTGCAGAGCATAGAGAAATTTTACAAGGCATGCTCACTATAATAGAATATGTAAGTATTAATATAAATATATGTCAGATGATAGTTGGTCTATAATTATCCTGAGAGTATGAGATTGTGTACTTGGGTACAGAGAATACAAGGAGTCCTGCAGAGCATGGGGAAAGAAGGGTGTAAGGAAAAGGGGAAGATGTGGGGGGGAGGTAGAGAAAATGGGATGAGAAAGAGGGAGGAAAGGAAGCTGGTGTGGCAGAGTATAGAAGTAGTAACGTAATAGTGAGAGAGAGTAAGCTGGGATTGGAGGAGAGGGAGAATGAATGGGTGAAAGTTGTGTAGGAGAAGGTGTGTAGAGTTGCTATACCACAGTATGCATATGAAAATAGATAAGTGGACTTAAGAGAGCGCATGTGTAAGTATAAAGGTGTATAAGTATAACCTACCAGCGTGGTGGGTCATGTACCAGATACAGCGGCTGCCCTGCTGCAGTAGATGTACATAGGGTGGCCACTATGAGGTTAATACTGTATATCTACCCTGGTGTTGTGGCAACAATTCACACCTTCAGCCATGTAAATCAATTAATTAACACCTATGTAGTCTTCCTTACACCAAGGATAGGAGTATGTAACTAGGACATGGGGGTTTCATGGGTTTTTCACCCTGTTCTTGGACAATCAGTATATTCCTTGACACTTTTCATGGTGAGTAGATTAGGATGACTGTGCTACCTGTGTGGAGAAAAATGTTGGGGTTTCTTAGACATGTTCACAGCCAAAAAATTTGTTCATTTTCGTTTTCGTTTCATTAGTTTATTATTTTTTTCGTTTTTCGGGTCATTCGTTATGATCGCAATTCGTAAATTCGTTTATTCGTAAATGCGTTCGTTCGTACATTCATACATTCGTAAATTCGAACATTCCTTCATTCGTACATTCCTTCATTCGTACATTTTTACATTTGTTCATTTGTAAATTCGTACATTCGTAAATTCGTAAAATCGTACATTTGTAAATTAGAAAATTCGGAAATTTGTAAATTCGAAGTTTGAAAATCCAAAAACCCGAAAATTCAAAAATCTGAAATAGTAACTAACTATTAAATTATAGGTATTGTAATTTCCTTTCAAATTTGACTGTCAGTGAACGTAACAAATACAAATTTATCCGAAGTTACGAATTATCCAAAACGAATGCTGCATCTAAACAAATGGAACGGAACAAATTAATAATAAATAATAATAATAAAACGTTGTTTTTATTATTATTGTTATTTATTATTATTAATTCATTACGTTCCATTCCATTTTTTCGGATCATTCATAACTTTGGATAAATTTGTATGTGTTACGTTCACTAACAGCCAAATTTGAAAGGAAATTACCATACCTATAATTTAAAAGTTACTAGTAATTACTAATAGTTAGGTTATTATTAGTTAACTATTATTTCAGATTTCCGAATTTACAAATTTACGAATTCACTAATTTACTAATGTACGAATGTACGAATGTACATTCCTAAATTGCGAATGTACGAATGTACGAATGCCCGAATTTCCGAATGTCCAATTTTATCGAATTTACGAATATTCTGAAAAAATTTGTTAAACAAGTTTTAGTTAATTTGGATATTCCCGAATTAACGAATTTGTCGAAATTCGTTAAAAAAACAAATTCGGAACGAAACGAATTGCACATGCCTAGGGTTTCTTCCTGACACTCATTGGAACTGAGGAAGCTTGGAGAAGTTATAAAACATCTATAGCATTACAGAACAAGTTCAGTTGAATGTGACTAACTATCACTGGATATACCATGACCTAGTAAATTGGAACCTTTATAGAGATAGCTTGACCAACAATTGTACTTGCAATTGTTACTTTGGATGGACGTAGAGCATCATAATCCAAGTGGAATATAATTGATTTACATATACCCATATACCATATGATACACATTTATGAAAATGTATATAAAGTAGCAATGAAAAGAACTGCAGTAACCTACAAGGTTGGAATTCATTTACTTTGATTGATGCCATTTGCAAAAAACGTGCTACATGGCCACAGGTTCGTAGACAGCTAACTATCACATCTACCTATATGGCCAAAAGTATGTAAACACTCAAATGATTGTGCTCAGGTGTCTCCAGTGAAAGAAACTGGTAATACTAAAACATAAAAATACATTGTAGACAATTGTACACTTCCAACCTTATAGCAGCAGTTTGGGAAAGACCCGTTTCTGTTCCAGCAAGACTATCCACCTGTGCACAAAGTCGCCTCCAAAAAGACATGGCTTGACCAGTTTGGTGTGGAGGAACCTGAGTGGCCTACACAGAGATCAACCCTTTACAAAGACATTGTAGACAACTGTACTCTTCCAACCTTGTGGTAACAGTTTGGGGAAGACCCTTTTTTTCTCCAGCATGACTACCCACCTGTGCACAAAGTCGACTCCATAAAGACATGGTTTGACCAGTTTGGTGTGGAGGAACTAGAGTGAACTTCACAAACCCCTGACCTACACCCTACTGATCAGCTCCATAAAGACATGGTTTGACCAGCTTGGTGTAGAAAAACTTGAATGATCTTCACAGACCCCTGACCTCAACCCTACGGAACACCTTTGGGGTGAACTGGAAAACCAATTGCGAACCAGGTCTCCTCATCTCATTAGTATCTGTCCTCAAATTTCTACAGACACACAGCAAAATCGGATGTCCAACAAGCTCATATACTGTAGGTGTGATGGTCAGTTATCCACATACTTTTGGCTAAATAGAGTACAACAGATTTATTATTTGGAGTCTCTAAATACAGGTGGAGCCTGACAGTTGCCGATTCCTGACATCTGCAAACAAAAGCTAGACTGGCTTTGGACCAAAATAAAAGCTCAGGTTTTACAAACCCATTCTTGGATAAATCCTGTTGTTGGTACCATTGCAGGTTTGCAACAAAGATGTCATAAGATTGGTTAATCGGTTCTCCATACAGGGTATGTTACAGTCAGGTCCATAAATATTGGGACATCGACACAATTCTAATCTTTTTGGCTCTTTACACCACCACAATGAATTGAAATGAAACAAACAAGATGTGCTTTAACTGCAGACTTTCAGCTTTAATTTGAGGGTATTTACATCCAAATCAGGTAAACCGGTGTAGGAATTACAACAGTTTGTATATGTGCCTCCCACTCTTTAAGGGACCAAAAGTAATGGCACAGATTAACAATCATCCATGAAACTTTCAATTTTTAATACTTGGTTGCAAATCCTTTGTAGTCAATTATAGCCTGAAGTCTGGACCGCATAGACATCACCAGACGCTGGGTTTCATCCCTGGTGATGCTCTGCCAGGCCTCTACTGCAACTGTCTTCCGTTCCTGTTTGTTCTTGGGGCATTTTCCCGTCAGTTTTGTCTTCAGCAAGTGAAATGCTGAAGTGAATCTTTGGTTGCTTTCGCAGTATGCTTCGGGTCATTGTCCATCTGCACTGTGAAGCTCCGTCCAATGAGTTCTGAAGCATTTTGCTGAATATGAGCAGATAATATTGCCCGAAACACTTCAGAATTTATCCTGCTGCTTTTGTCAGCAGTCACATCATCAATAAATACAAGAGAACCAGTTCCATTGGCAGCCATACATGCCCACGCCATGACACTACCACCACCATGCTTCACTGATGAGGTGGTATGCTTTGGATCATAAGCAGTTCCTTTCCTTCTCCATACTCTTCTCTTCCCATCACTCTGGTACAAGTTGATCTTGGTCTCATCTGTCCATAGGATGTTGTTCCAGAACTGTGAAGGCTTATTTAGATGTTGTTTGGCAAACTCTAATCTGGCCTTCCTGTTTTTGAGGCTCACCAATGGTTTACATCTTGTGGTGAACCCTCTGTATTCACTCTGGTGAAGTCTTCTCTTGATTGTTGACTTTGACACACATACACCTACCTCCTGGAGAGTGTTCTTGATCTGGCCAACTGTTGTGAAGGGTGTTTTCTTCACCAGGGAAAGAATTCTTCGGTCATCCACCACAGTTGTTTTCCGTGGTCTTCCGGGTCTTTTGATGTTGCTGAGCTCACTGGTGCGTTCTTTCTTAAGGATGTTCCAAACAGTTGATTTGGCCACACCTAATGTTTTTGCTATCTCTCTGATGGGTTTGTTTTGTTTTTTCAGCCTAATGATGGCTTGCTTCACTGATAGTGACAGCTCTTTGGATCTCATATTGAGAGTTGACAGCAACAGATTCCAAATGCAAATAGCACACTTGAAATGAACTCTGGACCTTTTATCTGCTCCTTGTAAATGGGATAATGAGGGAATAACACACATCTGGCCATGGAACAGCTGAGCAGCCAATTGTCCCATTACTTTTGGTCCCTTAAAAAGTGGGAGGCACATATACAAACTGTTGTAATTCCTACACCATTCACCTGATTTGGATGTAAATACCCTTAAATTAAAGCTGAAAGTCTGCAGTTAAAGCACATCTTGTTTGTTTCATTTCAAATCCATTGTGGTGGTGTATAGAGCCAAAAAGATTAGAATTGTGTCGCTGTCCCAATATTTATGGACCTGGCTGTATATTAGATACTGCTGAGCTACCCAAATTGAATTTTTCTTCTTCTATAATTGTCCATTCAATCATTTTAATTGCCACTTTTAAAAATTGACTTAACAGTGGACTTAATTCCTTAAAAGTGATTACACTACAGGGGTCTACAGTGACAATGTACAAAGGCAATAGTGTACAGATCATGATGCTATGCTTCAAATGCTGCTTTATGCATTGACATACCTCCATAGACCCAGTCTGTCCAGATGGTATGGTCGCCTGCTGACATAACACCATCCACAGGCAGCTTAACTCTTCAATAAGACACAGAAGCTGAATCAAACACAATTTTACATCACAAAGGATGTTTTCCAGAAGTTGAATCCAACACAATTTTACATAACAAAGGATTTTTTCCAGTCTTTTGATGATAAAGGCAATGACTTTCCTAAGCCCTGCCTCTGCAAAGAACTAAGGGAATATTGAAGAAACAAGGAGGGCCTAGCTAGGAATGAACTATCACTAAACAGGAAGGGGGGATGGAGGGAGAAACCAATCAAGTTGTAATGGTCCAAATCTCCACTAGATGTTAGCATACACTGAACAACAGCAACATTATATAGTTCAATACAACACAGAAAAAATACATATAACTGACACAGAACACATGAAATTATCTCTCAAATTATACAATGGGCAAGAAAAGAGACTAGGGGCCAAAGATGAGGTAGGAAGGTGTGGAAAGGGTGATGAATTCAGGAGCCTGCAGCTGGAGAACCTATCCAAGCTCTTGAGGCCAGATGTTGGTCTAGTTCACGGGTCTTCAAACTTTCTAAACAAAGGGCTGATTTACTGTCCTTCAGACTTTAGAGGGGCCGGATTGTGGCCATTTGGAGTAGAAATTGTCCTAGCGTCAGTGGGAGTAAACAATGCATCTTTGGTATTAGGTGGAGGAATAACGCCCCGTCGTTGGCGTCACTGGGAGGAATACTGTCCCAACACTGGTGTCAGTAGGAGAAATAGTGCCCCATCATTGGTATCAGTATGAGGAATAGTGCCCCATCATTGGTATCAGTAGAAGGAATAGTGCCCTATTATTGGTGTCAGTGGCAGGAATAGTGCCCCATCATTGGTATCAGTGGAAGGAGTACTGCCCCATCATTGGTCTCAGTAGGAGGAATAGTGCCCCATCATTGGTATCTGTAGAAGGAATAGTGCCCCATTGTTGGTGTCAGTGGGTGGAATAGATTCCCATTGTTGGTGTCAGTTTGAGGAATAGTGCCCCATCGTTGGTTTCAATGGGAGAAATAGTGCCCCATTGTTGATATCACCACCAGGAATTATGCCCTATTCTTGGCATCAGTGGGATGAATAGTCTCTTGTATCAGTGGGTGGAAAAGTACCACAAGGGCTGGATAAATGCGAGCATAGGGCCACATCTGGCCCCCAGGCCACAGTTTTGAGACCACTGGTCTAGTTGATTGGGTTTAAAGGTTTAGACCCCATTCACACAGGGGCGAGGCGACCTGCAAACGAATGGCCGGGCGACTTGCAAAACGACTTCTGCATAGAAGTCTATGCAAGTCGCCCCAAGTCGCCCCCGAAGTCGTACAGGAACCTTTTTCTAAGTCGGAGCGACTTGCGTCGCTCCCCTTAGAACGGCTCCATAGTACAGAACGGGAGGCGACTTGTCAGGCGACTAGGTCGCCTGACAAGTCGTCCCTGTGTGAATGGGGTCTTAGGGTGTGGTGGCCAAAGGCTGGTGGTAGGAAGTGCTATTCAGTATTTATTGGGACCACACCTCAAAGGAAGTTATTCTGTCATTCAGTGGCAGTCATTTTATCGTTGATCATCATCCGTGATATTCTGTATTTGACCACTTTGGGTGTTTAGAGCAGATGATTTCCAAGCATTTGCAATAGTCTGTGTGGTTGCTGTGAGGATAAACATCATAGGCTTGTTTCTATGTTTTATATATATATATATAGTAGTGGTATGCGAGGTGAGATGCACGATAATAGGTACGTTTCACCTCGCATTCGTTCCATTGTAAAGGACTGAACTGGAATCCGGCCTGGTTTTTCCAGCCTCTGGTGGCAGGCTGGGTTCCGGTCCAAAGGTTTGGGTCCACTGGAGTCCACTTTAAATATCCAGGAAGAGCACAGCAGGTCGCTCTGGTTTTGAGACTCAGGAAGGAACCCGATTGAGAGGAGCTCTGGATGTTGGACTAAAAGGTTTGCTTTTCCGCATGTTTTTGTGGGTGAAGGGGACCAGCCCAGTACTGTATAGAGAGGAGACTATTTGTTTAGTTAGCGCCAGACGGCAAGGATTTCATTTACTGTTTGTTTGTTTTTATTTTTCAAACCTCCTGCAAATAAACCTGGCATCCGCCAGATTTTGAAGAAAGTGCCTCTTTTGCTGACTGTCATTCAGAAAAAGGTGATCCCCCCCGAGCTAATTCCCCCCACAATATATATATATCTATATATATATAGATATATATATCTATATATATATCTATATATATATAGATATATATATATATATTTTTATATATATTTATTATTATTATTATTATTATTATTATTAATTTTTTTTAATTTTTTTTTTTTTATTATATCTTTTCATGTGACAACACTGAAGAAATGACACTTTGCTACAATGTAAAGTAGTGAGTGTACAGCTTGTATAACAGTGTAAATTTGCTGTCCCCTCAAAATAACTCAACACACCGCCATTAATGTCTAAACCGCTGGCAACAAAAGTGAGTACACCCCTAAGTGAAAATGTCCAAATTGGGCCCAGTTAGCCATTTTTCCTTCCTGGTGTCATGCATAGTTGCCAACTGTCCAGAATTTCCCGGGATTTAGACCTTTGTCCCGGTCTTACCATTTCATGGTAAATGTCCTGGGAAATCGCAGTTTTCACAATTTTTTTTTTTTTTTGCTAGAGCTCTGTGGCTGGCACTGAATTTTCTCCGCCGGCCGCCATTTTACAGAAGACTAGCTGCTATCGTGATGAGGAAAGGAGAGGCGTAACCCAGGCTCCGCCTCTTGGTTCTTCCCTTCGGACTCTACGAGTTGGTCTCTGTAATGGCACGGAGACCATTCACCAGCAGTGGAGTCGCTACACGGGTGCAGAGGGAACACCTGATGCAGAGGGAACACCTGATGTATAGGGGGATTCCGCTGGCTGGGGACACCTGATGTAAGGAGGGACTCCGCTGTCTGGGGACACCTGATGTAAGGAGGGACTCCACTGGGGACACCTGATGTAAGGAGGGACTCCACTGGGGACACCTGATGTAAGGAGGGACTCCACTGGGGACACCTGATGTAAGGAGGGACTCCACTGGGGACACCTGATGTAAGGAGGCACTCCACTGGGGACACCTGATGTAAGGAGGCACTCCACTAGGGACACCTGATGTAAGGAGGCACTCCGCTGGGGACACCTGATGTGAGGAGGCACTCCACATCGTTCATCCCAGACTCGGACCACACCCCCTTTGAGACACGCCCCATTTAAGCCATGCCCACTTTTTAGGTTAAACCACGCCCATTTTTTCGTGCTGCTGACACTGGGGAGCTACAGTTCATTGAGGAAACCATAAATGCCAACATGTACTGTTTCTGTGAAATACTGAAGCAGAGCATGATCCCCTCCCTTTGGAGACTGGGCCACAGGGCAGTATTCCAACATGATAATGACCCCAAACACAACTCCAAGACGACCACTGCCTTGTTAAAGAAGCTGAGGGTAAAGGAGATGGACTGGCCAAGCATGTCTCCAGACCTAAACCCTATTGAGCATCTGTGGGGCATCCTCAAACGGAAGGTGGAGGAGCGCAAGGTCTCTAACATCCACCAGCTCTGTGATGTCCTCATGGAGGAGTGGAAGAGGACTCCAGTGACAACCTGTGAAGGTCTGGTGAACTCCATGCCCAAGAGGGTTAAGGCAGTGCTGGAAAATAATGGTGACCACACAAAATATTGACACTTTGGACCCAATTTGGACATTTTCACTTAGGGGTGTACTCACTTGTGTTACCAGCAGTTTAGACATTAATGGCTGTGTGTTGAGTTATTTTGAGGGGACAGCAAATTTACACTGTTATACAAGCTGTACACTCACTACTTTACATTGTAGCAAAGTGTCATTTCTTCAGTGTTGTCACATGAAAAGATAGAATAAAATATTTACAAAAATGTGAGGGGTGTACTCACTTTTGTGAGATACTGTGTAAATATATATATTTATAGATAGATAGATAGATAGATAGATAGATAGATAGATAGATAGATAGATAGATCATTAGAACCTCTTCAGCAATAAAAATTGTACATAAGAGCCAGTACAAGTGTCTGTATCTGGCCAGATCAAACAATGATGCATTATAGAATGCAGACTGCAGCTCCCCCTGGTGACAATGGATCGGTACTGGCCCATTGCATCTTTCTACAATAACAAGCATACTTAATTACTGTATGTTTTTAAAAGGGTAGCTAAAACTGATATTTTAGATTTGGGTGAGCAGTGCTGGGCTGATTTATCTGTCGGCTTCTTTTTTTTTGTTTACAAACTTTTTTATTTGGTAAAAAAATTGTGGTACAAAAGTGAGAAATCATATAACATGTAGAAGAATTTTTACATCATAATATATTGTAAATGAAAGGTACTTATAATGTATATAGAGGTTATTTAGGTATATCTCTTGCATAAAGAGAGGACCATTACATAAAAAAATTATTGCGAAGAAATAATAGAAAGGTATTTTCGGTGTTATACAAATGACAACTGGATTTTTGGAGGCATAACATGTATTTGTTTTAATGGACCATCAAATTAAATAAAACGTTGCCATGAATGAACTAGGGATCCGATTTTTTTCTTATAGAATTGCATTGTATTAAACAGAGTATGAACAATATTTTCCATAAGATTTATATCCTACCGTAGTTTTCAATTGATCTATGGGAACTGATGTGGATTTCCAGTGAAAGGCTGTAAGCCAATGTATGGTGACACAAATCGTATGTATTAATCTCATGAGAGGTGTGGACATACCAATCATTTTTGTGAAAAAAATACAATGAGAGAGCGTGAGATGAATTTGGAGACCTGAAATAGATGAAGCAAACTTTTCTAATTGCTTCCAAAGTCTAGATACATGTTCACATTCCCAAAAAATATGTGAGAAAGAGCCTATTAAATTGCAACCTCTAAAGCATGTATTTGGTGTTGTAGGAAACATGGCATTCAATTTCGTAGGTGTAATCTGTCTGCTTCTTATAGGCCTGTGTGAACGGCCTTTGGGTTTGTGTCAATGCCATCTGTTTGTACGGGTAGGCGGGTGGTACCTCCTCCATGTTCCACTCCTCATTGGGGACCATGTGTTAGTCACGTAGGAGGCCTAACCCGGTGTGGCCAGACGATTAATAGAGTCACTGATACTAGCACAGAGGTAACATCTGTGATAAGCCACTTGTGTGAACTGTTGTATGCCGAGTTTCTCCAGAAGACGTTGTTCCTTGACACTTGTACAGGTGTATGTGTTGCATTAGGAAAGACATGAAGAGCCCGGTAACAGAATGGGGTCCCGCCGATAACATAGCGTGGACCTTATGCATGCTCTCATTTAACTCTCCTCTTGCCGTACCAAGTGTCCAGGCATAGATCTCTATAATGTTAATCTGGTGGCAGACAGCTAGGGAGGTAGTTCAAGTACCGACCCCCTCGCTATTAGAGAACCTGTCACCTACCCAGGTACCACGCCGTTAGGTTGCTTCTGTGGTTATCCATAGCAACTTCCTTCTCTCCTTAGCCTTGCAGGTTAACATTTTGTTGTAATGATGTTTCACAGACCCCAATGTGCTGTTTCACACCCTGGTTCCTTAGAGAGACACCAGGACCCCACATGCACCCCTTGAGTAACTTCAGACCTCAAGCAGTTGTAACAACTTTACTGAACTTTTGGCAGAACATGTATAATATGCAGTAACGTCTTTTCCCTAACTAAACCTAACTGTGGCTGCCCAAGTACCTGCAGAGATGTAGCATCTTTGGGAAGAGTCCAAACAACGGAGTCCATGTCCTTGGGAGCATCCCGTTGGTTTGGAGTTCCAAGCTGACCAGCAAGCTTCTTAAGGCATAGTTCTGAGTTCCCCTGCATGCCTGTTCTAGGTAAGTATGTATGTATCCTCTCTACTAGTGTTCCCAGTAATTTCTAGTGAAGAAGAAGCCTAGTGTTCTCCATGTCTCCACTAGGAAACACATGAAACTCTAGGGATCATGTCCACTAGGAGACATGGGGAATAAAATAATTATTCTCTACTAGGAAACATGGGGAACACTAGGAATCTTGCCCACTAGGAGACAGAGGGAACACTAGTATTCTTCTGCACTAGAAACCACTGGGGAACACTAGGAATCTTCTCTACTAGGAGACACAGGGAACACTACGGATTTTCTCCACTAGAAAACACTGGGAACCTTAGTGTCCCCAGTGTCTCCTGATAGAAAAAATTCCTAGTCTTCCCTGTGTTTTCGAGTAAAGAAGAATTCTAGTGTTCCTCTGTCTCCTAGTGGAGAAGATTCCTAGTGTCCTCCAGTGTTACCTAGTGGAGAAAAATCAAAGTGCTCCCCATGTTTCTACTAGGAAACCCTTGAAACACTAGGGATTTTGTCCACTAGGAGACATAGGGAACACTAGGAATCTTCTCCACTAGGAAACATGAAGAACACTAGAATTCTTCTGCACTAGGAAACATGGGGAACATTAGGAATCTTGGTCACTAGGAGAGAGAGGGAACACTAGGATTCTTCCACACTAAGAAATACAAGGAACACTAAGAATCCTCTCCAATGGAAACACAAGGAACACTAGGATTCTTCTTCACTAGGAGATATGGGGAACACTAGGAATTGTCTCCACTAGGAAACATGGGGAATAATTGAATTCTTCTCTACTAGGAAACATGGGGAACACTAGGAATCTTGCCCACTAGGAGACAGAGGGAACACTAGTATTCTTCTGCACTAGAAACCACTGGGGAACACTAGGAATCTTCTCCACTAGGAGACACAGGGAACACTACCGATTTTCTCCACTAGAAAACACTGGGAACCTTAATGTCCCCAGTGTCTCCTGATAAAGAAAACTCCTAGTGTTCCCCGTGTTTTCGAGTAAAGAAGAATCCTAGTGTTCCCTCTGTCTCCTAGTGGAGAAGATTCCTAGTGTCCTCCAGTGTTACCTAGTGGAGAAAAATCCAAGTGCTCCCCATGTTTCCATTAGGAAACCCTTGAAATACTAGGGATTTTGTTCACTAGGAAACATGGAGAACACTAGAATTCTTCTGCACTAGGAAACATGGGGAACACTAGGAATCTTGGCTACTAGGAGACAGAGGGAACACTAGGATTCTTCTGCACTAGGAAATACAAGGAACACTAGGAATCATCTCCAATGGAAACACAAGGAACACTAGGATTCTTCTCCACTAGGACCAGGGCTTTTTTCTCAAACAATAGGTGCTGGAACTCAACTACGACCCCCCAAAACCCCTCCATCCACATACACCCTCCAAATCGCATCAAATAGTGGGTGTGGTCAGTCAAATTTCACAAACAGTAGGAGGGTCTTAAAGGGGCATTAAATACCAGGATTGCATTACATACAGAGTGCAGAGTTCAGGGGCGTTACACACAGAGTGCAGAGCTGTCACTTGTAAACACAGAAACCGGACTTCTGTGTTTACAAGTGATTGTGCTGAGCAGCCCCCTCCCCCCCCCCCCAAGGGTCTGAGCCAGAGGTGGTGGAACTGAGTTCCACCAAGTTCCCCCTGAAAAAAAGCCCTGACTAGGACACACTGGGGGAACATTAGGAATCTTCTTGGAAATACAAAATCACCGGAGGCATGGCACTCAGGAACACTAGCAATTGTTCAGAAAATGCCTGAGCGAATGAGCTCAGCTTAAATACCTGGGAATAGCTGGGTTACGGAGTGTAGCTTATTTATTTAACAGCAGGTATTTAACCATTGTTGAACACAAGTCTTAGGGGATAACTAGTGCCAGCAGAACCTTGCAAGTTAGAGCTGTGGGACTACATGGACCAGCATGCCTGCTGGCTTTTGGCAATAGTGGAGACAAATAAGTAGCAAAACTGCATATCTGTGACACCAGCATTGTAATGGGCATTCTTTTCAACAACCACCAATGTAAGGGGGTCCTTCTCTCACTGACTAATAATGTAAGAAAGGGCATTCTTTCTACTGACCACCAATGTAAGGAGCATTCTTTCCACTGATCACCAATGTAAGGAGTATTCTTCCCACTGATCACCAATGTAAGGAGCATTCTTCTCACTGATCACCAATGTAAGGGACATTCTTCCCACTGATCACCAATGTAAGGAGCATTCTTTCTACTGACCACCAATGTAAGGAGCATTCTTTCCACTGATCACCAATGTAAGGAGGATTCTTCCCACTGATCACCAATGTAAGGAGCATTCTTCCCACTGACCACCAATGTAAGGAGCATTCTTCCCACTGATCACCAACGTAAGGAGCATTCTTCCCACTGACCACCAATGTAAGGAGCATTCCTCCCACTGATCACCAATGTAAGGGACATTCCTCCCACTGATCACCAATGTAAGGAGCATTCTTCCCACTGATCACCAATGTAAGGAACATTCTTCCCACTGATCACCAATGTAAGGAGCATTCTTCCCACTGATCACCAATGTAAGGAGCATTCTTCCCACTGATCACCAATGTAAGGGACATTCTTCCCACTGATCACCAATGTAAGGGACAATCTTCTCACTGACCACCAATGTAAGGAGCATTCTTCCCACTGACCACCAATGTAAGGAGCATTCTTCCCACTGATCACCAATGTAAGGAGCATTCTTCCCACTGACCACCAATGTAAGGAACATTCTTCTCACTGACCACCAATGTAAGGAGCATTCTTCCCACTGATCACCAATGTAAGGAGCATGTATCGTGAACTGTAGATAAAATCATTTTTAGCAGGGTTTCCCTAAGACCTAAACATTTTTTCAAGAGTTCCTCTATGGTAAAGAAGGTTGAAGAAGACTGGTTACACAATACACTAATTTCCCTAAAAGTGACTTAGGGTTAAGGCAGCGATGGATGCTGCAGGTGCCATTTTGTTTCCTTGTGAAATACGGTTGACTGTAATGGGAGCCATCTACTCCATCAGCTCCTGGCTGGCTTTTGTCACTTTCATCGTCTAGTGGGAAGCTATTCAAAGTATTCCTCCTTATTATTTTTCTGCAGTTGTGTGGGTTTTGAGGTGGGTGTTGAGAAGCTGTGTGTTTTGTGCTTTGAGTGTCATCGTCTGCCAAAAAAAATAAAAGAAGAATGCTGAAAACAGACAGAAGATGTGTTTTTCCACTGAACAATCGTGAAGTTTGCTTCTGTTCATTAGAAGTGATGAGTTTGTATGGAACACCTGTCTCCTGCGCTCTGGCTTTATGTGTATTTCATGTTATCAGCAGTAAGCATCCATTACTTCAAGCTGAAAGCCCCATGTGCCAGCTAAGTGGATTCAATGTGGCATACAGGCACTTCTCCCATTTAAAGATAAAGGGGAGCTATAGCATCCGAACACATTTTGTTTTATTATTTTATCAATCATCCGAAAGTCATTTTTGTTGAGATGTTTACTTTTTTAGAAACTTGCTGCTTCAAATTTTTATTTTTTCATGTTAAGAATTGTAGGTGCTTCATCTAGTGGCCATTTCTATAGCAGGAACTCTGGTAAAGTGGACCTTTCAGTAATTTTACTTTACATTCTTGGTATGTCACAACAGTAAGAAATAATAAATACCTGGCAGTATGCAGCACTTAAAATGAAAAATATATATCAGATGACAGGTCCACTCTAGGTGAGGCCCAGCACGCATAAAAAATAAAAAAGCAGCTCTGGATACTCACCTCCACTCACTGTGGCGATGACACCTAAAGAAAGCCTGCCCTGAGGTCCAGCTCCGTTTGACTTCTAGGTAAATTACACCCAGTGTTTATCCAACCCACTTCCTGTAAATCCAAGCCATCATGGATCCAGATCCTGGGGCCACCTCAGCTAATAATTATTCCGGACAGCATGGTCATCAAGTGTCCATACATAAGTTCTGCCTTATCTGGGAGTAAGGACCAACCACTGTCAGAGTAGAAAGGGAAGGGTCCATGAGTATGAAGTGTTTTTTTTTTTTTTTTAATGAATTCCAGGAGTGTTGAGCTCCTGCATCCTCCACTGGGCGCAATTGGGTCTTCCTGTTGGCCTCCTGATGACATCCTAGTGACGAAACATGTAGGGGCGCACACGCATGGCACTTCAACACTTCCACTCCCTGCCAGGTGGAATGAAAACTGTCTTTTTCACGCTATTGGAGACAGGGGGTGATCCCAGCTTGATTCAGTCTGACGTCAGAAAGTTCCTGGTGCCGGAGAGGCATCCAAACAATTTGATTGTCCAACACTTTGATTTTAGGGGGATTTGTATAATAAACGGTGTTATGCAATGATACCCTCTCTGGTTCACTTTGTATGAATAAACGTGACCCGGATGGGGAGCAACATGAGAGACTGACCAGTCACATTAAGCGTGTTATGACCTGCCTTAGTATATGTGTAGGGGGTCAACAGCATTCGGTGAGTGCGGTCCTAGGAGGGCCTTTTGGTGGGCGATTAAGCACGAAGATTTTCAGCTCTTTTGCACAAAATAAGACACTTTTACTTGGGAATACACAGGAGGAGCACTTTTTTCAACACTATTTAGATCTTTTTAGGCAAAACTTGCACTTTATATAGTAATGACACTTCCACTTGATCTCAACCTGCAACCACTTGTTGCCTACCTTTGGCTTGTTTACTGACTATACTTCTGCTTGATCCCTACCTGCTGCACCGCTGACTATCAGTGTAAGCAAGAATTTCTTCACAGATCATCATGTAAGGGAATATTAAAAATGTTTACTATCTGCATTTTTTTCCTGGCCATTATTAACATTTGTTTCATTTCATTATTAAAGCGGTTGTATACCCGCTGTCTTTTTTTTTTTTTTTTTCTACACCTGCAAGGGAAAAGGCATAATGAGCTAGTATGCACCGCATACTAGCTCATTATGAGATACTTACCTTAGAACGAGGCGCCGGCATCTCACCTGGTCCACGCCGAGGGAACTGACATCTCCCCTCGGCGTGTCTTCCTGGTATGGCGGCTCCGGCGCTGTGAGTGGCCGGAGCCGCGATGTCGTCACTCCTGCGCATGTGCGCGGGAGACTTCTGCCCGGCAAGCTCCGGAGTTTGCCGGGCTGTCAGCCGAGAATCCCCTGTGCGCATGCACAGCTGCAGTCAGCGGCTCATTGCGAGGGGAATATCTCCTAAACCTTACAGGTTTAGGAGATATTTTTTTTTACCTACAGGTAAGCCTTATTATAGGCTTACCTGTAGGTAAAAGTTAAAAATAAAGGTATACAACCGCTTTAATACTAAAAATAATATTGTTGCATAGAACAACCCTGGATGTCAAATATGTCATTTTATACATTCTTTTACTGTTTTTGCTAATGAACTGAGACCTGGCACTTACTTCAAGTGTTCCTACATGTTGAGAAAGGCTGCTTTCGGCTACAGAGTCCTCTATTAACGTAGTCCTCTATTAACGTGAAAAGGGAGCTTACAGCTCCACATGCTGGCTGAAGAAGCAAAATATCTGTAATATCCTAAATTTATCTTACAAAAAAAAGAAAAACATATTTGGGGAAATTTTTTTTTTTTTAGTTTCAAAAATAAGAAAATACATACAAAACATCATACATGTAATTTTGGGGTATTTTAATAAAATAAAAAATAAAAAATAAAAAATGCCCTCATTTTAGCTCATGGGTTGGTGTGAATGAGCCCTTATTGTACGGAATGCCATGGTTCTTTTTTCCTCTGTAATAAGTATAGATGAAAAACTTGGGAAAAAGTTTCTGAAGCAGAAGGAATTGACTAAAGCCCCAAGCCTCTCCATCTTTCCAGAGTAACAGTATTCACCTTGCAGGTGGGGTTGTATGCTCAACCAGATAAAGGACTTCTCCCATTTATAGATAAAGGGGAGCTATAGCATCCGAACACTTTTGTTTTATTAGTGATTGGGCTTCCTTAGAAACACAAGCACTGAAATATCATTATCAAATTGGCCCCATGTACTCAGGATTGTGCTGCCAATTGAAGAAAGTGAGGCGACTGTCTCAGGTGGTTTTCACTGGGAGGGGGCACTGAGGCTGGAGTGTCCATACCAGAAACGTTCTCCTCATTACAGCTCAGTAAGGTTGCCCTCTTTACACAGGACAGTGTTACTAAGCTTCATACTAGGATGCTGGCGGCTGGCTGGGTGCAGATGTCTACTGTGTGGCCCAGCTGCCTGCACCCTTGCAACTAATGAGGCTACATGGCCAAGCTGCCAGCGTCTTAGCAACCGATAACAGTCCATAGTCCTATCGCATACATTCCCGGGATGAGCTCTCAAAGGTACCAGGTGCTGCAGCGACCACCAGTTGGATACTGGAGCATGCACAACACGGTGTAAATATTTACTAGCACAACACAGATCTTCACATAAGTCCGAGCATTTTTTTTTTTTTTTAAAGAAAGATCTTTTCATAATAAAGACATTTTAGACTTATTTGAAGATGTGTGGTGTGTTAGCACCCAATAAAGTACAGCCACACAGCTTCAATGGTTGCTAGGACACATATGCCTCTGCCAGCTTCCTAGAAACTGAAGACACTCCAGATGCCACCCAGTTTTTGCTGCCCCAAGAAAAATTGTTATTATTATACAGGTGAGTTTTCTGGGATGGCCTAAAAGTGGACAGAGTAGGAGATAGCTGGACAGATAGGGGTAGAGAGTTCCAAAGGATGGGAGAGGCTCTGGGGAAGCCCTCTGCTTTCAGAAAATGTATAATGGTTGGGTGTTCAATGTCATTTTCTAGCAAAAAAAAAATCAGATTTTAACATGCGTGTGAAAAATGCAAAAAATTGGGTCCAGCAAAAACTTTTTTTCCTAGTTTTGAATAAAGTGGGGATGAGTTAGAGCCCACGTCACGATTTACTGTATCTGGGGCTCCATTAGAGAGATTTGGCCTCACGCCATGCAACACTGATCAATGAGAGAAGCAGGGAGACTTCAGTTGACAGTTTGCTCAGGTCATGGACTCTGCTGCATTTCAGAAAGGCCTAATTTTAGGTCCAAAAGACTGAGTTGAAGTTGGATCAGGTCCACTACTTCTGTAAAAGTCTCTGTATTACAAGCAGTATTACCTCTCTATTTCACATATTGGTTACTGCGACCTCACCTTAGCGAAATAGTCTCCCTGCTTCTCTCATTGATCAGTGTTGCATGGCGTGAGGGCAAATCTCTCTAATGGAGCCCCAGATACAGTAAATCGTGACGTGGGCTCTAACTCATCCCCACTTTATTCAAAATAGAGAGGTATCGGGCACTGTATACAGAGGCATTGCATGAAATAAAGTGACCTGATTTATTATGTGTAAAGAAGAGATATAACTCACTGCTTGTAATACAGAGACTTTTACAGAAGTAGTGGATCTGATCCAACTTCAACTCAGTCTTTTGGACCTAAAATTAGGCCTTTCTGAAATGCAGCAGAGTCCATGACCTGAGCAAACTGTCAACTGAAGTATGGACCCTTTATGGCACCAAGTCAATGTAGACCTCTAAAGAGGGCCAAGGTGCAAGATCTAAGATCTAAGATCTAGTTCACTAGAGCACCCCACAAGGAATGATGGGCTGGATGGGACTGAGGCCTTCTGTCATACTTGGAGTGGCAGCAGAGCACAGAAGGCAGAAATGAAGTGTAGCACAAAATTAGCCCAAGGTCACAGTCAAACAGGCAAAAGGTCAAGGCAGGCAGATAACAAGAATCATTGAGAAACAGGCAGAGGTTGCAAATGGGTATCACAACTAGAAGAGATAATCGGTACAGGAGCCTGGAAACAGATACTCAACAAGGTCTTTGCTTAGGCAACTCCCAAATGCACTGAGCAGGTTTAAATATCTTTACCAGGTATGATACCTGAAGAAGCTTCCAGCAGCACTTCTCACTAGGAGCAGAGACAGTGCAAGAACATGTAAACATGCAGACCCAAATAGACCTACAGCAGTTTATCAGAGATTTAGAAAGTTGTTTCACAGGTGAACAGGAATCAAGTATGGGACCTAGGTATGAAATAATAGAGTGACCCTTTAAAATGAACATCTACGGGTAGTGACACAGGTTGGATCTGAAGAGAGCGAAATGTCACAGAGATCCTATTCTTAGGACTCCTAGCCAGTGGGGCCCCTCTGGCTTACTGGAAAATTGATGGTGGAAATATTACAATAACCAAGGAGGTTGAAGATCTTTAAGAGGAACCCAAGAGTCTTATTAAGTCTTACTTAGTCATATGCAGGCCCTTGCGCCCAGCCAGCTTTGAAGAATGGTCCTATTGTAGTTCCTTGAGTACAGAAGTCTACATACTGGTACCCCCCTGGCTTACTGGGAAATTGATGGTGGAAATGTTACAGTAACCAAGGAGTATAAAAATCTTTAAGAGGAAACCAAGAGTCCTATTTAGCCTTACTTAGTCATATGCAGGCCCTGGTGCCCTGCCAGCTTTGAAAAATGGTCCTATTGTAGTCCCTTGAGTACAGAGGTCTACATACTGGTGCTCCGCATCCTCTTGAGTAAAGTCAACCCATGAAAAGAACAGAGCCCAACAAGCTTGACAGGAATTGGCCCTTTGTATTCTCTGAAGATAATGGAGGTTCTTATGATCTGTGTAGATAGTTATAGGGAACAGTGCTCACTCCAGACAATGCCACCACTCTTCAAGAGCCATCTTTAAAACTAGTAACTCTTGGCCCCTTATGGGGGAATTATTTTTGTTATAGAAGCTATAGGAGCTAAGTTTTCAGCAGAATTTTGTTGTGAAGGGACCACTTTAACTCCCACAGAAGAGGCATCCACCTTCAAGAAGAGTGGCCACTGGTCAAGATGTGTCATGACAGTCCAGGACAGGAGCAGATACAACAGACATTTTTAAGAGATCAAAGGCCTTAACTGCTTCTGGATGCCAACTGCTGCAACTGTTTATCTTCTTGGCTATAGCGGTGATGGAAGTTACTAAGGTGTGGAGAAGCCCTTAAATAAACTGGTGGTCATGAAGCTAAGAAATGGTCAGAATTTGACCAGGTTCATGTGCCTCTATACAGAGACAAAATAACCCACGAAGGGAACATCAGGGAGCTCAAAGAAACACTTTTCCAGCTTTGCAAAAAGACCATTCTCTCCCACTCATAGAAGTACAGTCTTGACATGCTTACAGTGAGCGGCAAGGTCTGGAGAAAACCTTGCAAATGTACAGGAGGTCTCTGAGGACATTGTTTAAGAAAGATAATGAGGGCATTGCAGAGCCAAGATGGCAAAACAAAATACTCAGAGTGGCCATCTCAAGTATTGAAAGCAATCCAACATCCATGACCTTCCTTTATGTGGATGACATTGTAGGCACCCTGCAAATTGGATGAAGATGAATGCTCCTTGTAAGCAATTGACCAGTTCAATGATTAAAGGGAGTGGGTAGTCAATACAGGGGCAAAGTGAGCCATCTTGTTTCCCAATGAAAAGGAATCCTGCCCTTGAAGGTAATTTGAAGGTATTGTGAACTTCTGAATGAAGCCTCTCTGCAAATTCTCTTCAATATACAGTAGGCTGACATTTCTTACATCTCCAGCAGAGAGAGGGCATATACCATATCAGGGAGGTGTCACATTGGGCAGCAGATCAGTGGCACAATCATAAGGCTAATGAGGTGTCAAAGTTTCAACCTGCTTTTTACCAAAAATGACTGCAAATTATCAATACTGCTGGCAGGCAAGGGATCAATGGCAGTTGTATAATAGACTGGCTGGAGCAAGGAGACATTGTGGATACTCCTCTGATACTCCCCCAGGAGAGCTTGTAGGCAGGTGCAGTCTACTTTCTCCACTGCAGTTGGTGCTTGTCACAGCATCCCTGTAGCTGGAGAGGAAGTCAAAGGGAACACAGATCCTCTATGGCTTCCTGGATCACTGGAGAAGTGATCCGGTTGGATGCTGCCGCCCCATGTGACTCTGGCAGCTATCTTGAGTCAAGCAGAGCCTATTTAAGGCCCTGGCTCCCAGGTTTGGTGGGCATTTCGCCAGTGGTAGAGTAGGGACAGGTAACTCACCTGTTAGGGACAGAACTAGCAGTTGGGAAAGGTTCGTGATGAGAAGCATTAGGTCGCAACTCCTTGGACCTTACCCTGCTTGGGCACAAGATGGCCAGGCTGCATTTCTGCTCTCTTACCAGACACTGTCAGTCTGGCTGATGCCTGGTCTCTTCACATCAATGGAAACCATAAGTGCACCCAGTTGGGCAGCCTTCCCACCGGGTTTGTAGCAAACTGGTACTGTGATCATTTCAATACAAGTTTTTCATTGCACCTGACTGTGTGAATTATTGCCACTGCACCCGCTGCACCCCACTTACAATTATATCTCCCAAGCTCCTGAAAAAGGTGCTTGAACGCAAAGCAATGGAAGATCCAACAGGAGTAATAACAGACCTGGGTAACATGTAGGGTTGCCACCTCATCCCTTTAAACCCAAACACATATGAATTACACAGGTTCTGAGGCTAATTAAATGCAGATAAGGCAACAAGTGAGTTTAATTACCACCTTAATCAGCCACAGAACCTGTGTAAATAATATGTGTTAGGGTTTAAAGGGATGAGGTGGCAACTCTAGTAACATGTAGAAAGAAATGTTCTCTGTGTGGAGGGCTTTCAGATGCATAATGAGGGGCACGGTGGCATTCCAGTCATGACCCTATTTACAGCTGAAATCAGAAGCAGTAAAGCCAGTGACTCAAGTGGGATTTTGCATTTTTCTACGAGAGCTTGCTCCATCACCAAAGTCCAAGAAAGATTGAATTTGTCCTGGTGGAGAGGATGCTGCACTATATAAGGATCCCTCTCTTAGATACCCTTGATGTTGGGGTTTGAGTGCTTCAAAAAGCAGTTACTGACAATATGTCCTTCATCGGCATAACATAAATGAAGATTGTTGTTATTTTAGCAAAGACAAGCTTATTTCTTCTGAGATTTCTGCAGTCCCTCTACCTGCAGCGTGTCCTCAATGGAAATGAGAAGGTTTTGGAATTTGGGAGCCAAATAAACAGGTCCTAATGGATGCTGGCATTCTCATGACCTATATTGGAAGTGAATGTCAATCCTGATACATTGGATAATCAAGTTATCCAGGTCGGGTGGAAGGTTTCTCCCAGTCAGCACATCCTTGATGTGATTTAATAAGCCTTGCCAGAACATTACCATCAATGCCTTTTATCATAATCCAGTCAAGAGTGAGTCTGAATCATATTTTCATTCAGGGCAGATTTATTTTGGAGTACTAAAATGAACTGGTGGTTTGGACATTTGGTAGTGACCTCTCTGTGCTAGAGTGCAGACCTTTGCATGAGCACTTAGGAGTGACTTCCCTGTGCTGAAGTACAAATCCCATTGGTGATATAGTTACCAGGATATAAGCTCAGATGTCTTTAGTGAAATGACTATGGAAATATGAGCTGCAATTTCTGGACCACAAATTCCAGGGGATGAGCTGAAGTACACATTTAATGACATGGATTTCAGGGGTAGTGGATCTCACTGGGAAACCAGTTGCAGAAACTCGGGATGATTGGTGGCAGTGCGAACTGACACTTCCACTGCGGGTACGGGAGTGTCCCTAAGTATAGTAGCCTCCCACAGAGAAGAATCCGCCCGGCAAGAATAGTTCCACTGGAATCAGCGGCAACGGTGTTAGATTTGGTTTCCTCCACCGTAGCATACCCACGGGCCAATCAGCTTTCATCACTTGGGACGGTAGTGGTGGGCGAGCAGCCACCAGCAGCAGTTCTCCACAGTGGTAACACCGACTCCAAGGACACAGGAACACAGCAAAGCCAGAACATCATCGGCAAACAATTCCCATGGCTGCAGAACCTTGGGAGATGTACAATGCTATCTCTCCACGAGGCACCAACCGAAGGCCAGTATTAGTAATAGTCTCTCCAGAGGCGAAAAAACTGGCAACGGCCCTGGGGTCATATTCAACTGAAGCAGGATGAATAATTTCAGGCATGGGGGCTCCGAACTGCTCCATGCTGTCCTCTAGGTAGCAGTATTTTGGCACACAGTCCCAAGATGGCGACACGTCCGATCACGTGTCCTCCTCTGCAGAGTGGTAGCTCCTCCACCTGCCAGAAGATTGGTCCACACACTCTCTGGAAACGTTAGCGCCCACCTTTCCTTCTGTGTGGCACGCCAAAACTTTAATGGAGTCCGTTTTAACCCCTGCATCGCTGGCGTAAAGTGTCAAAGGACCAGGCTGACACTCTCCCATGAGCAATGAGACATGTTAGTTCTTCCCCACATTGTTGGTATACACAATAACACAGTCTATAGGAAGCAAAGATGTTACTTGCCACCTTCCCACGGAGCCAGACGAAATCCTGATTTACTGTAGCCGGTTGCCATGAGCGGCTGCTGCAGGATTAATGCCAAATGTAGCAAGGTCCCAGGCCTCCAAAAGCCTAATGGTGACCTCCAAAGTCAGGGATAGCTGACATCTGTCTTTGTAGAGTGGGTTACAAGACATGGTGGGTGTGATGCAAGATGGAATGATGGGCGCCAGAGACTTTGAATGCAAAAGAGATATATTGTCTCTTAACAGAACTGTGGGAGAGCGGGTCAAGCCCGGGACACCCTTAAGTGGATGCAGACTCCGAGACTTCTATAGGTAGACAGCTATACAGTGGAAGGCCTCCAGCCGGATACCACTTCTGTTTAGGTAGGACCGGTGTCTCCTATGGCAACAAATCTTGTAACAATCACTAACGGTATTTGTACTTAACTATTAGTAACACAGAATAGTTCTCCTTGCACTCTACAGTCTTCACTCAGGTCTTCACTCACTGAGCTCCCAGTCTCTCAATAGACTCTCGGACCCAATAGCCACTGGATCCCCTGAGCTCTTCCGCTTAGATAACCCAGTATCTTCCTCAAGCGTCACCCCCGCTTCCCTGCTGGGTCCCTGGCTTGGCACTCGCAGATACTCTTCAAGTGTCACTCTTGCTGACCCTCTAGGTCCCTGGCTTGGCACTCACTGATGCTCCTCAAGCATCACCTTTGCTGTTCTGCTTGGTCCCCGGCTTGGCACTTGCTGAAGTTTTCCCACTTCTTCACCGTCCTCGGCTGGTGAGAAGTCTGCTCTGGTACTGGCCTCCGCTTACTCACAGTGGTCTCCGGTAACAAGGTGGATGGTCCCTTAGTGTCGACAGCTACCCCTCTACCTCAAACCACAACTGTTTCCCCGTCCGGCTGAACCGTTACTCTCGACTGGACTCCAATCCTGCAGTCCCAACCCTGCGCTGCTTCTCCTGCTTCTGGATAGGCCCTCAGCCTAGTAGCCAGATGTCCCCAGCATAGGCCTTAGGTTTCTGGCCTAGCGGCACGGGGCAGCATAACCCATGTCCACACAGAGCCAGACAGCTGTCCAGGTGGCACAGAACCCGATCACCTGACTCCACTCAAATAAATATGCTCTCCCAGCAGGCCAAGGGGCTTAAAGAAACCCATGCCCATTGGCTGAGACACCCCATTCATTCATAACCTGTCCTTGCTATGCCCCTCTAATGTCACCAGCATAACGCCACCTAGCGACAGAAGAGAGAAAGTGCAGCAAGTCCAGAACTAGAGAGGAATCAGTGGATCTACTAACAATTAAATCCCCTTCCCGCTGAGCGTACGCAGATGTGCGTACTCGGCTTTCCAGGGTTATACCGGGATGATGCCCGCAGCGATTGGCTATCCGAGTATAACAACCAATGCGGCTAAAGGCCGCTCGGCTGTTATACCGGAGGAGCGGGAGGGGACGTCCCCCCCCTCCCGTGGCTCGGTGACCAATCGGCTGCCTCTGGCGGCTGGGGGCGGGCTGGAACGAAGCCGTGGGCGGCTTCATTCCAGCCTCCTAATCGTAAACACGGAAGCGACGTCATGATGTCACTTCCCGTTTACTCGGCTGCCAACGGCGCCGGTTTTAAAAAGATACACAGTATTCAGAATCGCCGTTTTTGGCGATCTGAATACTGTGAAGTGCAAAGGAGGGATTGGAGGTATTTTAGACCCCCGATCCCTCCATAAAGAGTACCTTTCACCACCTATTACTGTCACAAGGGATGTTTACATTCCTTGTGACAGCAATAAAAGTCATCAAAATTTTTTTTTTTTTTTAAACACAATTTAAAAATATAAAAATAAATAAGAAAAAAAATAATTTTTTTAAAGCGCCCCCGTCCGAGCGCGCGCAGCAAAGAAAACACATACAGAAGTCCCGCCCACATATGTAAACGGTGTTCAGATCCCACATGTGAGGTATCGCCGCAATCGTCAGAGTGAGAGCAATAATTCTAGCACTAGAACTCCTCTGTAACTCTAACCGTAAAAAAATTTAAAATGTTGCCTATGGAAATTCTTAGGTACCGTAGTTTGTCGCCATTCCACGAGTGCGTGCAATTATAAAGCTTGACATGTTTGGTATCTATTTACTCGGCGTAACATCATTTTTCACATTATACAAAAAAATTGGGGTAACTTTACTGTTTGGATTTTTTAAAATTCATGAAAGTGTCCCTTTTCCCAAAAGCCCGCTGCACAAATACCATGTGATATAAAATATTGCAACAATCTCCATTTTATTCTCTAGATTCTCTGCTAAAAAATATATATAATGTTTGGGGTTCTAAGTAATTTTCTAGCAAAAAATACGGATTTTAACTTGTAAACACCAAATTTCAAAAATAGGCTTAGTCATGAAAGGGTTAACCAGGGCAACTACTGCCTAGCAAACGAAATTTACTAGTAACCCTGACTAAACACCAGGGTGCTACATACACATCGCCCTGTACTTCTCTATTACATACAGTGCATTATACCTCTCTATTACATGCAGTGCCTTATGCATCTGTATTACAAACAGTGACACTTACTTCTGTATTACACACATCTCCCTTTACTAGACATGTGCAATTAGTTTTGTTCTGAATTCGTTTTTTAACGCATTTTGACAAATTAGTTAATTCCGAAATTTCCGAATCTCTGAATTTTTCAATAACCGAAATTTCGAATTTCCCAATTTTTCAAATTTCCAAATTTTTGAAAATTTGCAATTTTGGAATTTCGGAAATTCGTAAATTCGAAATTTCAGAATTTGGAAAACTCTAAATTTCGGAAATTCGAAATTTGGAAATTCGAAATTTCGGAAATTGGAAAATTTGAAATTTCAGAAATTCAAAATTTCGGAAATCCAAAATTTCGGAAAATCGGAAATTCGACATTTCGGAAATTCCAAATTTCGGAAATGTGGAAAATTCAAAATTCGGATATTCGAAAATTCGAAAATTTGAAAATTTGAAAATTTGGAAATTTGGAAATTCGAAAATTCGAAATTTCGGAAATTCGAAATTTCGGAAATTCAAAATTCGGAAATTCAGAAATATGAAATTCAAAAATTTGAAAATTTGAAGAAATTCGGAATTCCAAAAAACACTTGTGCAGGTTGCAGTTTGCATTCTCCAGGTGCACTTTGCATTTTTCAAAACACATCTTTTTTTTTTTTCACAAGAAATTCAATACACATCTTTAAACTATTGAAGTCTATGGAACCAGAAACCAGAAAAAAGTCCCTGAAATGCACAGATGTGAACGTGACCCATAGGAAACCATGTTAAATGGACTGTAGTGTGTTTCTGCAAATCTGAAAACGCACTAAAAAATGCATAGGTGCGATCCAGACGTGAGAGTTACAGAGGAGGTGCTAGAATTATTGCTCTCAGTCTAAGCATTACGGCAATAACTCACATGTGTGGTATGAACACTGTTTGCATATGCGGGCGTGACTTACGTATGCGTTCGCTTCTGTGCTTCTGTGCGTCCGGAAGGATTGGGATGCGTTAAATTTTGTTTTCTTATTATTTATTTTATTTTTTTACACTGTCCCTTTTATTTATTCTTTTTTTTTTCACTTTTATTCCTATTACAAGCAATCATGTAAAGATCCCTTGTAATAGAAATAAGGATGAAAGGTCCTCTTTATTGAGAGATCTGGAGTCAAAAAGACCCAAAATCTCTAATTTACCTTTTAAAAGTAAAAGATTTTTTTTTTTTTTTTGCATTTTGACTTTAACCACTTGCCGCCTGCCCACCGTCAAATGACGGCTGGGCGCCATATGAAGACCTCCCAGAATGAGCGCTCTTGTGCGCCCCCGGGGGAGCGCACAACGGCGATTGCGGCCGTGCCGTGTTGCTAGGACACGGCGCGACCCAGATCTGTGTAAAGAGCCACAGCCGTGGCTCTTTAACCATGTGATCGGCTGTGTCCAATCACAGCTGGTCACACGTAAACGCAGAGATGCCGGTAATCGGTGCTCCTCGCCTCACACTGACAGTGTGAGGAGAGAAGAGCCGATCAGCGGCATCTCCTCACAGGAGACAGGTAGGTATGTAATCAGGGCACCGATCATCAGTAACCTGATTACAATTAAGTGCCCACCACTGCCACCAATCTGTGCCCACAAGTGCCAGCAATCAGTGGCCATTAGTGATGCCAGTCAGTGCTGGCTATCAGTGCTGCCCATCAATGCTCATCACTGCTGCCCATCAATGCCACCCATCAATGCCCATCAGTGCCGCCTATCTGTGCCCACCAGTGCTGCCTATCTCTGCCCACCAGTGCCCCCTATCTGTGCCCAGTGCCCGCCAATGCCACCCATCAGTGCCACCTATCAGTGCCCATAAGTGCGGCATATTCGTGCCTCCTCATCTGTGCCACCTACTCAGTGCCCATAAGTGCTGCCTCATCAGTGCCCATCAGTGAAGGAGAAAAATTACTTATTTACAAAATGTACTGACAGAAACTAAGAAAAACTTTTTTTTTTTCAAAATTTTTTTTTTTAATTTAGAGCCCTTGCACACTGGGGCGGTTTGCAGGCGCTATTGCGCTAATAATAGCGCCTGCAAACCGCCCCGAAAGTGCCGCTGCTTTCATTCCAGTGTGCAAGCCCCGAGGGCTTTCACACTGGAGCGATGCGCTGGCAGGACGGTAAAAAAAGTCCTGCCAGCAGCATCTTCGGAGCGGTGAAGGAGCGGTGTGTATACCGCTCCTTTACCGCTCCTGCCCATTGAAATCAATGGGACGGCGCGGCTATACCGCCGGCAAAGCGCCTCTGCAGAGGCGCTTTGCGGTGGTAATTAACCCTTTCTAGGCCGCTAGCGGGGGGTAAAACCGCCCCGCTAGCGGCCGCATACCGACGGTAAAACGCCGCTAATAATAGCGGCGTTTTACCGCCGACGCCGCCCCCCGCCCCAGTGTGCAAGGGCTCTTAGGAAAAAATAAAAAACCCAGGAGTGATTAAATACCACCAAAAGCAAGCTCTATTTGTGTGAAGAAAATGATAACAATTTCACATGGTTACAGTGTAGCATGACCGCGCAATTGTCACTCAAAGTGTGAGAGCGCTGAAAGCTGAAAAATGGCCTGGGCAGGAAGGGGGTGTAAGTGCCCTGTATTGAGGTGGTTAAAAGATATGTAAAGCTTTGTTGTTTTTTTTTTTTTTTTAAATAACAAACATGTCAGACTTACCTCCTCTGTGCAGTTGGTTTTGCACAGAATGGCCCCGATCCTCCTCTTCTGGGGGTCCCTGCGCGGCGCTCCTGGCTCCTCCTCTTCTCGAGTGCCTCATTGGAGAGCCGCTCTCCCTCGGGGCACTTGGTGGACACTCTGGTGTCCTGCTGCTGCCATAACCCTCGGTATTCAACATCAAAGTAACATATTTTTACTATGAGCCGGTCGGCAAGTGGTTAAACAATGTATGATATTGATACAATAAACTTTCATGTGCATTAAAATGACTTCCCGCAAACCGCCGTCATTGTACGTCGGTAGTTTGTCGTAGAATACCGGGCTTATAGCAGCAGATAGTTGCCACAACCCCCCCGGTATTTTCTTCAACGGCAGGCAGTACGCTCTCTGATAAAAGTGGTCTTCGCGGCGGATTCGCCGCAATATCACTTTTATCGGTTGTGGGAGAGGTTCTCCCGCCGTGCTCCAATCGTCTCCACTGCTTACCGGAGCCGCCGGTAGCGGCGGAGACGTTCCGATCCTTTCACCTCAGTAGCATGGAGCCGAGTGAGGGGAAAGATGGCCCCCACTCGGCTCCATACTATTGGATGACGGAAGCGATGTCAAAGGTCACTTCCACACAATGTCTTAAAAGGGGGAAAAAAATTGGGAAAAAAAAAATTTTGAAAAAAAAAATTTTGAAAAAAAAAATTTTGAAAAAAAATGTTTATTTATTTTTATTGCATTTTAGATTAAATATGAGATGTGAAGTCTTTTTGACCCCAGATCTCATATTTAAGAGGCCCTGTCATGCTTTTTTTCTATTACAAGGGGTGTTTATATTCCTTGTAATAGGGATAAAAGTGACCCCATTTTTTTTTTTTAAAGGACAGTGTCAAAATAAAAATAAAAATAGATAGGCACAATTTTTTTTTTTTTAAACGCCCTGCCCCGCCGGGCTCGCGCGCAGAAGCGAACGCATACGTAAGGTGCGCCCGCATATGCAAATGGTGTTCAAACCACACATGTGAGGTAACGCTACGATCGTTTGAGCGAGAGCAATAATTCTAGCCCTAGACCTCCTTTGTGACTCAAAACTGCTAACCTGTAGAAATTTTTAAACGTCGCCTATGGAGATTTTTAAGGGTCAAAAGTTTGTCGCCATTCCACGAGCGTGACATGTTGGATATCAATTTAGTCGGCGTAACATTATCTTTCACAATATAAAAATTGGGCTAACTTTATTGTTGTCTTATTTTTTTAATTGAAAAATGTACATAAAATTGCGCTTGTAAAAGACCGCTGCGCAAATATGGTGTGACAAGTATTGCAACGACCGCCATTTTATTCTCTAGGGTGTCTGAAAAAAAGATATTTATAATGTTTGGGGGTTCTAAGTAATTTTGTAGCAAAAAAAAAAAAAAGATTTTAACTTGTAAACAACAAGTTTGAAAAATAGGCTTGGTCCTTTAGTGGTTAAGTTGACCGAACCAAGTTATTGCCTGAAGATGCGTTGGGGTGTCATTCATAAGGGAATGGTGTTCACAATGCAACAACCAGAAAATGTGATTGGTTAAATGGGTTCTTAAAAGAAGAGCTTGAAAGGTGTGTGCCCAGTGATGGCCATGTGCTTGAAAGTTTGATTTTGCAATCGTTGCACACCTCTTTCTAGATTAAAAGGATAATAAAAAAGGAATGGAAATGTCAACATCTTTCAGACGAAAAACATTTTCAGCAAGAACAGAAAATACCTGTTGATCCTGCCAGAAATGCAGTGTCCTTCTCACTTTTGTCACTTCCTGTAAGCTGAACCGAAAGCACATACTACATTCCCATCACCCTCATATTACTACTAATCCCATCCAGGGCCGGTGCTACCACTAGGCAAACTAGGCAGCTGCCTAGGGCACCCTGCTGCCCAGGTCGCCCGGCCACTGGTGTTCCTATTCTCTTCTCTCTGCAGCAAGCAATTCTCAGCATCAGTAGGCAGCCGCCGCTCCGTTCGCACAGCGGAGGACTGTGTCTGTGTCCCAACTCTCGAATGGATGGAAGCAAGCAAACATTCATTGATGAGCACTGGTAGGCTACATTTGATGGGTGCTGGTGAGGCTGCATCTGATGGGTGCTGGTGAGACTGCATTTGATGGGCGCTGGTAGGCTGCATTGATGGGCGCTGGTGAGGCTACATTTGATGGGCGCTGGTGAGGCAGCATTTGATGGGCGCTGGTGAGGCTGCATTTGATGGGCGCTGGTAGGCTGCATTTGATGGGCACTGGTGAGGCTGCATTGATGGGCGCTGGTAGGCTGCATTTGATGGGCACTGGTGAGGCTACATTTGATGGGTGCTGGTGAGGCTGCATTGATGGGCGCTGGTAGGCTGCATTTGATGGGCACTGGTTAGGCTACATTTGATGGGCGCTGGTGAGGCTGCATTGATGGATGCTGGGAGGCATTGATGGGCGCTGGTGAGGCTGCATTTGATGGGCACTGGTGAGGCTGCATTTGATGGGCACTGGTGAGGCTGCATTGATGGGCGCTGGTAGGCTGCATTTGATGGGCACTGGTGAGGCTACATTTGATGGGTGCTGGTGAGGCTGCATTGATGGGCGCTGGTAGGCTGCATTTGATGGGCACTGGTTAGGCTACATTTGATGGGTGCTGGTGAGGCTGCATTGATGGATGCTGGGAGGCATTGATGGGAGCTGGTGAGGCTGCATTTGATGGGCGCTGGTGAGGCAGCATTTGATGGGCGCTGGTAAGGCTGCATTTGCTGGGCCCTGGTGAGGCTGCATTGATGGGTGCTGGGAGGCTGCATTGATGGGAGCTGGTGAGGCTGCATTTGATGGGTGCTGGTGAGGCTGCATTTGATGGCCCTGGTGAGGCTGCATTTGATGGGCGCTAGTGAGGCAGCATTTGATGGGCGCTGGTGAGGCAGCATTTGATGGGCGCTTGTGAGGCTGCATTTGATGGGCACTGGGAGGCTGCATTGATGAGCGCTGGGGAGGCTGCATTTGATGGGCGCTGGTGAGGCTGCATTTGATGGGTGCTGATAGTCAAAAATCCTTGCACCAGCCCTGATCCCATCACCCCCATATTACTACTAATCCCATCACCCCCCATGTAATGGAGACGAAGAAAGCAAGGCATGTTTGAAGTCCAACCTTGGTGACCACCATGGCTTCTTCCGTAGATACAGTGGAGAAGTACACATTGTCACCCTAGGACAGGAAGTGTATTACTGGCAGGATCACTGGTTGATAATAAAGAAAAACATGTATTTAGGTCCGAAAAGCTGCAATATATTACTTTTTTTTTTTTTTTTAAAGCTTAGACATGAGATCTACAGTATATTGGCCACATAAAACCTGAATGCAAAAACATGTTAACTTGCTATATTTCGTGATTTAGGAAGAAAACGAGTTATTGTAATAGAATAGATTATTAGTTCTTTTTAAAGATCTGTGAACATTTTGTTAAACATTGTTATTTTTTTTTTTTATGCTCAAGTTTTACATTTTGCTCTTCTTCAGAGTCCGTAGATGCTGGTAGAATGAAGAATAATTGCCTCTTTTATTTCCAGCCTAACATTTCACTAATAAGGGCAAACACTAACAAGCTGATAATCCTGTTTAACGATTAATACATCCAAGTTTATTGATTGCATGAAGAATGATTTTGACCTTGTGTGTTCAATGCCTAACCCTTAAAAGTGTCATAATACTCACTCGCCAGCAGATGACAGCAAAAGCTTCACACAATGTCTAATCTTTTAAAATGTAACATTATGTACTGACCAGCAGATGGCGCCAAAGCTTTACACAATGTCTAACCTTATAAAGTGTAATAACATGAATTAGTCAGTAGATGGCAGCAAAGTTTCTCACAATGTCTAATCCTTTAAAGTGCAACAATCTGTACTGGCCAGCAGATGGCGGCAAAGCTTCGCAAAATATCAAATTTCTGTAAAGTTTTATGTTTTTTTTTTTCCTTTTTTAAAGTTAAATCGTATAGTAAGTTTTCACCAGGCTGGTAACCTTTGCAAAGTGTTGTATCATTGCTAGATGTAAAGATGCCCTTATGTCTACTTTTCTAAATGCATAAGGAAAACCCAGCCACAACTTGGCTCATGTAGATGTAATATTAATTCTTAAAGGTGCCCTCCAAGAAGCTAAATACATTAAATACATATAATGGATCTGTTTTATCTACCAAAGGATTTGTATATACCGTATTTCCATACGGTTCTGAGATTTACACAGCAAAGACAGGAGGAAGAAACCACATCACAGACTGCCGAGTTCATCTCTTTGCTCACCCTGCTCTGTCCTCCTATCAGCACGTGCTTAGTCAGCATATCCGCACGCAGAAGATCTGATTGGCTCTCAGTACTGCGGTATCAGTCCTCATTCACGTCTGCATGCTCCTGAAACGTGTGTTTGCGGTGCCATTTCTTCAAGGGGCCAGGAAACAGGGAGTTAACAGGGTAGTAACTGTTAAAACAGAAGAAAAAAAAAAAAACATCCCATTAAAAGATAAAATTAAATAAAGCTGCAATTTTTTTTTTTTTTAAATGTTGCAATTATCACTTTCAGTCCAGAGCTCTCCCCTGCAGTACTTCTTTTCCGCAACTAGATGTCCCCAGTCTTATGGCCAGAATCATTCAACCAACTTTCTTGCTGTTATCCAGTGACTGGACTGTGAAAGAAGAAGCAGCACAGTGATGAACTTATCTTTCTGTCACTCTCTTTCCCCTCCTATCGGCATGCTTTTTGCCAGCACATGAGCTGATGGCCAACATCATTCAACTCACTTCATCTGAGCCCAAGTTGTCCTGGACCCACCTCCAGCCTGTGGCTGGACAATGAAAGGAGAAGCAGCACAGTGATCAGCTCCAACAGTAATCAGCTCGTCTCGCTCTGTCAGGGCTGGGCTCAGCCCTTCCTTCTTAAAGCTGGCCGCTCAGATGTCGGCTAATTGCCAGCTCCTATCTCTCCTCAGTGACTCACCTGTTGATGATATCCTGCTCGTCAGTCCTGCCTACTTAAGTCGTCCTGCCCAGATGATCTCTGCCTTTGCCTTGGTCACATCTCTAGAGACGCTCTCCTGTGTTCCTGGTAGCCTCCCTGGCGGTTTTCCCGAGTGTGGCTCGGGGTTAAATTTCTGCACCATTAGCGGTAATCCCGAGCCACACTCAAGATTGTAATCTCAGGATCCTGGTGTGGCTTTACTTACCTTGTCCCCAGGATCCTGCGATGTCCCCCTGCTGTGTCCACGGGCTGTGTCCTCCTCCCGAAGCCTCTCTGTGCCGGGCTCCGTTCCCTGCGAGAGTCGCAACGCACAGGGCGGAGCCTGGCGGCAAATTCAAAAAAGTGAAAATTCATAACACATACAGTACACTGTAATCTTACAGATTACATTACTGTATGAAATTCTTTCACATCCCTTTTGTCCCCAGTACTTTGTCCAATGCCCTGCATGCAGTTTTATATGATATATACTGTTCTTTCTGCCTGGAAACTGGAGATTGTCCATAGCAACCAAAAAGTGTCCCTTTAGGTCAAAAGTGGTTTTAGACCAGCTAGAAAACAGCGATAGTAAATTAGAACACTTGCAGAATTGAACGATAGTGAATCGTGGGGAAATTTATTTTATTATTATTATATTATTATTTTTTATAATTATTTATATTTATTTATTATATTATAATTTATGATTTTGTGTTTCAAACTTCATCATACCCGGGATATCTACTAGACTCTTGGTGGACTCTTGGTGGACAAATTTAAGTGTGTTGTTGCTAAGAATTACAGGCCTGCAATATAAAACGCCAAATTTCTACGCAAGGTAATTGTACCGCTTTGAGACGCAAAAATCTGAAATAATCATACCGCCAGGGAGGTTAAAGACTTGCTTGGCTCCAGATCCAGCTTGCTGTTCTACTAAGCTCATCTCTGGCTCCCTGGCGTTTTGGCTTGTCTGACTATCCGTTCTGGTTCCTGAACTCTGGCTATGTTTTGACTACGTTTACTCTGTTTACCTTTTTATTATTATCATTAAACAAGTGAGATTTAACTGTACTTCTGTCTCAGTCTAATTCATGCTTTCTGACAATGGCATCGGTGTGTGCAGCCTATTGCGTTAAGGTGTGCACCCCAGAGCACCCCATGCGTGTATATCAGCAGAGCAGAGGACGGTGTCAGTAGAGCAAAGATTGGTGTCAGTCGTTTTTCTATTTTTATTATTTTTTACAATATTTGTTTTATTTAAATCTTTTTTACTAAATTTTTTTTTTTACAATTTTTTTTTTTGGAGCCCCGTTATGAGGCTTTGGTAAAATATCAGGGATCTAAATAGACCCCTGATGTCTTGCTTTTGAGACAGAGAAAGAAAATGAGGACAGAGATTCCCCAGTCCATTTCTTTGTAGCCTGCAGTAAACATTGTTTACTTTGCTTCAGTTAAGAATCAAGACAAGAGCGATCAGTACAGATCACTCGCTGTGTTCTTTCAGAAAAGGGAGGGAGTCATTAAATGAAATATTTCCCAGCCCCTTCCCCGCTCCTGAGAGGAGAGGAGAGGAGGGAAGCTGGCAGCACTGCAGGGGGGACAGGAAGCAGGAGGAATCGCACCGCACGGGGTAAGTAGGGTGTGCCCAGGCACATCCAGCACACCCTATGCGCACACCTATTGCTGATGGCCAGCATCATTCAACCCACATCCTCTGAGCTCAAGTTGTCCTGGAACCGCCCCCAGTCTTAGACTGGACAGTGAAACGTGAAGCAGCACAGCGATGAGCTCATCCATCTGTCACTCTGCTCACTACTCCTAACAGCATACTTCTTGTCAGCACATGATCCGGCGGCCAGCATCATTCAACCCACCTCCTCTGAGCCTAAGTTGTCCTGAACTTGCCTTCACTCTGTGACTGGACAGTGAAAGGAGAAGCAGCACGGTGATGATCACTGTCACTTTGCTATCTTCTCCAATCAGCATGCTTCTTTTCAGCACATGAGCTGAGGGCCAGCATCATTCAACCCACATCCTCTGAGCCCAAGTTGTCCTGGACCCGCCCCCAGTCTTAGACTCTTAGACTGGACAGTGAAAAGTGAAGCAGCGCAGTGATGAGCTCATCCCTCTGTCACTCTGCTCACTACTCCTATCCGCATGCTTCTTGTCTGCACATGAACCGATGGCCAGCATCATTCAACCCACTTCCTCTGAGCACAAGTTGTTCCAAACCTGCCCTCACTCTGTGACTGGACAGTGAAAGGAGAAGCAGCACAGTGATGATCGCTGTCACTTTGCTGTCTTCGCCAATCAACAGGCTTCTTGTCAGCACATGAACCGATGGCCAGCATCATTCAACCCACTTCCTCTGAGCCCACGTTGTCCAGGACCCTCCCCCAGTCTTAGACTCTAAGGCCTGGTTCACACCTATGCAGGTTGCAGTTTGCATATTCCAAATGCATTTTGCATTTTTCAATACACATTTTTGATCCATTGAAGTCTGTGGAACCAAAAACAGAAAAAAGTCCCTGGCCCTTTCCATAAAACCCACAGATGTGAACTACATCCATAGGAAATCATGTTAAATGGACTGTAGTGTGTTTCTGCAAAACTAAAAATGCACTAAAAAATGCATAGGTGTGAACCAGGCCTTAGACTGGACAGTGAAACCTGAAGCAGCACAGTGATGAGCTCATCCCTCTGGTACTCTGCTCACTACTCCTATCAGAATGCTTCTTGTCAGCACATGAACTGATGGCCAGCATCATTTAACCCACTTCCTCTGAGCCCAAGTTGTCCTGAACCTGCCCTCACTCTGTGACTGGACAGTGAAAGGAGAAGCAGCACAGCGATGATCTCTGTCACATTGCTATCTTCTCCAATCAGCATGCTTCTTCTCAGCACACGAAGCGAGGGTCAGGGCAGGCAGCAATCATTAGTGTAGCCCTTATGCAGGTGAGCGTCAGAGCAGATGGCAATCAGTTGTGTATCCTTTATCTAGATGAGGGTCAGAGCTGGTGTAGACCAAAGGAGTGGCTGTAGGAACAGGAGAAGGTTCAGCAGCTTGGGGGTAAGAGAGGGTTCTGGATGCTCCTAACACCTACTCTGGGGACAATGATCTCCAAAGAGTCTGTTCATAGCTAAAGTAGGAAGTGCAGACCTAAGGCCACTAAGCCATCCACACCGGATCTTCTGGAAAAGGTTGGGGTAAAGGTTCCACTCTATGTGTGGAATGTAACAATATTTTAATCTATTTCTTTGCCAACACCTGTATAGACAAAAGTAGATTTGTATTAATCTGCACAGAGTGGTTTTTGAGGTGGCTTCACTTCCTCTGCAAGGTTCTATTTTTATTACACCTGTGGTTTGACATATAGCACGGTTTTATACTATTGTAGAGTAGAACATTTTTTACTTGAAATGGGTTGAAACCTCTCTCGGGTGTTTATTGCTGGGTTGTGTCTCCGCTGGAGAAATCCAACATGACTATTTGTCCTGATAACCATTTCCACTAGAAGAGAATGTTTACAGTTGTCACTCAAACAGAAGTAGAGAAGGAAACTTTCTAATCTGATTACATTAGGTGCTCATCAATGCCCAGGCGTGGAGCATTGGTGGTTCAGTGGTAGAATTCTTGCCAGCCATGTGGGAGGCCCAGGTTTCATTCTTTTTGTAATTATGGTCTCTTTATGTTTATAGCCGCTCAGGTAGCTCCCTCCCCGTATTTCAAGTCTGTTAGAAAGTGTCAAGGTGTTTATTGTCTAGAACGTGCTAGGTGGTGTGAACATTTTTGAAACCACCTTCTCCTAATGACATCTTCGAAACCCATGGGGCCATACTTCTGAAGGTGCTCAGCTGGTAAAGGTCTCAGGAAAAAAAAAAAAAAAATGGACTCTGGAGAATGCAAGTGTTGGTTCTAAGCTTCTACTGCCGCGTACACACGACTGGACTTTCCGGCAGAAAAGGTCCAACGGAATCATTTCATTGAATATTCGGATCGTGTGTGGGCTACATCAGACTTTTCTTTTCGAAAATTCTGACGGACCTAGAAATAGAACATGTTTTAAATCTTTCCGACGGAATCAATTCCTATCGGGAAAACGGCTCGTCTGTGTGCTATTCCGAAAAACGACGCAAGGGCAGCTATTGGCTACTGGCTATTTAACTTCCTTTTTCTAGTCCCATCGTACGCGTTGTACGTCACTGCGTTCTAAACGATCGGACTTTTTTGTGATCGTGTGTACGCAAGTCCATTTCAGAGGAACTCCGTCGGAACTCTGTCAGAAAAACCGTCAGAGTTTATTCTGACGGAAAAACCAGTCGTGTGTACGCGGCATAAGTGTTGGTTACCACCTGCTCTGACCCTCACTCTAGATAACAGATACACTACTGATTGCCATTTGCCTTGATGCTTGCCTGTATAAGGGCTACACTGCTGGTTACTGCCTACCCAAGACCAGGTGGGGGCTGCGTTCTTGTGAAAGTCCAACATTACGGCAGTTCCCCAACTTAGAGATGAGCCCTAAACACTGTGTGCAGTAATAAAATATATAGAGTTCTGCTGAAAAGTGCTGTCCTGTGTCTATACACACCTTAGCTTGAAATATGTTGCAGGAGGGACGATGCTGAGTTTGCACCCTCTTCACCTGTACCTCTCTCCCGGTAACAGAGTGGGGTCCTGTGCTCATATTGTGGACCTCATTCATGCACTTAACTCCTTCACTCGTACCTTGTGACAAGGTATGGATCTCCGTAACGTGGGTTCGGTTTCTGACCACCAGGGAGGGAGCCAGAATATTGGCCCCTCACTATCAGAGGACCGGTCTCTCATATCAGATACCACGCTTTACAACTGGATGCAATGTACCTTGCTCTCGACTTTGGTTACCCATAGCAACTACTTTACCCCTCCTGCTTGACTTGCCAAGTAGACCTTTTGTTGTAGCAGAGCTGTATACCCCATATGTGCTTTACTGGTTGAATACGCCAGAACCAACATGCACCCCTTTAAATAACTTCAGACCAGGCTTAGAACAGTTAATGCAACTTTACTTAAAGAGTTTTTGGCAATACAGTTCAGCATGAACAGTGTCCATATCCTGATCCTAACTACAACTGATTGGCTGCCCAGGCATACCTCTACAAGGTAGTAGTCCATAATGGTGTCTTCCAGGAGCTGGTTTATCTTCAGATCCCTGGTGCCTTCGACAGATTGCAAGGCGCAGCAGTCCTCCTCCACAGTAGCTACAGCCTGTCCTGCTTGATGCGGTCCTTCTGACAACCCCCGACCCCAGTCTTCCCCAATATTTATACTACTGGTGGGTAGGCTGGAAAAAAAAAACAGAACTGCAGCACACACATTAACTCTTTCCCTTCTAGCCAGGTCCAGCCACTCACTAAACTATACGCCTGTAGGCAACCTGCCTACATGATAAACAGGTTTGGGGCAATTAGGCCTGTTTCACAATAGACAGCCCAGGGCCGATCTGCTTCTTACCTGGCCAAGAATTTCCATTCTAACCCTGACTGCTCAGCTTGCCCCCAGCATGGAAACTTGGTAGGTGAACTTCCTCAGTTATCAATCACTGGGCTCTGGAAAATGGTATTTACTCTGAAGTGTTTAGGACTTCTTCCACAGGTTGGGGAGGCTAGACATAAACCTCCTAGCTTCCAGATTGAGCCACAAACAGCGCTTGACTGTCTCCGGTTCCATGGACCCCTAGCTTTTGCAGTGAATGCTTTGGCAACTTTGTGGGTTCGCTTGATCTACGCTATCAAGGCGAGGGAGCTGACTTCTCATAAAGTGTACCTTTGCTTTTGGATGAGTATTTTCCTTGATGTAAAACAGGGATTCTTTCTCAGAATGTAATCTATGTGATAATTCCTGTGTTTTCTAATTAGGTGTGGATCAGCATTATGCCTTGAGGACCATCAAGGACCTATTCTCTGATGACCAGTTCCTTTTGGAGGCCACTTGCCCACCAATATTTTTTGGGGGCTTTCATTCACTGTATTCTCTGTTGGTTCCTTTGGGCTGCCCCTGGAGGTATTTATCCCTATCTATTCCTACTTGTGAGGTTGCCTCCTTGTTGGGTTAGAGGTTTTTACCAGTAAAGAACCTTATCTTGTCTTTATTAAAGCCAAGGTGGTTGCACCTCATTTGTTATTTTAGGAGCAGATAATCTGCTTTATTCTTTCAGTTTAGAAGAGAGGCACAGGCTGTGCTACTCTTTGTTAATCCTCCCCACTATCTCTACCAACAGCTTTTTCTCTCCAACAATATTAACAAACCCCATAACATTGATATCTGTATTTTTAATGTTAAATCAAACCAGTAGAAAGTATCTCAGCTTTGTGATTTTCAGCCTATAAGTATGTTCAGTTTTTTTTTAATAAGCCGATGTGTGCCAAGTGCCCCAAGCTGGGTGTTTGGCACTTTAGAATAAGAGTAATCCACTCCATTTAGTTAGGCCAATTCATGGCTCCTCCATCTAAAACTGAAAAGGTTTCACCCAAAGTTGCTGACTCCACAATGTGAAAGGGCAACCTCCAAATCCTTTTAGTATAAGATGTCTGTATCAGGTAAGAGTCATCATCTTCCTCGATTCATGTCAAGTTACCAAACCATGGAGAAACAAGAAGTGCAGATGATTTCACAATTTTTTTGTTATCCGAAAAGCGCAAAAGAAACTTCTTCTATCCTTGGAACTGTACTTCAAGTAGCCTTTGCCTTTGAAAGTAGCTCATCTGCAGTCTTAGAGTTAAACACCCCTGGCACCCCTCCCCCACCCTATACCCAAAAAGCAAAATAGTACACCTAAACGTAAAAGTCACACTGGGATTTTGTTAGGAGTAAAATACGCCCCATCATTGTGACAATGGGAGCAACATAAGGCCCAAAACATTTGGGTCAGTGAAAACAAAATAACCCCCATCACTCTTATGTAGCACCCCCTAGTGTGCTAGATTAGGTATTGCAAATAGCGTTTTGTTAGTGTAGGTAAATTGTTAGGCTTGGCTTGCAGCCAAGCCTCTGTTTGAATCTGGGTCAGGGTGAGTGACTCAGGGAGGTTGGTGTGACTCAGCAAGCAGCATCTCTGATAACTCCCCCTACTTCTGGAACTTTGGAGAAACTTCCATAAGAATGGGATGGAGGTTAGGAGGGTCTGCTTGGATTATTCATGAAGGTCCTGACCAATCCCCAACAGGATAGGTTGGCAAGGGGCAGGCCATCTCATAAATACTCAGAGTCAGCCCAGCAGGGGCAGGAAAGTTCAGGTGGAAGAGGCTGTCGGAGACCATTGAGGGTAGCCCCCTAGTCTGGGGGGAAGGGTGCTGGAGAGACCCTCTACAACACATGGAGGAATCCTTCCTGGATGCATGGGAGCAGGTGTGAGGACAGCAGGAGCCAGTAAGCACGTTCAAGAGATCTCAAGAGAGAAGATAGCTGGGTGGGCTGGTGAGTGTGACAGTCTGGGATGACTGTGGAGAAGTAGCCAGTTGGGATAGTAAAAGGGGCAGCTGCAGCCAGGTGATCATATCCCTATGTAAGGAGGACCTGAGATCTGTGTCAAGAGCTTTGGAGGTAATGGTGATCAATGTCCCCATGTAAGGAGAACACGAGATTTGAGTCTCACACTCTGAGAGTAATGGTGATCAATGGCTTTATATAAGGAGGACCTGATACCTGTGTCTCTCACTATGGGGATAACAATGATCGTGTCCCCATGTACAGAGGATCTGAGTTCTGTGTTTTACACTCTGGGGGTAATGTGATCAATATCTTCATGTAAGTGGGACCTGATATCTGTGTCTCACACTCTGAGGGTAATGGTGATCAACGTCTTCATGTAAGTAAGATGTTATGTCTGTCTCACACTCTGAGGGTAATGGTGACCAATGTCTTCATGTAAGTAGGACCAGATATCTGTGTCTCACACTATGGGGATAATGATGATCATGTCCCCATGTAAGGAGGACTTGTGTCTTACACTCTGGGAGTAGTAATAATCAATATCTTCATGAAAGTAGGACCTGATATTTGTGTCTCACACTATGGGGGTAATGGTGGTCAATGCTCCCATGTAAGTAGGACCTGATATTTGTGTCTGACACTATGGGGGTAATAGTGGTCAATAAAAATGGAAAATAGGGAGTGGCGCTGTTATATCAATATGATAGTTCTTCTTCTTGAAGATATAAAGTGACAGGTGCTAAAAGTTAATATAAATAATAAAGTGTACCAATGCAATAATTTTAGTTGTGAATGTAAAGTGATAGGTGCTAAATAGTGCAAAAGCAAGTGGTAAACAATGAGAACTCAATCACTATACCATATAAGTGAAAAGCCAAAAACCGCACAAGAAGTGCACAAATTACATGTGCTTATAGATCCCATATGAATTAGTCCTTTAGATTAGGAATCTAAAGTGACAGGTGCAAAGATATATTAAGTATATGTGCAATAAAAAATCAATATGCAATAAAAAACAAAAATTAAAAATATATTAAAATTCATCAACCCGCTGTGTATTCAGTAAAGACATATATGATATATAGAAACAAAGTCAGAATGTTCATAAAGATGACGTAGCGTTCCTTCCAATGTATTTAAATGTCTTCTTTGCAATAAAATATAGGTGAAGAAGTGCAGTGATTGATGGCAGTATCCCCCTTATGTGATTGCACTCACCGGAGCGCTCTACCGCTGCAGGGGTGCGAGCGTAAGATGTTAATCCCCAGGTGCCGATATCCTTCCAGCTCCCAGTAGCACAATCCAGGGTCGTCCACTCGCAGAGGAGGGGGGAGGGAAACTCCACTGGCTCCTATTTCACCAGAGATCCCGGCCAGGCATCCACATATGTATTTCATAAAACGAAAGTAATAATAATCCACATAGTGTGACTCCGTTTCATGCGTTTATTATAAAAAATCCAAGGAATAGAATTTGTAAAATGAAGGTTTAAAAATAGGAGAGGGAGCTCGCAGGCTCTCTGACTCTCCGAACGACACGGGGAAGCAACGCTGCCTGGAAACGCCGCTTTACGCCCCTTTACGCGTTGTGCGTGTCAAGATAGTCCCGCCTTACGCATTTCGTCATACGAACGTCGTCGGAGGCACCTCCGAAGACGTCCGTACGACGAAGCGCGTAAGGCGGGACTATCTTGACACGCACAACGTCACATTCGGGTACCTTGGTTCCAGATATTCGACCGGTGGAGCGCAAGCGGCATTTCCAGGCAGTGTTGCTTCCCTGTGTCGTTCGGAGAGTCAGAGAGCCTGCGAGCTCCCTCTCCTATTTTTAAACCTTCATTTTACATGCATTGGTACACTTTATAATTTATAATAACTTTTAGCACCTGTCACTTTATATCTTCAAGAAGAAGAACTATCATATTGATATAACAGCGCCACTCCCTATTTTCCATTTTTATTTGTTTTTTGGGTTTCACTTAGGTGTTCCCTGTTTATATAGGGGGGCAGCAGTTTCTTAATATTCCGAAGTGCGGATCCTTTGATAAATAATTAATAGTGGTCAATGTTCCTATGTAAGGATAACCTGAGATCTGTGTCTGATTCTTTGGGAGTAATGGTGATCATGCCTCCATGTAAGGAGCACCTCAGCTCTGTGTTTTAAACTCTGGGGGTAGTGGTGATCAATAGCTTAATGTAAGTAGGACCTGAGCTGTATCTCACACTATGGGGGTAATTGTGGTCAATGCCTTCATGTAAGGAGGACCTGGGATTTGCGTCTCATAACTTTGGGGATAATGGTGACAAATGTTCCCTTTATAAGGCGGTCTGTGTAAAATCAATCCCATAAAAACCATACATGAAAATAGATATGTTGGTAAACACAGCAGACCAGCGTGGCAACAGCACGTACATAGGCTCTGCTGGTCTTGCTGTGTTTACCAACATATCTACTTCCATGCATGGTTTTTCTTGGATTGATTTTACACGCTTGTTTTATCCCTTTGAAATGTGAGTACTTTTAATCCCGTTTTTTGCAATAAAAGAGTGTTTTACGGCTTAGGTGTGCGCAGGGGGTGTGCCAGGTGTGCCTGGGCACACCCTAATAACTCTGTACAGTGCCGATGCCCCCTTCTGCCTGGGGTTCCCCCCCCCACAATGCTGCTGGCTTCCCTCCTCTCCTCCCCCCCTCCCCCCCCCAGCTGCTGTAGGGGGATGTTTCAGGATGGAGAAGGAGGCTAATTAATATCTTATTTAGCAGCCCCTTCCTATTCTAAATGAACACACTCACTGTTCAATCATAACTGAAGCATAGTAAACCATGTTTACTATGCTTCAATTTGTGAATGAACAGGAAGCCGCTCAGCACATGCATGTGTGTTTGAGCTTTGGGGTGCACACCCTAATGCAATAGGCTGTGCACACCTGTGTTTTACGGTATTACACTATGTGGATATTTCCTTCATTTATATATCCACGTTGCGTGTCCTTTTCCCTACGTCCATTGAGACATACTGGAAGCACTAAACACTGTTCCTGAAGGATATATGATGTCTGATGATGATACACCATATTGAGCGCATTTGACTAGAGTCTGGTAAGAGTCCATCTTATACTGGGTGGTGGATCACGTTGGTGATATTTGATCATGCACATCTTCAGTTTATTTCCGCACGATTTATGAACTTTATTTTTTGGATATTTGTTTTTGGAATTCGTTGACACATTTTTAGATATCATCTGTTCATTAATTTATGGACTCATTTATCAGTTAATTAGCGCTGCATGACTTTTGTTTTATTTTGATTTCACAGTTTAACTGACTACTTTTTTTGCTAGCGGCTTTTTTCACCATTCTTATTTATTTATCTCATTTTGTCAGTGCGTTTTCTCCCCGCTTGCACAATGGTGATCAATGTCCACATGTAAGGAGGACATGAAATCTGTGTCTCACACTCTGAAGGTAATAGTGATCAATGTCCCAATGTAACTAGGACCTCAGATCTCTGTCTCTTTCTGTGGTGATGGTGATCAATATCCCAATGGAACGAGGACCTGAGGTCTCTGACTCACACTCTGGGAGTTGTGGTGATCAATACCCTCATGTAAGAAGGACCTGAGATCTGTCCCTCATACTCTGGTGGTAATGGTGATCAATGTCCACATGTAAGGAGGACATGAAATCTGTGTCTCACACTCTGAAGGTAATAGTGATCAATGTCCCAATGTAAGTAGGACCTCAGATCTCTGTCTCTTTCTGTGGTGATGGTGATCAATATCCCAATGGAATGAGGACCTGAGGTCACTGACTCACACTCTGGGAGTTGTGGTGATCATTACCGTCATGTAAGAAGGACCTGAGATCTGTCCCTCATACTCTGGTGGTAATGGTGATCAATGTCCACATGTAAGGAGGACATGAAATCTGTGTCTCACACTCTGAAGGTAATAGTGATCAATGTCCCAATGTAAGTAGGACCTCAGATCTCTGTCTCTTTCTGTGGTGATGGTGATCAATATCCCAATGGAACGAGGACCTGAGGTCACTGACTCACACTCTGGAAGTTGTGGTGATCAATAACCTCATGTAAGAAGGACCTGAGATCTGTCCCTCATACTCTGGTGGTAATGGTGATCAATGGCCCCATGTAAAGAGATTGGATACATAGAATAAAATCATAGATTTTATACGCACCAATATATATATATAAAAAAAAATGTATTATATCATATTTACAAAATATCTTAAAAGCATATAAAAAGTGAATACAGACTTTTACAAACAGTAATCAACACAACCAACTCTAACCTCTGGGCCAGGGTTGGTAGTGGTATTGGTGTTTAATATTGTCTCCATATAAGGAGGGCCTCAGATCTGTGTCTCACAATATGGAGGTTATGGTGATTTATTTGCCCACGTAAGAAGAACCTAAGGTCTGTGTCCCACACTAGGGATAACGGTGATAAGTGTACCCACTACCCATGTAATACCTGAGATCTTTGTCTCACACTCTGTGGTAATGGTGATCCCCATTACCTCCAGATGTAAGGAGATCCTGAAATCTTTGTGTCACACTCTAGGGATAATGATGATCAATGTCCCCATGTAAGGAGGACCTCAGATATGTGTCTGACAATCTAGGGATAATGGTAATTAATGTCTCCATGTAAGAAGGACCTGAGATCTGTCTCACACTCTGGGGGTACTGGTGATCGATGTCCCCATGTAAGGAGGACCTGAGATCTGTCTCACACTCTGGGGGTACTGGTGATCGTTGTCCCCATGTAAGGAGGATTTGAGATCTGTCTCACACTCTGGGGGTACTGGTGATTGTTGCCCCCATGTAAGGAGGACCTGAGATATGTCTCACACTCTGGGGGTACTGGTGATCGTTGTCCCCATGTAAGGAGGACCTGAGATCTGTCTCACACTCTGGGGGTACTGGTGATCGTTGTCCCCATGTAAGGAGGATCTGAGATCTGTCTCACACTCTGGGGGTACTGGTAATCGTTGTCCCCATGTAAGGAGGATCTGAGATCTGTCTCACACTCTGGGGGTACTGGTGATCGTTGTCCCCATGTAAGGAGGACCTGAGATCTGTCTCACACTCTGGGGGTACTGGTGATCGTTGTCCCCATGTAAGGAGGATCTGAGATCTGTGATTAGGGATAAGCTGAAGGTTCACTCTGAACACAAGTTTGGACCGAACTATGGTTATTTGGGTGTTCCTCTAAATGCCAGAATTGTAGTCCTTTTGGTTCTACGACTACTATCTATAATGACTTCCTATCTATCATTGATTACTAATAACCCAGATAGCAAGGATAACTTGCCACACATTTGTGGCAGTGTTGAGTTGTAAGTCTGTTAACTTGCTGCACATTTTTACTGGCAAGTTGTACACTTGCAGAGCATATAAAGCACAAGTTCTAGTTGACACTTTTCCAATTTGAAGCAAATTTGCGCGGCACGTCTCTAGCATGAGGAAAAATTCAGTGGTGAGTCCACAGCAAGAGCTCTGCGAGACTCTACAGCAGGGTTTCTCAACCAGGGTTCCTCCAATGGTTGCTAGGGGTTCCTTGAGCAATGACCAATTTTTCCCTCTCAGATAAGTTCCCAGTGACACCAATGATCTTACGTGTCAGAGCCCCCCTGTGTGTCAGGCCCCCTGTGTGTCAGAGCCCCCCTGTGTGTTAGAGCCCCCTGTGTGTCAGAGCCCCCCTGTGTGTCAGAGCCCCCTGTGTGTCAGAGCCCCCCTGTGTGTTAGAGCCCCCTGTGTGTCAGAGCCCCCTGTGTGTCAGAGCCCCCTGTGTGTCAGAGCCCCCCTGTGTGTAAGAGCCCCCTGTGTGTCAGAGCCCCCCTGTGTGTTAGAGCCCCCTGTGTGTCAGAGCCCCCTGTGTGTCAGAGCCCCCTGTGTGTCAGAGCCCCCCTGTGTGTTAGAGCCCCCTGTGTGTCAGAGCCCCCCTGTGTGTCAGAGCCCCCCTGTGTGTCAGAGCCCCCTGTGTGTCAGAGCCCCCTGTGTGTCAGAGCGTGTCCTCCTCATTCTCTTTCCCATGTTGACTTTAGACAGCAGAGCAGAAAGTAGAGGAGTCCAGTGTGCTGAAGTGTGGAGAATGTGTGATCCTGTTTTTCATAGGCTATTGAGTTTGGCTAAATCTGCTAGTACATCTAACACTACCCTCCTTCCCAGACTGACTATGCTGCTATCAGCTGTGCCTTCTGTGCTCCTTTATCCAGATTGGGGGCACTCTAATACAGGACATATGCCACTGGCCAGATCGCCAGGTGAAAACAGAGGGGAAAAGCCTAAAATAAAACTAATGCAGCCACCACATCTAATGATTGTTAAACTGCAATATATAACATATTGGGTTTTATACCAGTCTTCTGAACCCTATTTCCACAATCCTTAATATGTTTTTTTTTTCCATTCCTGAGCTCTGCATCACTTGCTACTGAACCCTTGCACTGTAAATGGGGGGGGGGGGGCGCAATCTGGTATGTTCGCCCTGGGCACTGGGTGACCTTGTCCCGGCACTGATAGGCAGCATTGGAAATCACACCCGCACGCTGCTGGGCTTGAAGGGGCGCTCTCTGCTCTACCACACTTGCGCACAAGCTGTAGCTATCTAAATCGGCTGGTACAGAGCAGCAGCAACTGAGCCGCTAATAGGGGTCAAGTAGGCGCAATCCGGGCACCCATTCATGTAGAGTAGGCATAATTCAGGCGCAAATAGTGGACAACCCAGGCGCTAGTAAATGTAGGTAACAAAATATTAAATGAATGTAGCGCTCAAATTAAAATATAAATGGTGTAAAAAACTGATGATTAAGTGACGCTCAAAAAAGTATAATAAATATTGCTCAAAAAAATGAATATAATAGAAATGTAAAACAACCACGTGAATGGAGGTTCTATAGGGAAAATCCTATGCGGTGTTAGGACGAGAGATCCCTAGGAGAGTCATTTTGAGGAGGATCGTGGAGCTGTTTTATCAATTTTGATTGTATCGTCTATGGGACCTTTTTACCAAGGGCACGTTTCTTCACTGATCTAAGCACCTTTTTGATACCATTGGACTTAATTATTATTTATTGCACTTGTGTGGATTTTTATCTGTCATTATTTATATATATTTATTCTATATTATTATTGCACAGATCACATAGTTGCACTACCATTACTTATTTTAGAGTGTCGTATTTATTGCTTTTTTATATTCTATTTGCACAGTGGTTCTATGGATTCATTAGTTACACTTAATATGGAGTTTCGTTTGTTTTTTTTTGTCACTTTTTGGATTATTATTATTGGAAGAAAAGCTCTGGGAATCGTAAGGGGGGCTCCACTGGGGACACCTGATGCGAGCGGGGGCTCCGCCGGGGACTCCTGATGCGAGGGGGGGCTCCGCCGGGGACTCCTGATGCGAGGGGGGCTCCGCCGGAGACTTCTGATGCGAGGGGGGGCTCCGCCGGGGACTCCTGATGCGAGCGGGGCTCCGCCGGGGACTCCTGATGCGAGGGGGGGCTCCGCCGGGGACTCCTGATGCGAGGGGGGGCCTCCGCCGGGGACTCCTGATGCGAGGGGGGCTCCGCCGGGGACTCCTGATGCGAGGGGGGGGCTCCGCCGGGGACTCCTGATGCGAGGGGGAGCTCCGCCGGGGACTCCTGATGCGAGGGGGGGCTTCCCTGGGGACTCCTGGTGCGAGGGGGAGCTCCGCCGGGGACTCCTGATGCGAGGGGGGGCTCCGCCGGGGACTCCTGATGCGAGGGGGGGCTCCGCCGGGGACTCCTGATGCGAGGGGGGGCTCCGCCGGAGACTTCTGATGCGAGGGGGGGCTCCGCCGGGGACTCCTGATGCGAGGGGGGCTCCGCCGGGGACTCCTGATGCGAGGGGGGGCTTCGCCGGGGACTCCTGATGCGAGGTGGAGCTCCGCCGGGGACTCCTGATGCGAGGGGGGGCTCCGCCGGGGACTCCTGATGCGAGGGGGGCCTCCGCCGGGGACTCCTGATGCGAGGGGGAGCTCCGCCGGGGACTCCTGATGCGAGGGGGGGCTTCCCTGGGGACTCCTGATGCGAGGGGGAGCTCCGCCGGGGACTCCTGATGCGAGGGGGGGCTCCGCCGAGGACTCCTGATGCGAGGGGGAGCTCCACCGTGGACTCCTGGTGTGAGGGGGGGCTCCGCCGGGGACTTCTGGTGTGAGGGGGGGCTCCGCCGGGGACTCCTGGTGTGAGGGGGGCCTCCGCCGGGGACTTCTGGTGTGAGGGGGGGCTCCGCCGGGGACTCCTGGTGTGAGGGGGGGGCTCTTTAATCATCCTGACACCATAACAACCATGGTGCCGGGATGATTGAAGTGCTAACACCAGGTGTTTGGAGTAACTTTATTTATTTATTTACTTATTTTATTTCAGGTACTTATATAGCGCCGTCAATTTACGCAGCGCTTTACATATACATTGTACATTCACATCAGTCCCTACCCTCAAGGAGCTTACAATCTAAGGTCCCTAACTCACATTCATACATACTAGGGACAATTTTAGACAGGATCCAATTAACCTACCAGCATGTCTTTGGAGTGACTTTATCTGCTGATTGTTAAACTTTCTAGAATACACATATTTTTATTGTGTAGGATCTGGGGCTGCTGTCGCGTCATTTCCCTCTTCCCCTTTCCCCCTCTCCCCCTAATTATTGTACGGCTCCGCCTACAGCCACAAAAGTGTTCCACTTTTCTTTTTTTTTTTACAATCTTGGCAACTATGATAACCCCTGTCAGATTTTTTTTTTTTTCACCATTTGTGTCCCAATGCAGGGAGACTTCCCTTCACTTCCTGTCCCATAGCCAAAAAAGGAAGTGAGAGGAAATACCAGAAAATGAGGGGAATCCCTTGGGGACCCCCAGGTCACCAGAACTCATGCCCCATTGGAAGATTTCCCCCTCTATTACTTTTCAGGGGACAATCCAAAAATGTGGGATCTCCTTTTTTTTTTCCTTTTCAATGATAATGGTAAACAGGACAAACAGAGGGAGAATCTCCATAATGGGGGCAGAGACAGCAATCAAAATTGACAGGTGTTCTAATCTCTCTGCCCTCTATCTAAAAAAAAAAAAACAAAAAACAAAAGTTTTGCCTTTAGTTATACTTTAACCACTTGAGGTCCGTGCTGTAGCCGAATGATGGCCCCAGCGTGGACCTGAATTTCCGGGAGGCCATCATAGGACGTCCTCCCCTTTGCGCGCTCCCAGCGCTCCCCCTGCAGGGCACGCGCGGCGTGATTAACCGAGACTCGGGTGATCACCGATCCGAGTAAGGGGCCGATCGCGGCCCCTTACCACGTAATCAGCTGTCAGCCAATGACATCTGATCACGTGTGTAAACAAAAGCTCGGTAATTGTTTTTTTTATCTCCTCACGCTGACAGTGTGAGGAGAAAAAAAAGCTGATCACCGGCTTATGTTCAAGGGACATCGGTCCCGAAGAGGAAGGAGGCACATCTGCCTCCTCCTCTGTGCTTGCCAGTGCCACCTGCCAGTGCCACCTGTCAATTCCCACAAGTGCCACCTATCAATGCCCACCAGTGGTGCCAATCAGTGCCACCTAGCAGTGCTGCCTTTCAGTGTAACCTATCAGTGCCCATCACTGCCAGTTATCAGTGCCACCTATCAGTGCCACTTCTCAGTGCCCACCAATGCCACCTATCAATGCCCTTCAGTGCCACCTCTCAGTGTCACCTCTCAGTGCCCACCAGTGCCGCCCTATCGGTGCCCATCAGTGCAGCCCATCGGTGCCTATCAGTGCAGCCTATTGGTGACCATCAGTGCAGCCTCATCAGCGTACATCAATGAAGGAGAAAAATTACCTGTTTGCAACATTTTATAACAAAATATAAAAAAAAATATATATTTTTTTAAATTCAGTCTTTTTAAATTTTTTTAACAAAAAATAAAAACCGCAGAGGTGATCGAATGCCATCAAAAGAAACCTCTATTTGTGGGAAAAAATGATAAAAATTTAATTTGGGTACAGTGTTGTATGACCGCGCAATGGTCATTCAAAGTGCGACAGCGCTGAAAGCTGAAAATTGGTCTGGAGGGGGGTTTAAGTGCCCAGTAAACAAGTGGTTAACCACTTCAGCCCTGGAAGATTTGGCTGCTGAATGACCAGGCCATTTTTTGCGATTCGGCACTGCGTCATTTTAATTGACAATTGCGCGGTCGTGCGACGTTGCACCCAAACAAAATTGACGTCCTTTTTTCCCCACAAATAGAGCTTTCTTTTGGTGGTATTTGATCACCTCTGCGGTTTTTATTTTTTGCGCTATAAACAAAAAAAGAGCGACAATTTTGAAAAAAAAACAATATTTTGTACTTTTTGCTGTAATAAATATCCCCATTTTTGGGGATGAGACCAAAATAAACTTACTTGGTTCAGATGGTGTCAAGCCTGTGTGGCGGTACCAGGTGAGGAGTACAAAGACAAGTGTTTTTTGCCTACAGTCAAGCATGGTGGTGGGAGTGTCATGGTCTGGGGCTGCATGAGTGCTGCCAGCACTGGGGAGCTACAGTTCATTGAGGGAACCATGAATGCCAAAATGTACTGTCACATACTGAAGTCGAGCATGATCCCCTCCCTTCAGAGACTGAGCCGCAGGGCAGTATTCCAACATGATAACGACCCCAAACACACCTCCATGACGACCACTGCCTTGCTAAAGAAGCTGAGGGTAAAGGTGATGGACTGGCCAAGCATGTCTCCAGACCTAAACCCTATTGAGCATCTGTGGGGCATCCTCAAACGGAAGGTGGAGGAGTGCAAGGTCTCCAACATCCACCAGCTCTGTGATGTCGTCATGGAGGAGGGGAAGAGAACTCCAGTGGCAACCTGTGAAGCTCTGGTGAACTCCATGCCCAAGAGGGTTAAGGCAGTGCTGGAAAATAATGGTGGCCACACAAAATATTGACACTTTGGGACCAATTTGGACATTTTCACTTTTTCACAATTTTCAGGGGTGTACTCACTTTTGTTGCCAGCGGTTTAGACATTAATGGCTGTGTGTTGAGTTATTTTGAGGGGACAGCAAATTTACACTGTTATACAAGCTGTACACTCACTACTTTACATTGTAGCAATGTGTCATTTCTTCAGTGTTGTCACATGAAAAGATAATAAAATATTTACAAAATGTGAGGGGTGTACTCGCTTATTTTTTATGAATGGCATCAATTCATGTGTCATTATGTATTATTGCAATAGCTGTGATTGGCTATCACATGGTACAGGTGTGCTGTGATTAGCCCTGTCTGTACCATGTGATCACAGGGACCAATCACAGAGATCACAACAGTACACAATGATTGGCTATGACTATAAGCCATTGTGTACATTTGACATGTGATCACTGTGCAGTGCTGCCAACCTACCAGATTGAAATTTACTGACACAACATCCAAAATTTACTGGCACAGCCAAGTTTTTACTGGAATTTTCCAAAAGTAGATATTAACTTCAAAAAAATATATTTCTATCTTATTTTTGATATAGTAAGTAGCTCACGGGGCAAGAAATAAGAATGGGGAGGCACGCACACACATGAAACTGACTCTCACAATGACATTGACAGCAGTGTGCAGCAGCACAGATGATGAGGACACCTCAACGACACGACGCGTCTCCTCCTGAATCACAGTCTCTCTCCACACCAGGTGGTCCCTTCAGTCCAAACAGCACTGACAGCCCCACTCCTGTCCCACAGACCTGCACACGAGGCTCCGGCCGCTCTGCTCAGCTCCCTTGCACCATCACACGACATGCTCAGGCACACCTGTGGTAGACCCGCCCCTGCCGGTGCTGCCCGAACACACTGTAGCAGGCACTTCAATAGTCTCGGCCGGCTCCAGACCAGAATTGTACATGTGCAGTATCAAGCCAACCGTCAGACTTTTTTTACTGGCAACTTCTTCCTGTCACTGGCATTTACTGGCAGTAGAAAAGTGCCTGTTTTTTACTGGCTGCCAGTATAAATACTGATGGTTGGCAACAATGTCATTTCCTATTCCTAGTCATTTCCTATTCCTGATATGTGCCTGCTGTACCATGTACTTGTATGAGAAAGTCTCCTGTTCTCTTTGTTTTGCTTCCTTTATGTGAAATCCCTGGTGTGTCTGTCAGTCCCTCTGCTTTCCTAATAAAAACTGACCACACTAAGCAGGAGAGCACAGCGTGGTCAGTTCTCTAGCTATGATGGGAACTCAGCCTGCTCTCCTCCAATGATCAGACTTGTCCTGACACCCCCCCCCCCCCCACTGCACAGCTTTTCACTGAGAAGATCAGTGTGCTGCTGCTTCTCCTCCCCAAGCTCTTATGCAGCTGAGAACAGAGGGAATGTGATCACTTATAAAAAAGGCAACAAAGATATTTATAATTTTTTTATTTTTTATATCTATACACAAATGTTTTGCTTACCATTTCTATTTTAATCGCTTGCTGACCAGCGCACGCTGATGTACATCAGCAGAATGGCACTGGGGGCAAAAGGGCAAACAGGTATGTCCCCTTTAAGAAGCGGTGTTGCGGGCGCGCGAGTGCCACGTCCTCCGTGACAGCGGGTCCCGTGGACTCGATGTCGGTCGGATGCCCGCAATCGTGTCACGGAGAGGTAGAACGGGGAGATACTTTTGTAAACAAAGCATTTCCCCGTTCTGCCTAGTGACATGACAGAGATCACTGCTCCCTGTCATCGAGAGCAGTGATCACTGTCCTGTGTGTTGAAGCCCATCCCCCCCTAACAGTTAGAATCACTCCCTAGGACACACTTAACCCCTTCACTGCCCCCTAGTGGTTAACCCCTTCCCTGCCAGGGTCATTTACACAGTAATCAGTGCATTTTTAAAGCACTGATCGCTGTATAAATGACAATGGTCCCAAAATAGTGTCAAAATTGTCCGCCATAATGTCGCAGTCACGGTAAAAATCGCAGATCGCCATTGCTAATTAAAAAAAAATAATTAATAAAAGTGCCATAAAACTGTCCCGTTTTGTAGACGCTATAAATTTTGCACAAACCAATCGCTTATTGCGATTTTTTTTAACTAAAATTACGTAGAAGAATTCATATTGGTCTAAACTGAGGAAAAAAAAGGGTTTTTTTTATATTTTGGGGGATATTTATTATAGCAAAAAGTAAAAAAATATTGCTTTTTTTTTCTCAAAATTATCGCTCTATTTTTATGTTTATAGCGCAAAAAATAAAAACCACAGAGGTGATCAAATACCACCAAAAGAAAGCTCTATTTGTGGGGGGAAAAAAAGGACGTCAATTTTGTTTGGGTACAACGTCGCACGACCGCGCAATTGTCAGTTAAAGAGACGCAGTGCCGAATCGTAAAAAGTGCTCTGGTCAGGAAGGGGGTAAAATCTTCCGAGGGCTGAATCGGTTAAAAACCCCTTTTATACTACACCAGGTCTCTTCCTTGTTAGGAATGGTTCCTGGGCCCCAGGGCCCCTGTGAATGGGGCCCCGCTTTCTTAATAATGAGTAAATCTAAAAATAAATAACGGTGTATAAAAATAAAAATGGGTGTGCGATGACATTAATAATAAATAAATATAAATAAAAGATTGTGAATGGAAAAAAATAGGTTAAAAATATAAACAAATAAAAGTAATATAAAATAAAAAAATAAGAGAGTATAAATATACATAAAAAAATAAAGATAATGAATAAAAATGTATATAAAAAAATAAAAAAGGATACATTTATGAATAAATTTAAAGAATAAAGATTAAAAAAAAGGGTGTATAAAATAAATAATAATGATAAATATAATAGTTAATAAATATAAAAATAACTCTAAATAAGGGTGTATAAAAATAAAGAAAAATAATGAGGATAATAATTAATAAATATAAAAATAACTATGAATCAGGGTGTATAAAAATAATAAATGCATATGAAAAATAAAAAATGGTGTAGAAAAAGAAAAAAAAAATATAATAATGGGTAAATCTAAAAATAAATAATGGTGTATAAAAATGGGTGCTTGATGAAATGAATAAATATAAAGGGGTATAAAAATAATAAATGAAAATCATAAATACCATAAATAAAATGAATAATTAAAAAAATGTAGGAAAAAAATGTGTGTGTTGCACAACCCTGTCCACATAGCCCCCAGGGTAGACTAGAACTCGTGGACGTGCAAGACAGTTTCGTTTGAGATATGCCTCCTTGGCTCGGCTTGGCTTGGCTTGGTTTGGCTTTGCTTCGCTTCGCTTCGCCTGGCTTGGATTAAGGACACACGCCACTGCGTCCGGCGAGGGTATAGCAGTGCTCTCTTTATCTTGAAGCTGGATTCTCAGTGACGTCATCGGCTCAGCACTGCCATCTATAGGCAGCAGGGCCGGTACAAGGGGTGGGCGGGAGGATCGGCTGCCCTGGGCAGGGTGTGGGAGGAGTGTGGGAGGGGGCTCTAGGTCGCCGACAGCAGCATGAGCATGCAGAGAATATTTAGGTTATGGCTCCACTCAATTGTACAGTCTGCCCAAAAAGTGGGCTGAGGATGCACCCATACATATTGCTTGCCTCCTCTCTACAGCGGCAACCACATTCTGGCACAGAGGGAGAACAATTCATTCTACTGGCCTTGATTTCTCATCAGTCTGGCTGGCTGGATCGGGCTGTGACACTGAGAGCTCCTCTACAGGTGGGCGGAGCAAGATGATACAACAGTGCAGTTCCGATCATTGCTTTCCGCCCCCTGCATACATCATACAGCTCTCCCAACATGAAGATCTCACAGGATGGATGTTAGTTTTCTTCCATGTGAGTCCCCACTGCTCTGCCTTCCAAACTCTACCTGGCTGTGCTGTAAACTCGCCCTGTACTTTGCAGAGCAGGTTTACAAAAAGTGAAGAACAATTCTTATATATGTTGGGAATATACTGGGACTTTTCATTTGTTAATGTTCTCTGCTGATCCATCTAGTACTTGTGTATAGGGAGGGGATCCAGTGCTTAACTAACTCCCCCCAGCTGTCTCCCATCCTAAACACAGGATATGTCTCACTAACAGCAGTGTACTTACTATATTATTTGCCTGATATAAGCTGGGTGCAATGAAAAAATAAATACCTGTCCCTATTAGCTCAGTCTCCTGTCAGTCTATTGAGCCCTCCCCTGCTCTGTCAGCCCCACATTCCCAGAAAAGAGCTGAGGTGTTAGCATAGAGCTCTGTACATGTGCAGACTGGGGATAAAGGCTGGGGAAACATTATTTCAGCAAGCTGCAAATGCCATCGATGTTGTTGGGAATCAGAGCCCCCCTGTGTGTCAGAGCCCCCTGTGTGTCAGAGCCCCCCTGTGTGTCAGAGCCCCCTGTGTGTCAGAGCCCCCCTGTGTGTTAGAGCCCCCTGTGTGTCAGAGCCCCCCTGTGTGTCAGAGCCCCCCTGTGTGTCAGACCCCCCTGTGTGTCAGAGCCCCCTGTGTGTCAGAGCCCCCCTGTGTGTCAGAGCCCCCCTGTGTGTCAGAGCCCCCCTGTGTGTCAGAGCCCCCCTGTGTGTTAGAGCCCCCTGTGTGTCAGAGCCCCGCTGTGTGTCAGAGCCCCCCTGTGTGTCAGACCCCCCTGTGTGTCAGAGCCCCCTGTGTGTCAGAGCCCCCCTGTGTGTCAGAGCCCCCCTGTGTGTCAGAGCCCCCCTGTGTGTCAGAGCCCCCTGTGTGTCAGAGCCCCCCTGTGTGTCAGAGCCCCCTGTGTGTCAGAGCCCCCCTGTGTGTCAGAGCCCCCCTGTGTGTCAGAGCCCCCTGTGTGTCAGAGCCCCCCTGTGTGTCAGAGCCCCCCTGTGTGTCAGAGCCCCCCTGTGTGTCAGAGCCCCCCTGTGTGTCAGAGCCCCCTGTGTGTCAGAGCCCCCCTGTTTGTTAGAGCCCCCTGTGTGTCAGAGCCCCCCTGTGTGTCAGAGCCCCCTGTGTGTCAGAGCCCCCCTGTGTGTCAGAGCCCCCTGTGTGTCAGAGCCCCCTGTGTGTCAGAGCCCCCCTGTGTGTCAGAGCCCCCTGTGTGTCAGAGCCCCCCTGTGTGTCAGAGCCCCCCTGTGTGTCAGAGCCCCCCTGTGTGTCAGAGCCCCCTGTGTGTCAGAGCCCCCTGTGTGTCAGAGCCCCCCTGTGTGTCAGAGCCCCCCTGTGTGTTAGAGCCCCCTGTGTGTCAGAGCCCCCTGTGTGTCAGAGCCCCCCTGTGTGTCAGAGCCCCCCTGTGTGTCAGAGCCCCCTGTGTGTCAGAGCCCCCCTGTGTGTCAGAGCCCCCCTGTGTGTCAGAGCCCCCTGTGTGTCAGAGCCCCCCTGTGTGTCAGAGCCCCCCTGTGTGTCAGAGCCCCCCTGTGTGTCAGAGCCCCCTGTGTGTCAGAGCCCCCTGTGTGTCAGAGCCCCCCTGTGTGTCAGAGCCCCCTGTGTGTCAGAGCCCCCCTGTGTGTCAGAGCCCCCCTGTGTGTCAGAGCCCCCCTGTGTGTCAGAGCCCCCTGTGTGTCAGAGCCCCCTGTGTGTCAGAGCCCCCCTGTGTGTCAGAGCCCCCCTGTGTGTCAGAGCCCCCTGTGTGTCAGAGCCCCCCTGTGTGTTAGAGCCCCCTGTGTGTCAGAGCCCCCCTGTGTGTCAGAGCCCCCTGTGTGTCAGAGCCCCCTGTGTGTCAGAGCCCCCCTGTGTGTCAGAGCCCCCCTGTGTGTCAGAGCCCCCTGTGTGTCAGAGCCCCCCTGTGTGTTAGAGCCCCCTGTGTGTCAGAGCCCCCCTGTGTGTCAGAGCCCCCTGTGTGTCAGAGCCCCCCTGTGTGTCAGAGCCCCCTGTGTGTCAGAGCCCCCTGTGTGTCAGAGCCCCCCTGTGTGTCAGAGCCCCCTGTGTGTCAGAGCCCCCTGTGTGTCAGAGCCCCCTGTGTGTCAGAGCCCCCCTGTGTGTCAGAGCCCCCTGTGTGTCAGAGCCCCCTGTGTGTCAGAGCCCCCCTGTGTGTTAGAGCCCCCTGTGTGTCAGAGCCCCCTGTGTGTCAGAGCCCCCTGTGTGTCAGAGCCCCCCTGTGTGTCAGAGCCCCCTGTGTGTCAGAGCCCCCCTGTGTGTCAGAGCCCCCCTGTGTGTCAGAGCCCCCTGTGTGTCAGAGCCCCCCTGTGTGTCAGAGCCCCCCTGTGTGTCAGAGCCCCCCTGTGTGTCAGAGCCCCCTGTGTGTCAGAGCCCCCCTGTGTGTTAGAGCCCTCTGTGTGTCAGAGCCCCCCTGTGTGTCAGAGCCCCCTGTGTGTCAGAGCCCCCCTGTGTGTCAGAGCCCCCTGTGTGTCAGAGCCCCCCTGTGTGTCAGAGCCCCCCTGTGTGTCAGAGCCCCCCTGTGTGTCAGAGCCCCCTGTGTGTCAGAGCCCCCTGTGTGTCAGAGCCCCCCTGTGTGTCAGAGCCCCCCTGTGTGTTAGAGCCCCCTGTGTGTCAGAGCCCCCTGTGTGTCAGAGCCCCCTGTGTGTCAGAGCCCCCCTGTGTGTCAGAGCCCCCTGTGTGTCAGAGCCCCCTGTGTGTCAGAGCCCCCCTGTGTGTCAGAGCCCCCTGTGTGTCAGAGCCCCCTGTGTGTCAGAGCCCCCCTGTGTGTCAGAGCCCCCCTGTGTGTCAGAGCCCCCCTGTGTGTCAGAGCCCCCTGTGTGTCAGAGCCCCCTGTGTGTCAGAGCCCCCCTGTGTGTCAGAGCCCCCCTGTGTGTCAGAGCCCCCTGTGTGTCAGAGCCCCCTGTGTGTCAGAGCCCCCCTGTGTGTTAGAGCCCCCTGTGTGTCAGAGCCCCCTGTGTGTCAGAGCCCCCTGTGTGTCAGAGCCCCCCTGTGTGTCAGAGCCCCCTGTGTGTCAGAGCCCCCCTGTGTGTCAGAGCCCCCCTGTGTGTCAGAGCCCCCTGTGTGTCAGAGCCCCCCTGTGTGTCAGAGCCCCCCTGTGTGTCAGAGCCCCCCTGTGTGTCAGAGCCCCCTGTGTGTCAGAGCCCCCCTGTGTGTTAGAGCCCCCTGTGTGTCAGAGCCCCCCTGTGTGTCAGAGCCCCCTGTGTGTCAGAGCCCCCCTGTGTGTCAGAGCCCCCTGTGTGTCAGAGCCCCCTGTGTGTCAGAGCCCCCCTGTGTGTCAGAGCCCCCCTGTGTGTCAGAGCCCCCTGTGTGTCAGAGCCCCCCTGTGTGTCAGAGCCCCCCTGTGTGTCAGAGCCCCCCTGTGTGTCAGAGCCCCCTGTGTGTCAGAGCCCCCCTGTGTGTTAGAGCCCCCTGTGTGTCAGAGCCCCCCTGTGTGTCAGAGCCCCCTGTGTGTCAGAGCCCCCCTGTGTGTCAGAGCCCCCTGTGTGTCAGAGCCCCCTGTGTGTCAGAGCCCCCCTGTGTGTCAGAGCCCCCTGTGTGTCAGAGCCCCCCTGTGTGTCAGAGCCCCCCTGTGTGTCAGAGCCCCCCTGTGTGTCAGAGCCCCCCTGTGTGTCAGAGCCCCCTGTGTGTCAGAGCCCCCCTGTGTGTCAGAGCCCCCCTGTGTGTTAGAGCCCCCTGTGTGTCAGAGCCCCCTGTGTGTCAGAGCCCCCCTGTGTGTCAGAGCCCCCTGTGTGTCAGAGCCCCCCTGTGTGTCAGAGCGTGTCCTCCTCATTCTCTTTCCCATGTTGACTTTAGACAGCAGAGCAGAAAGTAGAGGAGTCCAGTGTGCTGAAGTGTGGAGAATGTGTGATCCTGTTTTTCATAGGCTATTGAGTTTGGCTAAATCTGCTAGTACATCTAACACTACCCTCCTTCCCAGACTGACTATGCTGCTATCAGCTGTGCCTTCTGTGCTCCTTTATCCAGATTGGGGGCACTCTAATACAGGACATATGCCACTGGCCAGATCGCCAGGTGAAAACAGAGGGGAAAAGCCTAAAATAAAACTAATGCAGCCACCACATCTAATGATTGTTAAACTGCAATATATAACATATTGGGTTTTATACCAGTCTTCTGAACCCTATTTCCACAATCCTTAATATGTTTTTTTTTTCCATTCCTGAGCTCTGCATCACTTGCTACTGAACCCTTGCACTGTAAATGGGGGGGGGGGGGGGCGCAATCTGGTATGTTCGCCCTGGGCACTGGGTGACCTTGTCCCGGCACTGATAGGCAGCATTGGAAATCACACCCGCACGCTGCTGGGCTTGAAGGGGCGCTCTCTGCTCTACCACACTTGCGCACAAGCTGTAGCTATCTAAATCGGCTGGTACAGAGCAGCAGCAACTGAGCCGCTAATAGGGGTCAAGTAGGCGCAATCCGGGCACCCATTCATGTAGAGTAGGCATAATTCAGGCGCAAATAGTGGACAACCCAGGCGCTAGTAAATGTAGGTAACAAAATATTAAATGAATGTAGCGCTCAATCAAATTAAAATATAAATGGTGTAAAAAACTGATGATTAAGTGACGCTCAAAAAAGTATAATAAATATTGCTCAAAAAAATGAATATAATAGAAATGTAAAACAACCACGTGAATGGAGGTTCTATAGGGAAAATCCTATGCGGTGTTAGGACGAGAGATCCCTAGGAGAGTCATTTTGAGGAGGATCGTGGAGCTGTTTTATCAATTTTGATTGTATCGTCTATGGAACCTTTTTACCAAGGGCACGTTTCTTCACTGATCTAAGCACCTTTTTGATACCATTGGACTTAATTATTATTTATTGCACTTGTGTGGATTTTTATCTGTCATTATTTATATATATTTATTCTATATTATTATTGCACAGATCACCTAGTTGCACTACCATTACTTATTTTAGAGTGTCGTATTTATTGCTTTTTTATATTCTATTTGCACAGTGGTTCTATGGATTCATTAGTTACACTTAATATGGAGTTTCGTTTGTTTTTTTTGTCACTTTTTGGATTATTATTATTGGAAGAAAAGCTCTGGGAATCGTAAGGGGGGCTCCACTGGGGACACCTGATGCGAGCGGGGGCTCCGCCGGGGACTCCTGATGCGAGGGGGGGCTCCGCCGGAGACTTCTGATGCGAGGGGGGGCTCCGCCGGGGACTCCTGATGCGAGGGGGGCTCCGCCGGGGGCTCCTGATGCGAGGGGGGGCTCCGCCGGGGACTCCTGATGCGAGGGGGGCCTCCGCCGGGGACTCCTGATGCGAGGGGGAGCTCCGCCGGGGACTCCTGATGCGAGGGGGGGCTTCCCTGGGGACTCCTGATGCGAGGGGGAGCTCCGCCGGGGACTCCTGATGCGAGGGGGGGCTTCGCCGGGGACTCCTGATGCGAGGGGGGGCTCCGCCGGGGACTCCTGATGCGAGGGGGGGCTCCGCCGGAGACTTCTGATGCGAGGGGGGGCTCCGCCGGGGACTCCTGATGCGAGGGGGGCTCCGCCGGGGACTCCTGATGCGAGGGGGGCTCCGCCGGGGACTCCTGATGCGAGGGGGGGCTTCGCCGGGGACTCCTGATGCGAGGTGGAGCTCCGCCGGGGACTCCTGATGCGAGGGGGGGCTCCGCCGGGGACTCCTGATGCGAGGGGGGGCCTCCGCCGGGGACTCCTGATGCGAGGGGGAGCTCCGCCGGGGACTCCTGATGCGAGGGGGGGCTTCCCTGGGGACTCCTGATGCGAGGGGGAGCTCCGCCGGGGACTCCTGATGCGAGGGGGGGCTCCGCCGAGGACTCCTGATGCGAGGGGGGGCTCCGCCGGGGACTCCTGATGCGAGGGGGGGCTTCCCTGGGGACTCCTGATGCGAGGGGGAGCTCCGCCGGGGACTCCTGATGCGAGGGGGGGCTCCGCCGAGGACTCCTGATGCGAGGGGGAGCTCCACCGTGGACTCCTGGTGTGAGGGGGGGCTCCGCCGGGGACTTCTGGTGTGAGGGGGGGCTCCGCCGGGGACTCCTGGTGTGAGGGGGGGCTCCGCCGGGGACTCCTGGTGTGAGGGGGGGCTCCGCCGGGGACTTCTGGTGTGAGGGGGGGCTCCGCCGGGGACTTCTGGTGTGAGGGGGGGCTCCGCCGGGGACTCCTGGTGTGAGGGGGGGCTCCGCCGGGGACTCCTGGTGTGAGGTGGGGGCTCTTTAATCATCCTGACACCATAACAACCATGGTGCCGGGATGATTGAAGTGCTAACACCAGGTGTTTGGAGTAACTTTATTTATTTATTTATTTATTTTATTTCAGGTACTTATATAGCGCCGTCAATTTACGCAGCGCTTTACATATACATTGTACATTCACATCAGTCCCTACCCTCAAGGAGCTTACAATCTAAGGTCCCTAACTCACATTCATACATACTAGGGACAATTTTAGACAGGATCCAATTAACCTACCAACATGTCTTTGGAGTGACTTTATCTGCTGATTGTTAAACTTTCTAGAATACACATATTTTTATTGTGTAGGATCTGGGGCTGCTGTCGCGTCATTTCCCTCTTCCCCTTTCCCCCTCTCCCCCTAATTATTGTACGGCTCCGCCTACAGCCACAAAAGTGTTCCACTTTTTTTTTTTTTACAATCTTGGCAACTATGATAACCCCTGTCAGATTTTTTTTTTTTTCACCATTTGTGTCCCAATGCAGGGAGACTTCCCTTCACTTCCTGTCCCATAGCCAAAAAAGGAAGTGAGAGGAAATACCAGAAAATGAGGGGAATCCCTTGGGGACCCCCAGGTCACCAGAACTCATGCCCCATTGGAAGATTTCCCCCTCTATTACTTTTCAGGGGACAATCCAAAAATGTGGGATCTCCTTTTTTTTTTCCTTTTCAATGATAATGGTAAACAGGACAAACAGAGGGAGAATCTCCATAATGGGGGCAGAGACAGCAATCAAAATTGACAGGTGTTCTAATCTCTCTGCCCTCTATCTAAAAAAAAAAAAACAAAAAACAAAAGTTTTGCCTTTAGTTATACTTTAACCACTTGAGGTCCGTGCTGTAGCCGAATGATGGCCCCAGCGTTGACCTGAATTTCTGGGAGGCCATCATAGGACGTCCTCCCCTTTGCGCGCTCCCAGCGCTCCCCCTGCAGGGCACGCGCGGCGTGATTAACCGAGACTCGGGTGATCACCGATCCGAGTAAGGGGCCGATCGCGGCCCCTTACCACGTAATCAGCTGTCAGCCAATGACATCTGATCACGTGTGTAAACAAAAGCTCGGTAATTGTTTTTTTTATCTCCTCACGCTGACAGTGTGAGGAGAAAAAAAAGCTGATCACCGGCTTATGTTCAAGGGACATCGGTCCCGAAGAGGAAGGAGGCACATCTGCCTCCTCCTCTGTGCTTGCCAGTGCCACCTGCCAGTGCCACCTGTCAATTCCCACAAGTGCCACCTATCAATGCCCACCAGTGGTGCCAATCAGTGCCACCTAGCAGTGCTGCCTTTCAGTGTAACCTATCAGTGCCCATCACTGCCAGTTATCAGTGCCACCTATCAGTGCCACTTCTCAGTGCCCACCAATGCCACCTATCAATGCCCTTCAGTGCCACCTCTCAGTGTCACCTCTCAGTGCCCACCAGTGCCGCCCTATCGGTGCCCATCAGTGCAGCCCATCGGTGCCTATCAGTGCAGCCTATTGGTGACCATCAGTGCAGCCTCATCAGCGTACATCAATGAAGGAGAAAAATTACCTGTTTGCAACATTTTATAACAAAATATAAAAAAAATATATATTTTTTTTTAAATTCAGTCTTTTTAAATTTTTTTAACAAAAAATAAAAACCGCAGAGGTGATCGAATGCCATCAAAAGAAACCTCTATTTGTGGGAAAAAATGATAAAAATTTAATTTGGGTACAGTGTTGTATGACCGCGCAATGGTCATTCAAAGTGCGACAGCGCTGAAAGCTGAAAATTGGTCTGGAGGGGGGTTTAAGTGCCCAGTAAACAAGTGGTTAACCACTTCAGCCCTGGAAGATTTGGCTGCTGAATGACCAGGCCATTTTTTGCGATTCGGCACTGCGTCATTTTAATTGACAATTGCGCGGTCGTGCGACGTTGCACCCAAACAAAATTGACGTCCTTTTTTCCCCACAAATAGAGCTTTCTTTTGGTGGTATTTGATCACCTCTGCGGTTTTTATTTTTTGCGCTATAAACAAAAAAAGAGCGACAATTTTGAAAAAAAAACAATATTTTGTACTTTTTGCTGTAATAAATATCCCCATTTTTGGGGATGAGACCAAAATAAACTTACTTGGTTCAGATGGTGTCAAGCCTGTGTGGCGGTACCAGGTGAGGAGTACAAAGACAAGTGTTTTTTGCCTACAGTCAAGCATGGTGGTGGGAGTGTCATGGTCTGGGGCTGCATGAGTGCTGCCAGCACTGGGGAGCTACAGTTCATTGAGGGAACCATGAATGCCAAAATGTACTGTCACATACTGAAGTCGAGCATGATCCCCTCCCTTCAGAGACTGAGCCGCAGGGCAGTATTCCAACATGATAACGACCCCAAACACACCTCCATGACGACCACTGCCTTGCTAAAGAAGCTGAGGGTAAAGGTGATGGACTGGCCAAGCATGTCTCCAGACCTAAACCCTATTGAGCATCTGTGGGGCATCCTCAAACGGAAGGTGGAGGAGTGCAAGGTCTCCAACATCCACCAGCTCTGTGATGTCGTCATGGAGGAGGGGAAGAGAACTCCAGTGGCAACCTGTGAAGCTCTGGTGAACTCCATGCCCAAGAGGGTTAAGGCAGTGCTGGAAAATAATGGTGGCCACACAAAATATTGACACTTTGGGACCAATTTGGACATTTTCACTTTTTCACAATTTTCAGGGGTGTACTCACTTTTGTTGCCAGCGGTTTAGACATTAATGGCTGTGTGTTGAGTTATTTTGAGGGGACAGCAAATTTACACTGTTATACAAGCTGTACACTCACTACTTTACATTGTAGCAATGTGTCATTTCTTCAGTGTTGTCACATGAAAAGATAATAAAATATTTACAAAATGTGAGGGGTGTACTCGCTTATTTTTTATGAATGGCATCAATTCATGTGTCATTATGTATTATTGCAATAGCTGTGATTGGCTATCACATGGTACAGGTGTGCTGTGATTAGCCCTGTCTGTACCATGTGATCACAGGGACCAATCACAGAGATCACAACAGTACACAATGATTGGCTATGACTATAAGCCATTGTGTACATTTGACATGTGATCACTGTGCAGTGCTGCCAACCTACCAGATTGAAATTTACTGACACAACATCCAAAATTTACTGGCACAGCCAAGTTTTTACTGGAATTTTCCAAAAGTAGATATTAACTTCAAAAAAATATATTTCTATCTTATTTTTGATATAGTAAGTAGCTCACGGGGCAAGAAATAAGAATGGGGAGGCACGCACACACATGAAACTGACTCTCACAATGACATTGACAGCAGTGTGCAGCAGCACAGATGATGAGGACACCTCAACGACACGACGCGTCTCCTCCTGAATCACAGTCTCTCTCCACACCAGGTGGTCCCTTCAGTCCAAACAGCACTGACAGCCCCACTCCTGTCCCACAGACCTGCACACGAGGCTCCGGCCGCTCTGCTCAGCTCCCTTGCACCATCACACGACATGCTCAGGCACACCTGTGGTAGACCCGCCCCTGCCGGTGCTGCCCGAACACACTGTAGCAGGCACTTCAATAGTCTCGGCCGGCTCCAGACCAGAATTGTACATGTGCAGTATCAAGCCAACCGTCAGACTTTTTTTACTGGCAACTTCTTCCTGTCACTGGCATTTACTGGCAGTAGAAAAGTGCCTGTTTTTTACTGGCTGCCAGTATAAATACTGATGGTTGGCAACAATGTCATTTCCTATTCCTAGTCATTTCCTATTCCTGATATGTGCCTGCTGTACCATGTACTTGTATGAGAAAGTCTCCTGTTCTCTTTGTTTTGCTTCCTTTATGTGAAATCCCTGGTGTGTCTGTCAGTCCCTCTGCTTTCCTAATAAAAACTGACCACACTAAGCAGGAGAGCACAGCGTGGTCAGTTCTCTAGCTATGATGGGAACTCAGCCTGCTCTCCTCCAATGATCAGACTTGTCCTGACACCCCCCCCCCCCCACTGCACAGCTTTTCACTGAGAAGATCAGTGTGCTGCTGCTTCTCCTCCCCAAGCTCTTATGCAGCTGAGAACAGAGGGAATGTGATCACTTATAAAAAAGGCAACAAAGATATTTATAATTTTTTTATTTTTTATATCTATACACAAATGTTTTGCTTACCATTTCTATTTTAATCGCTTGCTGACCAGCGCACGCTGATGTACATCAGCAGAATGGCACTGGGGGCAAAAGGGCAAACAGGTATGTCCCCTTTAAGAAGCGGTGTTGCGGGCGCGCGAGTGCCACGTCCTCCGTGACAGCGGGTCCCGTGGACTCGATGTCGGTCGGATGCCCGCAATCGTGTCACGGAGAGGTAGAACGGGGAGATACTTTTGTAAACAAAGCATTTCCCCGTTCTGCCTAGTGACATGACAGAGATCACTGCTCCCTGTCATCGAGAGCAGTGATCACTGTCCTGTGTGTTGAAGCCCATCCCCCCCTAACAGTTAGAATCACTCCCTAGGACACACTTAACCCCTTCACTGCCCCCTAGTGGTTAACCCCTTCCCTGCCAGGGTCATTTACACAGTAATCAGTGCATTTTTAAAGCACTGATCGCTGTATAAATGACAATGGTCCCAAAATAGTGTCAAAATTGTCCGCCATAATGTCGCAGTCACGGTAAAAATCGCAGATCGCCATTGCTAATTAAAAAAAAATAATTAATAAAAGTGCCATAAAACTGTCCCGTTTTGTAGACGCTATAAATTTTGCACAAACCAATCGCTTATTGCGATTTTTTTTAACTAAAATTACGTAGAAGAATTCATATTGGTCTAAACTGAGGAAAAAAAAGGGTTTTTTTTATATTTTGGGGGATATTTATTATAGCAAAAAGTAAAAAAATATTGCTTTTTTTTTCTCAAAATTATCGCTCTATTTTTATGTTTATAGCGCAAAAAATAAAAACCACAGAGGTGATCAAATACCACCAAAAGAAAGCTCTATTTGTGGGGGGGAAAAAAAGGACGTCAATTTTGTTTGGGTACAACGTCGCACGACCGCGCAATTGTCAGTTAAAGAGACGCAGTGCCGAATCGTAAAAAGTGCTCTGGTCAGGAAGGGGGTAAAATCTTCCGAGGGCTGAATCGGTTAAAAACCCCTTTTATACTACACCAGGTCTCTTCCTTGTTAGGAATGGTTCCTGGGCCCCAGGGCCCCTGTGAATGGGGCCCCGCTTTCTTAATAATGAGTAAATCTAAAAATAAATAACGGTGTATAAAAATAAAAATGGGTGTGCGATGACATTAATAATAAATAAATATAAATAAAAGATTGTGAATGGAAAAAAATAGGTTAAAAATATAAACAAATAAAAGTAATATAAAATAAAAAAATAAGAGAGTATAAATATACATAAAAAAATAAAGATAATGAATAAAAATGTATATAAAAAAATAAAAAAGGATACATTTATGAATAAATTTAAAGAATAAAGATAAAAAAAAAGGGTGTATAAAATAAATAATAATGATAAATATAATAGTTAATAAATATAAAAATAACTCTAAATAAGGGTGTATAAAAATAAAGAAAAATAATGAGGATAATAATTAATAAATATAAAAATAACTATGAATCAGGGTGTATAAAAATAATAAATGCATATGAAAAATAAAAAATGGTGTAGAAAAAGAAAAAAAAAATATAATAATGGGTAAATCTAAAAATAAATAATGGTGTATAAAAATGGGTGCTTGATGAAATGAATAATGAATAAATATAAAGGGGTATAAAAATAATAAATGAAAATCATAAATACCATAAATAAAATGAATAATTAAAAAAATGTAGGAAAAAAATGTGTGTGTTGCACAACCCTGTCCACATAGCCCCCAGGGTAGACTAGAACTCGTGGACGTGCAAGACAGTTTCGTTTGAGATATGCCTCCTTGGCTCGGCTTGGCTTGGTTTGGCTTGGTTTGGCTTTGCTTCGCTTCGCCTGGCTTGGATTAAGGACACACGCCACTGCGTCCGGCGAGGGTATAGCAGTGCTCTCTTTATCTTGAAGCTGGATTCTCAGTGACGTCATCGGCTCAGCACTGCCATCTATAGGCAGCAGGGCCGGTACAAGGGGTGGGCGGGAGGATCGGCTGCCCTGGGCAGGGTGTGGGAGGAGTGTGGGAGGGGGCTCTAGGTCGCCGACAGCAGCATGAGCATGCAGAGAATATTTAGGTTATGGCTCCACTCAATTGTACAGTCTGCCCAAAAAGTGGGCTGAGGATGCACCCATACATATTGCTTGCCTCCTCTCTACAGCGGCAACCACATTCTGGCACAGAGGGAGAACAATTCATTCTACTGGCCTTGATTTCTCATCAGTCTGGCTGGCTGGATCGGGCTGTGACACTGAGAGCTCCTCTACAGGTGGGCGGAGCAAGATGATACAACAGTGCAGTTCCGATCATTGCTTTCCGCCCCCTGCATACATCATACAGCTCTCCCAACATGAAGATCTCACAGGATGGATGTTAGTTTTCTTCCATGTGAGTCCCCACTGCTCTGCCTTCCAAACTCTACCTGGCTGTGCTGTAAACTCGCCCTGTACTTTGCAGAGCAGGTTTACAAAAAGTGAAGAACAATTCTTATATATGTTGGGAATATACTGGGACTTTTCATTTGTTAATGTTCTCTGCTGATCCATCTAGTACTTGTGTATAGGGAGGGGATCCAGTGCTTAACTAACTCCCCCCAGCTGTCTCCCATCCTAAACACAGGATATGTCTCACTAACAGCAGTGTACTTACTATATTATTTGCCTGATATAAGCTGGGTGCAATGAAAAAATAAATACCTGTCCCTATTAGCTCAGTCTCCTGTCAGTCTATTGAGCCCTCCCCTGCTCTGTCAGCCCCACATTCCCAGAAAAGAGCTGAGGTGTTAGCATAGAGCTCTGTACATGTGCAGACTGGGGATAAAGGCTGGGGAAACATTATTTCAGCAAGCTGCAAATGCCATCGATGTTGTTGGGAATCAGAGCCCCCCTGTGTGTCAGAGCCCCCTGTGTGTCAGAGCCCCCCTGTGTGTCAGAGCCCCCTGTGTGTCAGAGCCCCCCTGTGTGTTAGAGCCCCCTGTGTGTCAGAGCCCCCCTGTGTGTCAGAGCCCCCCTGTGTGTCAGACCCCCCTGTGTGTCAGAGCCCCCTGTGTGTCAGAGCCCCCCTGTGTGTCAGAGCCCCCCTGTGTGTCAGAGCCCCCCTGTGTGTCAGAGCCCCCTGTGTGTCAGAGCCCCCCTGTGTGTCAGAGCCCCCTGTGTGTCAGAGCCCCCCTGTGTGTCAGAGCCCCCCTGTGTGTCAGAGCCCCCTGTGTGTCAGAGCCCCCCTGTGTGTCAGAGCCCCCCTGTGTGTCAGAGCCCCCCTGTGTGTCAGAGCCCCCTGTGTGTCAGAGCCCCCCTGTGTGTTAGAGCCCCCTGTGTGTCAGAGCCCCCCTGTGTGTCAGAGCCCCCTGTGTGTCAGAGCCCCCCTGTGTGTCAGAGCCCCCTGTGTGTCAGAGCCCCCTGTGTGTCAGAGCCCCCCTGTGTGTCAGAGCCCCCTGTGTGTCAGAGCCCCCCTGTGTGTCAGAGCCCCCCTGTGTGTCAGAGCCCCCCTGTGTGTCAGAGCCCCCTGTGTGTCAGAGCCCCCTGTGTGTCAGAGCCCCCCTGTGTGTCAGAGCCCCCCTGTGTGTTAGAGCCCCCTGTGTGTCAGAGCCCCCTGTGTGTCAGAGCCCCCTGTGTGTCAGAGCCCCCCTGTGTGTCAGAGCCCCCTGTGTGTCAGAGCCCCCCTGTGTGTCAGAGCCCCCCTGTGTGTCAGAGCCCCCTGTGTGTCAGAGCCCCCCTGTGTGTCAGAGCCCCCCTGTGTGTCAGAGCCCCCCTGTGTGTCAGAGCCCCCTGTGTGTCAGAGCCCCCTGTGTGTCAGAGCCCCCCTGTGTGTCAGAGCCCCCTGTGTGTCAGAGCCCCCCTGTGTGTCAGAGCCCCCCTGTGTGTCAGAGCCCCCCTGTGTGTCAGAGCCCCCCTGTGTGTCAGAGCCCCCCTGTGTGTCAGAGCCCCCCTGTGTGTCAGAGCCCCCCTGTGTGTCAGAGCCCCCTGTGTGTCAGAGCCCCCCTGTGTGTCAGAGCGTGTCCTCCTCATTCTCTTTCCCATGTTGACTTTAGACAGCAGAGCAGAAAGTAGAGGAGTCCAGTGTGCTGAAGTGTGGAGAATGTGTGATCCTGTTTTTCATAGGCTATTGAGTTTGGCTAAATCTGCTAGTACATCTAACACTACCCTCCTTCCCAGACTGACTGTGCTGCTATCAGCTGTGCCTTCTGTGCTCCTTTATCCAGATTGGGGGCACTCTAATACAGGACATATGCCACTGGCCAGATCGCCAGGTGAAAACAGAGGGGAAAAGCCTAAAATAAAACTAATGCAGCCACCACATCTAATGATTGTTAAACTGCAATATATAACATATTGGGTTTTATACCAGTCTTCTGAACCCTATTTCCACAATCCTTAATATGTTTTTTTTTTCCATTCCTGAGCTCTGCATCACTTGCTACTGAACCCTTGCACTGTAAATGGGGGGGCGCAATCTGGTATGTTCGCCCTGGGCACTGGGTGACCTTGTCCCGGCACTGATAGGCAGCATTGGAAATCACACCCGCACGCTGCTGGGCTTGAAGGGGCGCTCTCTGCTCTACCACACTTGCGCACAAGCTGTAGCTATCTAAATCGGCTGGTACAGAGCAGCAGCAACTGAGCCGCTAATAGGGGTCAAGTAGGCGCAATCCGGGCACCCATTCATGTAGAGTAGGCATAATTCAGGCGCAAATAGTGGACAACCCAGGCGCTAGTAAATGTAGGTAACAAAATATTAAATGAATGTAGCGCTCAATCAAATTAAAATATAAATGGTGTAAAAAACTGATGATTAAGTGACGCTCAAAAAAGTATAATAAATATTGCTCAAAAAAATGAATATAATAGAAATGTAAAACAACCACGTGAATGGAGGTTCTATAGGGAAAATCCTATGCGGTGTTAGGACGAGAGATCCCTAGGAGAGTCATTTTGAGGAGGATCGTGGAGCTGTTTTATCAATTTTGATTGTATCGTCTATGGGACCTTTTTACCAAGGGCACGTTTCTTCACTGATCTAAGCACCTTTTTGATACCATTGGACTTAATTATTATTTATTGCACTTGTGTGGATTTTTATCTGTCATTATTTATATATATTTATTCTATATTATTATTGCACAGATCACCTAGTTGCACTACCATTACTTATTTTAGAGTGTCGTATTTATTGCTTTTTTATATTCTATTTGCACAGTGGTTCTATGGATTCATTAGTTACACTTAATATGGAGTTTCGTTTGTTTTTTTTGTCACTTTTTGGATTATTATTATTGGAAGAAAAGCTCTGGGAATCGTAAGGGGGGCTCCACTGGGGACACCTGATGCGAGCGGGGGCTCCGCCGGGGACTCCTGATGCGAGGGGGGGCTCCGCCGGAGACTTCTGATGCGAGGGGGGGCTCCGCCGGGGACTCCTGATGCGAGGGGGGCTCCGCCGGGGGCTCCTGATGCGAGGGGGGGCTCCGCCGGGGACTCCTGATGCGAGGGGGGCCTCCGCCGGGGACTCCTGATGCGAGGGGGAGCTCCGCCGGGGACTCCTGATGCGAGGGGGGGCTTCCCTGGGGACTCCTGATGCGAGGGGGAGCTCCGCCGGGGACTCCTGATGCGAGGGGGGGCTTCGCCGGGGACTCCTGATGCGAGGGGGGGCTCCGCCGGGGACTCCTGATGCGAGGGGGGGCTCCGCCGGAGACTTCTGATGCGAGGGGGGGCTCCGCCGGGGACTCCTGATGCGAGGGGGGCTCCGCCGGGGACTCCTGATGCGAGGGGGGCTCCGCCGGGGACTCCTGATGCGAGGGGGGGCTTCGCCGGGGACTCCTGATGCGAGGTGGAGCTCCGCCGGGGACTCCTGATGCGAGGGGGGGCTCCGCCGGGGACTCCTGATGCGAGGGGGGGCCTCCGCCGGGGACTCCTGATGCGAGGGGGAGCTCCGCCGGGGACTCCTGATGCGAGGGGGGGCTTCCCTGGGGACTCCTGATGCGAGGGGGAGCTCCGCCGGGGACTCCTGATGCGAGGGGGGGCTCCGCCGAGGACTCCTGATGCGAGGGGGGGCTCCGCCGGGGACTCCTGATGCGAGGGGGGGCTTCCCTGGGGACTCCTGATGCGAGGGGGAGCTCCGCCGGGGACTCCTGATGCGAGGGGGGGCTCCGCCGAGGACTCCTGATGCGAGGGGGAGCTCCACCGTGGACTCCTGGTGTGAGGGGGGGCTCCGCCGGGGACTTCTGGTGTGAGGGGGGGCTCCGCCGGGGACTCCTGGTGTGAGGGGGGGCTCCGCCGGGGACTCCTGGTGTGAGGGGGGGCTCCGCCGGGGACTTCTGGTGTGAGGGGGGGCTCCGCCGGGGACTTCTGGTGTGAGGGGGGGCTCCGCCGGGGACTCCTGGTGTGAGGGGGGGCTCCGCCGGGGACTCCTGGTGTGAGGGGGGGCTCCGCCGGGGACTTCTGGTGTGAGGGGGGGCTCCGCCGGGGACTCCTGGTGTGAGGGGGGGCTCCGCCGGGGACTCCTGGTGTGAGGTGGGGGCTCTTTAATCATCCTGACACCATAACAACCATGGTGCCGGGATGATTGAAGTGCTAACACCAGGTGTTTGGAGTAACTTTATTTATTTATTTATTTATTTTATTTCAGGTACTTATATAGCGCCGTCAATTTACGCAGCGCTTTACATATACATTGTACATTCACATCAGTCCCTACCCTCAAGGAGCTTACAATCTAAGGTCCCTAACTCACATTCATACATACTAGGGACAATTTTAGACAGGATCCAATTAACCTACCAACATGTCTTTGGAGTGACTTTATCTGCTGATTGTTAAACTTTCTAGAATACACATATTTTTATTGTGTAGGATCTGGGGCTGCTGTCGCGTCATTTCCCTCTTCCCCTTTCCCCCTCTCCCCCTAATTATTGTACGGCTCCGCCTACAGCCACAAAAGTGTTCCACTTTTTTTTTTTTTACAATCTTGGCAACTATGATAACCCCTGTCAGATTTTTTTTTTTTTCACCATTTGTGTCCCAATGCAGGGAGACTTCCCTTCACTTCCTGTCCCATAGCCAAAAAAGGAAGTGAGAGGAAATACCAGAAAATGAGGGGAATCCCTTGGGGACCCCCAGGTCACCAGAACTCATGCCCCATTGGAAGATTTCCCCCTCTATTACTTTTCAGGGGACAATCCAAAAATGTGGGATCTCCTTTTTTTTTTCCTTTTCAATGATAATGGTAAACAGGACAAACAGAGGGAGAATCTCCATAATGGGGGCAGAGACAGCAATCAAAATTGACAGGTGTTCTAATCTCTCTGCCCTCTATCTAAAAAAAAAAAAACAAAAAACAAAAGTTTTGCCTTTAGTTATACTTTAACCACTTGAGGTCCGTGCTGTAGCCGAATGATGGCCCCAGCGTTGACCTGAATTTCTGGGAGGCCATCATAGGACGTCCTCCCCTTTGCGCGCTCCCAGCGCTCCCCCTGCAGGGCACGCGCGGCGTGATTAACCGAGACTCGGGTGATCACCGATCCGAGTAAGGGGCCGATCGCGGCCCCTTACCACGTAATCAGCTGTCAGCCAATGACATCTGATCACGTGTGTAAACAAAAGCTCGGTAATTGTTTTTTTTATCTCCTCACGCTGACAGTGTGAGGAGAAAAAAAAGCTGATCACCGGCTTATGTTCAAGGGACATCGGTCCCGAAGAGGAAGGAGGCACATCTGCCTCCTCCTCTGTGCTTGCCAGTGCCACCTGCCAGTGCCACCTGTCAATTCCCACAAGTGCCACCTATCAATGCCCACCAGTGGTGCCAATCAGTGCCACCTAGCAGTGCTGCCTTTCAGTGTAACCTATCAGTGCCCATCACTGCCAGTTATCAGTGCCACCTATCAGTGCCACTTCTCAGTGCCCACCAATGCCACCTATCAATGCCCTTCAGTGCCACCTCTCAGTGTCACCTCTCAGTGCCCACCAGTGCCGCCCTATCGGTGCCCATCAGTGCAGCCCATCGGTGCCTATCAGTGCAGCCTATTGGTGACCATCAGTGCAGCCTCATCAGCGTACATCAATGAAGGAGAAAAATTACCTGTTTGCAACATTTTATAACAAAATATAAAAAAAATATATATTTTTTTTTAAATTCAGTCTTTTTAAATTTTTTTAACAAAAAATAAAAACCGCAGAGGTGATCGAATGCCATCAAAAGAAACCTCTATTTGTGGGAAAAAATGATAAAAATTTAATTTGGGTACAGTGTTGTATGACCGCGCAATGGTCATTCAAAGTGCGACAGTGCTGAAAGCTGAAAATTGGTCTGGAGGGGGGTTTAAGTGCCCAGTAAACAAGTGGTTAACCACTTCAGCCCTGGAAGATTTGGCTGCTGAATGACCAGGCCATTTTTTGCGATTCGGCACTGCGTCATTTTAATTGACAATTGCGCGGTCGTGCGACGTTGCACCCAAACAAAATTGACGTCCTTTTTTCCCCACAAATAGAGCTTTCTTTTGGTGGTATTTGATCACCTCTGCGGTTTTTATTTTTTGCGCTATAAACAAAAAAAGAGCGACAATTTTGAAAAAAAAACAATATTTTGTACTTTTTGCTGTAATAAATATCCCCATTTTTGGGGATGAGACCAAAATAAACTTACTTGGTTCAGATGGTGTCAAGCCTGTGTGGCGGTACCAGGTGAGGAGTACAAAGACAAGTGTTTTTTGCCTACAGTCAAGCATGGTGGTGGGAGTGTCATGGTCTGGGGCTGCATGAGTGCTGCCAGCACTGGGGAGCTACAGTTCATTGAGGGAACCATGAATGCCAAAATGTACTGTCACATACTGAAGTCGAGCATGATCCCCTCCCTTCAGAGACTGAGCCGCAGGGCAGTATTCCAACATGATAACGACCCCAAACACACCTCCATGACGACCACTGCCTTGCTAAAGAAGCTGAGGGTAAAGGTGATGGACTGGCCAAGCATGTCTCCAGACCTAAACCCTATTGAGCATCTGTGGGGCATCCTCAAACGGAAGGTGGAGGAGTGCAAGGTCTCCAACATCCACCAGCTCTGTGATGTCGTCATGGAGGAGGGGAAGAGAACTCCAGTGGCAACCTGTGAAGCTCTGGTGAACTCCATGCCCAAGAGGGTTAAGGCAGTGCTGGAAAATAATGGTGGCCACACAAAATATTGACACTTTGGGACCAATTTGGACATTTTCACTTTTTCACAATTTTCAGGGGTGTACTCACTTTTGTTGCCAGCGGTTTAGACATTAATGGCTGTGTGTTGAGTTATTTTGAGGGGACAGCAAATTTACACTGTTATACAAGCTGTACACTCACTACTTTACATTGTAGCAATGTGTCATTTCTTCAGTGTTGTCACATGAAAAGATAATAAAATATTTACAAAATGTGAGGGGTGTACTCGCTTATTTTTTATGAATGGCATCAATTCATGTGTCATTATGTATTATTGCAATAGCTGTGATTGGCTATCACATGGTACAGGTGTGCTGTGATTAGCCCTGTCTGTACCATGTGATCACAGGGACCAATCACAGAGATCACAACAGTACACAATGATTGGCTATGACTATAAGCCATTGTGTACATTTGACATGTGATCACTGTGCAGTGCTGCCAACCTACCAGATTGAAATTTACTGACACAACATCCAAAATTTACTGGCACAGCCAAGTTTTTACTGGAATTTTCCAAAAGTAGATATTAACTTCAAAAAAATATATTTCTATCTTATTTTTGATATAGTAAGTAGCTCACGGGGCAAGAAATAAGAATGGGGAGGCACGCACACACATGAAACTGACTCTCACAATGACATTGACAGCAGTGTGCAGCAGCACAGATGATGAGGACACCTCAACGACACGACGCGTCTCCTCCTGAATCACAGTCTCTCTCCACACCAGGTGGTCCCTTCAGTCCAAACAGCACTGACAGCCCCACTCCTGTCCCACAGACCTGCACACGAGGCTCCGGCCGCTCTGCTCAGCTCCCTTGCACCATCACACGACATGCTCAGGCACACCTGTGGTAGACCCGCCCCTGCCGGTGCTGCCCGAACACACTGTAGCAGGCACTTCAATAGTCTCGGCCGGCTCCAGACCAGAATTGTACATGTGCAGTATCAAGCCAACCGTCAGACTTTTTTTACTGGCAACTTCTTCCTGTCACTGGCATTTACTGGCAGTAGAAAAGTGCCTGTTTTTTACTGGCTGCCAGTATAAATACTGATGGTTGGCAACAATGTCATTTCCTATTCCTAGTCATTTCCTATTCCTGATATGTGCCTGCTGTACCATGTACTTGTATGAGAAAGTCTCCTGTTCTCTTTGTTTTGCTTCCTTTATGTGAAATCCCTGGTGTGTCTGTCAGTCCCTCTGCTTTCCTAATAAAAACTGACCACACTAAGCAGGAGAGCACAGCGTGGTCAGTTCTCTAGCTATGATGGGAACTCAGCCTGCTCTCCTCCAATGATCAGACTTGTCCTGACACCCCCCCCCCCCCCCCCACTGCACAGCTTTTCACTGAGAAGATCAGTGTGCTGCTGCTTCTCCTCCCCAAGCTCTTATGCAGCTGAGAACAGAGGGAATGTGATCACTTATAAAAAAGGCAACAAAGATATTTATAATTTTTTTATTTTTTATATCTATACACAAATGTTTTGCTTACCATTTCTATTTTAATCGCTTGCTGACCAGCGCACGCTGATGTACATCAGCAGAATGGCACTGGGGGCAAAAGGGCAAACAGGTATGTCCCCTTTAAGAAGCGGTGTTGCGGGCGCGCGAGTGCCACGTCCTCCGTGACAGCGGGTCCCGTGGACTCGATGTCGGTCGGATGCCCGCAATCGTGTCACGGAGAGGTAGAACGGGGAGATACTTTTGTAAACAAAGCATTTCCCCGTTCTGCCTAGTGACATGACAGAGATCACTGCTCCCTGTCATCGAGAGCAGTGATCACTGTCCTGTGTGTTGAAGCCCATCCCCCCCTAACAGTTAGAATCACTCCCTAGGACACACTTAACCCCTTCACTGCCCCCTAGTGGTTAACCCCTTCCCTGCCAGGGTCATTTACACAGTAATCAGTGCATTTTTAAAGCACTGATCGCTGTATAAATGACAATGGTCCCAAAATAGTGTCAAAATTGTCCGCCATAATGTCGCAGTCACGGTAAAAATCGCAGATCGCCATTGCTAATTAAAAAAAAATAATTAATAAAAGTGCCATAAAACTGTCCCGTTTTGTAGACGCTATAAATTTTGCACAAACCAATCGCTTATTGCGATTTTTTTTAACTAAAATTACGTAGAAGAATTCATATTGGTCTAAACTGAGGAAAAAAAAGGGTTTTTTTTATATTTTGGGGGATATTTATTATAGCAAAAAGTAAAAAAATATTGCTTTTTTTTTCTCAAAATTATCGCTCTATTTTTATGTTTATAGCGCAAAAAATAAAAACCACAGAGGTGATCAAATACCACCAAAAGAAAGCTCTATTTGTGGGGGGAAAAAAAGGACGTCAATTTTGTTTGGGTACAACGTCGCACGACCGCGCAATTGTCAGTTAAAGAGACGCAGTGCCGAATCGTAAAAAGTGCTCTGGTCAGGAAGGGGGTAAAATCTTCCGAGGGCTGAATCGGTTAAAAACCCCTTTTATACTACACCAGGTCTCTTCCTTGTTAGGAATGGTTCCTGGGCCCCAGGGCCCCTGTGAATGGGGCCCCGCTTTCTTAATAATGAGTAAATCTAAAAATAAATAACGGTGTATAAAAATAAAAATGGGTGTGCGATGACATTAATAATAAATAAATATAAATAAAAGATTGTGAATGGAAAAAAATAGGTTAAAAATATAAACAAATAAAAGTAATATAAAATAAAAAAATAAGAGAGTATAAATATACATAAAAAAATAAAGATAATGAATAAAAATGTATATAAAAAAATAAAAAAGGATACATTTATGAATAAATTTAAAGAATAAAGATAAAAAAAAAGGGTGTATAAAATAAATAATAATGATAAATATAATAGTTAATAAATATAAAAATAACTCTAAATAAGGGTGTATAAAAATAAAGAAAAATAATGAGGATAATAATTAATAAATATAAAAATAACTATGAATCAGGGTGTATAAAAATAATAAATGCATATGAAAAATAAAAAATGGTGTAGAAAAAGAAAAAAAAAATATAATAATGGGTAAATCTAAAAATAAATAATGGTGTATAAAAATGGGTGCTTGATGAAATGAATAAATATAAAGGGGTATAAAAATAATAAATGAAAATCATAAATACCATAAATAAAATGAATAATTAAAAAAATGTAGGAAAAAAATGTGTGTGTTGCACAACCCTGTCCACATAGCCCCCAGGGTAGACTAGAACTCGTGGACGTGCAAGACAGTTTCGTTTGAGATATGCCTCCTTGGCTCGGCTTGGCTTGGCTTGGTTTGGCTTCGCTTCGCCTGGCTTGGATTAAGGACACACGCCACTGCGTCCGGCGAGGGTATAGCAGTGCTCTCTTTATCTTGAAGCTGGATTCTCAGTGACGTCATCGGCTCAGCACTGCCATCTATAGGCAGCAGGGCCGGTACAAGGGGTGGGCGGGAGGATCGGCTGCCCTGGGCAGGGTGTGGGAGGAGTGTGGGAGGGGGCTCTAGGTCGCCGACAGCAGCATGAGCATGCAGAGAATATTTAGGTTATGGCTCCACTCAATTGTACAGTCTGCCCAAAAAGTGGGCTGAGGATGCACCCATACATATTGCTTGCCTCCTCTCTACAGCGGCAACCACATTCTGGCACAGAGGGAGAACAATTCATTCTACTGGCCTTGATTTCTCATCAGTCTGGCTGGCTGGATCGGGCTGTGACACTGAGAGCTCCTCTACAGGTGGGCGGAGCAAGATGATACAACAGTGCAGTTCCGATCATTGCTTTCCGCCCCCTGCATACATCATACAGCTCTCCCAACATGAAGATCTCACAGGATGGATGTTAGTTTTCTTCCATGTGAGTCCCCACTGCTCTGCCTTCCAAACTCTACCTGGCTGTGCTGTAAACTCGCCCTGTACTTTGCAGAGCAGGTTTACAAAAAGTGAAGAACAATTCTTATATATGTTGGGAATATACTGGGACTTTTCATTTGTTAATGTTCTCTGCTGATCCATCTAGTACTTGTGTATAGGGAGGGGATCCAGTGCTTAACTAACTCCCCCCAGCTGTCTCCCATCCTAAACACAGGATATGTCTCACTAACAGCAGTGTACTTACTATATTATTTGCCTGATATAAGCTGGGTGCAATGAAAAAATAAATACCTGTCCCTATTAGCTCAGTCTCCTGTCAGTCTATTGAGCCCTCCCCTGCTCTGTCAGCCCCACATTCCCAGAAAAGAGCTGAGGTGTTAGCATAGAGCTCTGTACATGTGCAGACTGGGGATAAAGGCTGGGGAAACATTATTTCAGCAAGCTGCAAATGCCATCGATGTTGTTGGGAATCAGAGCCCCCCTGTGTGTCAGAGCCCCCTGTGTGTCAGAGCCCCCCTGTGTGTCAGAGCCCCCTGTGTGTCAGAGCCCCCCTGTGTGTTAGAGCCCCCTGTGTGTCAGAGCCCCCCTGTGTGTCAGAGCCCCCCTGTGTGTCAGACCCCCCTGTGTGTCAGAGCCCCCTGTGTGTCAGAGCCCCCCTGTGTGTCAGAGCCCCCCTGTGTGTCAGAGCCCCCCTGTGTGTCAGAGCCCCCCTGTGTGTTAGAGCCCCCTGTGTGTCAGAGCCCCGCTGTGTGTCAGAGCCCCCCTGTGTGTCAGACCCCCCTGTGTGTCAGAGCCCCCTGTGTGTCAGAGCCCCCCTGTGTGTCAGAGCCCCCCTGTGTGTCAGAGCCCCCCTGTGTGTCAGAGCCCCCTGTGTGTCAGAGCCCCCCTGTGTGTCAGAGCCCCCTGTGTGTCAGAGCCCCCCTGTGTGTCAGAGCCCCCCTGTGTGTCAGAGCCCCCTGTGTGTCAGAGCCCCCCTGTGTGTCAGAGCCCCCCTGTGTGTCAGAGCCCCCCTGTGTGTCAGAGCCCCCCTGTGTGTCAGAGCCCCCTGTGTGTCAGAGCCCCCCTGTTTGTTAGAGCCCCCTGTGTGTCAGAGCCCCCCTGTGTGTCAGAGCCCCCTGTGTGTCAGAGCCCCCCTGTGTGTCAGAGCCCCCTGTGTGTCAGAGCCCCCTGTGTGTCAGAGCCCCCCTGTGTGTCAGAGCCCCCTGTGTGTCAGAGCCCCCCTGTGTGTCAGAGCCCCCCTGTGTGTCAGAGCCCCCCTGTGTGTCAGAGCCCCCTGTGTGTCAGAGCCCCCTGTGTGTCAGAGCCCCCCTGTGTGTCAGAGCCCCCCTGTGTGTTAGAGCCCCCTGTGTGTCAGAGCCCCCTGTGTGTCAGAGCCCCCCTGTGTGTCAGAGCCCCCCTGTGTGTCAGAGCCCCCTGTGTGTCAGAGCCCCCCTGTGTGTCAGAGCCCCCCTGTGTGTCAGAGCCCCCTGTGTGTCAGAGCCCCCCTGTGTGTCAGAGCCCCCCTGTGTGTCAGAGCCCCCCTGTGTGTCAGAGCCCCCTGTGTGTCAGAGCCCCCTGTGTGTCAGAGCCCCCCTGTGTGTCAGAGCCCCCTGTGTGTCAGAGCCCCCCTGTGTGTCAGAGCCCCCCTGTGTGTCAGAGCCCCCCTGTGTGTCAGAGCCCCCCTGTGTGTCAGAGCCCCCCTGTGTGTCAGAGCCCCCCTGTGTGTCAGAGCCCCCTGTGTGTCAGAGCCCCCCTGTGTGTCAGAGCGTGTCCTCCTCATTCTCTTTCCCATGTTGACTTTAGACAGCAGAGCAGAAAGTAGAGGAGTCCAGTGTGCTGAAGTGTGGAGAATGTGTGATCCTGTTTTTCATAGGCTATTGAGTTTGGCTAAATCTGCTAGTACATCTAACACTACCCTCCTTCCCAGACTGACTGTGCTGCTATCAGCTGTGCCTTCTGTGCTCCTTTATCCAGATTGGGGGCACTCTAATACAGGACATATGCCACTGGCCAGATCGCCAGGTGAAAACAGAGGGGAAAAGCCTAAAATAAAACTAATGCAGCCACCACATCTAATGATTGTTAAACTGCAATATATAACATATTGGGTTTTATACCAGTCTTCTGAACCCTATTTCCACAATCCTTAATATGTTTTTTTTTTCCATTCCTGAGCTCTGCATCACTTGCTACTGAACCCTTGCACTGTAAATGGGGGGGCGCAATCTGGTATGTTCGCCCTGGGCACTGGGTGACCTTGTCCCGGCACTGATAGGCAGCATTGGAAATCACACCCGCACGCTGCTGGGCTTGAAGGGGCGCTCTCTGCTCTACCACACTTGCGCACAAGCTGTAGCTATCTAAATCGGCTGGTACAGAGCAGCAGCAACTGAGCCGCTAATAGGGGTCAAGTAGGCGCAATCCGGGCACCCATTCATGTAGAGTAGGCATAATTCAGGCGCAAATAGTGGACAACCCAGGCGCTAGTAAATGTAGGTAACAAAATATTAAATGAATGTAGCGCTCAATCAAATTAAAATATAAATGGTGTAAAAAACTGATGATTAAGTGACGCTCAAAAAAGTATAATAAATATTGCTCAAAAAAATGAATATAATAGAAATGTAAAACAACCACGTGAATGGAGGTTCTATAGGGAAAATCCTATGCGGTGTTAGGACGAGAGATCCCTAGGAGAGTCATTTTGAGGAGGATCGTGGAGCTGTTTTATCAATTTTGATTGTATCGTCTATGGGACCTTTTTACCAAGGGCACGTTTCTTCACTGATCTAAGCACCTTTTTGATACCATTGGACTTAATTATTATTTATTGCACTTGTGTGGATTTTTATCTGTCATTATTTATATATATTTATTCTATATTATTATTGCACAGATCACCTAGTTGCACTACCATTACTTATTTTAGAGTGTCGTATTTATTGCTTTTTTATATTCTATTTGCACAGTGGTTCTATGGATTCATTAGTTACACTTAATATGGAGTTTCGTTTGTTTTTTTTGTCACTTTTTGGATTATTATTATTGGAAGAAAAGCTCTGGGAATCGTAAGGGGGGCTCCACTGGGGACACCTGATGCGAGCGGGGGCTCCGCCGGGGACTCCTGATGCGAGGGGGGGCTCCGCCGGAGACTTCTGATGCGAGGGGGGGCTCCGCCGGGGACTCCTGATGCGAGGGGGGCTCCGCCGGGGGCTCCTGATGCGAGGGGGGGCTCCGCCGGGGACTCCTGATGCGAGGGGGGCCTCCGCCGGGGACTCCTGATGCGAGGGGGAGCTCCGCCGGGGACTCCTGATGCGAGGGGGGGCTTCCCTGGGGACTCCTGATGCGAGGGGGAGCTCCGCCGGGGACTCCTGATGCGAGGGGGGGCTTCGCCGGGGACTCCTGATGCGAGGGGGGGCTCCGCCGGGGACTCCTGATGCGAGGGGGGGCTCCGCCGGAGACTTCTGATGCGAGGGGGGGCTCCGCCGGGGACTCCTGATGCGAGGGGGGCTCCGCCGGGGACTCCTGATGCGAGGGGGGCTCCGCCGGGGACTCCTGATGCGAGGGGGGGCTTCGCCGGGGACTCCTGATGCGAGGTGGAGCTCCGCCGGGGACTCCTGATGCGAGGGGGGGCTCCGCCGGGGACTCCTGATGCGAGGGGGGGCCTCCGCCGGGGACTCCTGATGCGAGGGGGAGCTCCGCCGGGGACTCCTGATGCGAGGGGGGCTTCCCTGGGGACTCCTGATGCGAGGGGGAGCTCCGCCGGGGACTCCTGATGCGAGGGGGGGCTCCGCCGAGGACTCCTGATGCGAGGGGGGGCTCCGCCGGGGACTCCTGATGCGAGGGGGGGCTTCCCTGGGGACTCCTGATGCGAGGGGGAGCTCCGCCGGGGACTCCTGATGCGAGGGGGGGCTCCGCCGAGGACTCCTGATGCGAGGGGGAGCTCCACCGTGGACTCCTGGTGTGAGGGGGGGCTCCGCCGGGGACTTCTGGTGTGAGGGGGGGCTCCGCCGGGGACTCCTGGTGTGAGGGGGGGCTCCGCCGGGGACTCCTGGTGTGAGGGGGGGCTCCGCCGGGGACTTCTGGTGTGAGGGGGGGCTCCGCCGGGGACTTCTGGTGTGAGGGGGGGCTCCGCCGGGGACTCCTGGTGTGAGGGGGGGCTCCGCCGGGGACTCCTGGTGTGAGGGGGGGCTCCGCCGGGGACTTCTGGTGTGAGGGGGGGCTCCGCCGGGGACTCCTGGTGTGAGGGGGGGCTCCGCCGGGGACTCCTGGTGTGAGGTGGGGGCTCTTTAATCATCCTGACACCATAACAACCATGGTGCCGGGATGATTGAAGTGCTAACACCAGGTGTTTGGAGTAACTTTATTTATTTATTTATTTATTTTATTTCAGGTACTTATATAGCGCCGTCAATTTACGCAGCGCTTTACATATACATTGTACATTCACATCAGTCCCTACCCTCAAGGAGCTTACAATCTAAGGTCCCTAACTCACATTCATACATACTAGGGACAATTTTAGACAGGATCCAATTAACCTACCAACATGTCTTTGGAGTGACTTTATCTGCTGATTGTTAAACTTTCTAGAATACACATATTTTTATTGTGTAGGATCTGGGGCTGCTGTCGCGTCATTTCCCTCTTCCCCTTTCCCCCTCTCCCCCTAATTATTGTACGGCTCCGCCTACAGCCACAAAAGTGTTCCACTTTTTTTTTTTTTACAATCTTGGCAACTATGATAACCCCTGTCAGATTTTTTTTTTTTTCACCATTTGTGTCCCAATGCAGGGAGACTTCCCTTCACTTCCTGTCCCATAGCCAAAAAAGGAAGTGAGAGGAAATACCAGAAAATGAGGGGAATCCCTTGGGGACCCCCAGGTCACCAGAACTCATGCCCCATTGGAAGATTTCCCCCTCTATTACTTTTCAGGGGACAATCCAAAAATGTGGGATCTCCTTTTTTTTTTCCTTTTCAATGATAATGGTAAACAGGACAAACAGAGGGAGAATCTCCATAATGGGGGCAGAGACAGCAATCAAAATTGACAGGTGTTCTAATCTCTCTGCCCTCTATCTAAAAAAAAAAAAACAAAAAACAAAAGTTTTGCCTTTAGTTATACTTTAACCACTTGAGGTCCGTGCTGTAGCCGAATGATGGCCCCAGCGTTGACCTGAATTTCTGGGAGGCCATCATAGGACGTCCTCCCCTTTGCGCGCTCCCAGCGCTCCCCCTGCAGGGCACGCGCGGCGTGATTAACCGAGACTCGGGTGATCACCGATCCGAGTAAGGGGCCGATCGCGGCCCCTTACCACGTAATCAGCTGTCAGCCAATGACATCTGATCACGTGTGTAAACAAAAGCTCGGTAATTGTTTTTTTTATCTCCTCACGCTGACAGTGTGAGGAGAAAAAAAAGCTGATCACCGGCTTATGTTCAAGGGACATCGGTCCCGAAGAGGAAGGAGGCACATCTGCCTCCTCCTCTGTGCTTGCCAGTGCCACCTGCCAGTGCCACCTGTCAATTCCCACAAGTGCCACCTATCAATGCCCACCAGTGGTGCCAATCAGTGCCACCTAGCAGTGCTGCCTTTCAGTGTAACCTATCAGTGCCCATCACTGCCAGTTATCAGTGCCACCTATCAGTGCCACTTCTCAGTGCCCACCAATGCCACCTATCAATGCCCTTCAGTGCCACCTCTCAGTGTCACCTCTCAGTGCCCACCAGTGCCGCCCTATCGGTGCCCATCAGTGCAGCCCATCGGTGCCTATCAGTGCAGCCTATTGGTGACCATCAGTGCAGCCTCATCAGCGTACATCAATGAAGGAGAAAAATTACCTGTTTGCAACATTTTATAACAAAATATAAAAAAAATATATATTTTTTTTTAAATTCAGTCTTTTTAAATTTTTTTAACAAAAAATAAAAACCGCAGAGGTGATCGAATGCCATCAAAAGAAACCTCTATTTGTGGGAAAAAATGATAAAAATTTAATTTGGGTACAGTGTTGTATGACCGCGCAATGGTCATTCAAAGTGCGACAGCGCTGAAAGCTGAAAATTGGTCTGGAGGGGGGTTTAAGTGCCCAGTAAACAAGTGGTTAACCACTTCAGCCCTGGAAGATTTGGCTGCTGAATGACCAGGCCATTTTTTGCGATTCGGCACTGCGTCATTTTAATTGACAATTGCGCGGTCGTGCGACGTTGCACCCAAACAAAATTGACGTCCTTTTTTCCCCACAAATAGAGCTTTCTTTTGGTGGTATTTGATCACCTCTGCGGTTTTTATTTTTTGCGCTATAAACAAAAAAAGAGCGACAATTTTGAAAAAAAAACAATATTTTGTACTTTTTGCTGTAATAAATATCCCCATTTTTGGGGATGAGACCAAAATAAACTTACTTGGTTCAGATGGTGTCAAGCCTGTGTGGCGGTACCAGGTGAGGAGTACAAAGACAAGTGTTTTTTGCCTACAGTCAAGCATGGTGGTGGGAGTGTCATGGTCTGGGGCTGCATGAGTGCTGCCAGCACTGGGGAGCTACAGTTCATTGAGGGAACCATGAATGCCAAAATGTACTGTCACATACTGAAGTCGAGCATGATCCCCTCCCTTCAGAGACTGAGCCGCAGGGCAGTATTCCAACATGATAACGACCCCAAACACACCTCCATGACGACCACTGCCTTGCTAAAGAAGCTGAGGGTAAAGGTGATGGACTGGCCAAGCATGTCTCCAGACCTAAACCCTATTGAGCATCTGTGGGGCATCCTCAAACGGAAGGTGGAGGAGTGCAAGGTCTCCAACATCCACCAGCTCTGTGATGTCGTCATGGAGGAGGGGAAGAGAACTCCAGTGGCAACCTGTGAAGCTCTGGTGAACTCCATGCCCAAGAGGGTTAAGGCAGTGCTGGAAAATAATGGTGGCCACACAAAATATTGACACTTTGGGACCAATTTGGACATTTTCACTTTTTCACAATTTTCAGGGGTGTACTCACTTTTGTTGCCAGCGGTTTAGACATTAATGGCTGTGTGTTGAGTTATTTTGAGGGGACAGCAAATTTACACTGTTATACAAGCTGTACACTCACTACTTTACATTGTAGCAATGTGTCATTTCTTCAGTGTTGTCACATGAAAAGATAATAAAATATTTACAAAATGTGAGGGGTGTACTCGCTTATTTTTTATGAATGGCATCAATTCATGTGTCATTATGTATTATTGCAATAGCTGTGATTGGCTATCACATGGTACAGGTGTGCTGTGATTAGCCCTGTCTGTACCATGTGATCACAGGGACCAATCACAGAGATCACAACAGTACACAATGATTGGCTATGACTATAAGCCATTGTGTACATTTGACATGTGATCACTGTGCAGTGCTGCCAACCTACCAGATTGAAATTTACTGACACAACATCCAAAATTTACTGGCACAGCCAAGTTTTTACTGGAATTTTCCAAAAGTAGATATTAACTTCAAAAAAATATATTTCTATCTTATTTTTGATATAGTAAGTAGCTCACGGGGCAAGAAATAAGAATGGGGAGGCACGCACACACATGAAACTGACTCTCACAATGACATTGACAGCAGTGTGCAGCAGCACAGATGATGAGGACACCTCAACGACACGACGCGTCTCCTCCTGAATCACAGTCTCTCTCCACACCAGGTGGTCCCTTCAGTCCAAACAGCACTGACAGCCCCACTCCTGTCCCACAGACCTGCACACGAGGCTCCGGCCGCTCTGCTCAGCTCCCTTGCACCATCACACGACATGCTCAGGCACACCTGTGGTAGACCCGCCCCTGCCGGTGCTGCCCGAACACACTGTAGCAGGCACTTCAATAGTCTCGGCCGGCTCCAGACCAGAATTGTACATGTGCAGTATCAAGCCAACCGTCAGACTTTTTTTACTGGCAACTTCTTCCTGTCACTGGCATTTACTGGCAGTAGAAAAGTGCCTGTTTTTTACTGGCTGCCAGTATAAATACTGATGGTTGGCAACAATGTCATTTCCTATTCCTAGTCATTTCCTATTCCTGATATGTGCCTGCTGTACCATGTACTTGTATGAGAAAGTCTCCTGTTCTCTTTGTTTTGCTTCCTTTATGTGAAATCCCTGGTGTGTCTGTCAGTCCCTCTGCTTTCCTAATAAAAACTGACCACACTAAGCAGGAGAGCACAGCGTGGTCAGTTCTCTAGCTATGATGGGAACTCAGCCTGCTCTCCTCCAATGATCAGACTTGTCCTGACACCCCCCCCCCCCCCCCACTGCACAGCTTTTCACTGAGAAGATCAGTGTGCTGCTGCTTCTCCTCCCCAAGCTCTTATGCAGCTGAGAACAGAGGGAATGTGATCACTTATAAAAAAGGCAACAAAGATATTTATAATTTTTTTATTTTTTATATCTATACACAAATGTTTTGCTTACCATTTCTATTTTAATCGCTTGCTGACCAGCGCACGCTGATGTACATCAGCAGAATGGCACTGGGGGCAAAAGGGCAAACAGGTATGTCCCCTTTAAGAAGCGGTGTTGCGGGCGCGCGAGTGCCACGTCCTCCGTGACAGCGGGTCCCGTGGACTCGATGTCGGTCGGATGCCCGCAATCGTGTCACGGAGAGGTAGAACGGGGAGATACTTTTGTAAACAAAGCATTTCCCCGTTCTGCCTAGTGACATGACAGAGATCACTGCTCCCTGTCATCGAGAGCAGTGATCACTGTCCTGTGTGTTGAAGCCCATCCCCCCCTAACAGTTAGAATCACTCCCTAGGACACACTTAACCCCTTCACTGCCCCCTAGTGGTTAACCCCTTCCCTGCCAGGGTCATTTACACAGTAATCAGTGCATTTTTAAAGCACTGATCGCTGTATAAATGACAATGGTCCCAAAATAGTGTCAAAATTGTCCGCCATAATGTCGCAGTCACGGTAAAAATCGCAGATCGCCATTGCTAATTAAAAAAAAATAATTAATAAAAGTGCCATAAAACTGTCCCGTTTTGTAGACGCTATAAATTTTGCACAAACCAATCGCTTATTGCGATTTTTTTTAACTAAAATTACGTAGAAGAATTCATATTGGTCTAAACTGAGGAAAAAAAAGGGTTTTTTTTATATTTTGGGGGATATTTATTATAGCAAAAAGTAAAAAAATATTGCTTTTTTTTTCTCAAAATTATCGCTCTATTTTTATGTTTATAGCGCAAAAAATAAAAACCACAGAGGTGATCAAATACCACCAAAAGAAAGCTCTATTTGTGGGGGGAAAAAAAGGACGTCAATTTTGTTTGGGTACAACGTCGCACGACCGCGCAATTGTCAGTTAAAGAGACGCAGTGCCGAATCGTAAAAAGTGCTCTGGTCAGGAAGGGGGTAAAATCTTCCGAGGGCTGAATCGGTTAAAAACCCCTTTTATACTACACCAGGTCTCTTCCTTGTTAGGAATGGTTCCTGGGCCCCAGGGCCCCTGTGAATGGGGCCCCGCTTTCTTAATAATGAGTAAATCTAAAAATAAATAACGGTGTATAAAAATAAAAATGGGTGTGCGATGACATTAATAATAAATAAATATAAATAAAAGATTGTGAATGGAAAAAAATAGGTTAAAAATATAAACAAATAAAAGTAATATAAAATAAAAAAATAAGAGAGTATAAATATACATAAAAAAATAAAGATAATGAATAAAAATGTATATAAAAAAATAAAAAAGGATACATTTATGAATAAATTTAAAGAATAAAGATAAAAAAAAAGGGTGTATAAAATAAATAATAATGATAAATATAATAGTTAATAAATATAAAAATAACTCTAAATAAGGGTGTATAAAAATAAAGAAAAATAATGAGGATAATAATTAATAAATATAAAAATAACTATGAATCAGGGTGTATAAAAATAATAAATGCATATGAAAAATAAAAAATGGTGTAGAAAAAGAAAAAAAAAATATAATAATGGGTAAATCTAAAAATAAATAATGGTGTATAAAAATGGGTGCTTGATGAAATGAATAAATATAAAGGGGTATAAAAATAATAAATGAAAATCATAAATACCATAAATAAAATGAATAATTAAAAAAATGTAGGAAAAAAATGTGTGTGTTGCACAACCCTGTCCACATAGCCCCCAGGGTAGACTAGAACTCGTGGACGTGCAAGACAGTTTCGTTTGAGATATGCCTCCTTGGCTCGGCTTGGCTTGGCTTGGTTTGGCTTTGCTTCGCTTCGCTTCGCCTGGCTTGGATTAAGGACACACGCCACTGCGTCCGGCGAGGGTATAGCAGTGCTCTCTTTATCTTGAAGCTGGATTCTCAGTGACGTCATCGGCTCAGCACTGCCATCTATAGGCAGCAGGGCCGGTACAAGGGGTGGGCGGGAGGATCGGCTGCCCTGGGCAGGGTGTGGGAGGAGTGTGGTAGGGGGCTCTAGGTCGCCGACAGCAGCATGAGCATGCAGAGAATATTTAGGTTATGGCTCCACTCAATTGTACAGTCTGCCCAAAAAGTGGGCTGAGGATGCACCCATACATATTGCTTGCCTCCTCTCTACAGCGGCAACCACATTCTGGCACAGAGGGAGAACAATTCATTCTACTGGCCTTGATTTCTCATCAGTCTGGCTGGCTGGATCGGGCTGTGACACTGAGAGCTCCTCTACAGGTGGGCGGAGCAAGATGATACAACAGTGCAGTTCCGATCATTGCTTTCCGCCCCCTGCATACATCATACAGCTCTCCCAACATGAAGATCTCACAGGATGGATGTTAGTTTTCTTCCATGTGAGTCCCCACTGCTCTGCCTTCCAAACTCTACCTGGCTGTGCTGTAAACTCGCCCTGTACTTTGCAGAGCAGGTTTACAAAAAGTGAAGAACAATTCTTATATATGTTGGGAATATACTGGGACTTTTCATTTGTTAATGTTCTCTGCTGATCCATCTAGTACTTGTGTATAGGGAGGGGATCCAGTGCTTAACTAACTCCCCCCAGCTGTCTCCCATCCTAAACACAGGATATGTCTCACTAACAGCAGTGTACTTACTATATTATTTGCCTGATATAAGCTGGGTGCAATGAAAAAATAAATACCTGTCCCTATTAGCTCAGTCTCCTGTCAGTCTATTGAGCCCTCCCCTGCTCTGTCAGCCCCACATTCCCAGAAAAGAGCTGAGGTGTTAGCATAGAGCTCTGTACATGTGCAGACTGGGGATAAAGGCTGGGGAAACATTATTTCAGCAAGCTGCAAATGCCATCGATGTTGTTGGGAATCAGAGCCCCCCTGTGTGTCAGAGCCCCCTGTGTGTCAGAGCCCCCCTGTGTGTCAGAGCCCCCTGTGTGTCAGAGCCCCCCTGTGTGTTAGAGCCCCCTGTGTGTCAGAGCCCCCCTGTGTGTCAGAGCCCCCCTGTGTGTCAGACCCCCCTGTGTGTCAGAGCCCCCTGTGTGTCAGAGCCCCCTGTGTGTCAGAGCCCCCCTGTGTGTCAGAGCCCCCTGTGTGTCAGAGCCCCCTGTGTGTCAGAGCCCCCCTGTGTGTCAGAGCCCCCTGTGTGTCAGAGCCCCCCTGTGTGTCAGAGCCCCCCTGTGTGTCAGAGCCCCCCTGTGTGTCAGAGCCCCCCTGTGTGTCAGAGCCCCCCTGTGTGTCAGAGCCCCCTGTGTGTCAGAGCCCCCCTGTGTGTTAGAGCCCCCTGTGTGTCAGAGCCCCCCTGTGTGTCAGAGCCCCCTGTGTGTCAGAGCCCCCCTGTGTGTCAGAGCCCCCTGTGTGTCAGAGCCCCCTGTGTGTCAGAGCCCCCCTGTGTGTCAGAGCCCCCTGTGTGTCAGAGCCCCCCTGTGTGTCAGAGCCCCCCTGTGTGTCAGAGCCCCCCTGTGTGTCAGAGCCCCCTGTGTGTCAGAGCCCCCTGTGTGTCAGAGCCCCCCTGTGTGTTAGAGCCCCCTGTGTGTCAGAGCCCCCTGTGTGTCAGAGCCCCCTGTGTGTCAGAGCCCCCCTGTGTGTCAGAGCCCCCTGTGTGTCAGAGCCCCCCTGTGTGTCAGAGCCCCCCTGTGTGTCAGAGCCCCCCTGTGTGTCAGAGCCCCCCTGTGTGTCAGAGCCCCCCTGTGTGTCAGAGCCCCCTGTGTGTCAGAGCCCCCCTGTGTGTCAGAGCCCCCCTGTGTGTTAGAGCCCCCTGTGTGTCAGAGCCCCCTGTGTGTCAGAGCCCCCTGTGTGTCAGAGCCCCCCTGTGTGTCAGAGCCCCCTGTGTGTCAGAGCCCCCCTGTGTGTCAGAGCCCCCCTGTGTGTCAGAGCCCCCCTGTGTGTCAGAGCCCCCTGTGTGTCAGAGCCCCCCTGTGTGTCAGAGCGTGTCCTCCTCATTCTCTTTCCCATGTTGACTTTAGACAGCAGAGCAGAAAGTAGAGGAGTCCAGTGTGCTGAAGTGTGGAGAATGTGTGATCCTGTTTTTCATAGGCTATTGAGTTTGGCTAAATCTGCTAGTACATCTAACACTACCCTCCTTCCCAGACTGACTGTGCTGCTATCAGCTGTGCCTTCTGTGCTCCTTTATCCAGATTGGGGGCACTCTAATACAGGACATATGCCACTGGCCAGATCGCCAGGTGAAAACAGAGGGGAAAAGCCTAAAATAAAACTAATGCAGCCACCACATCTAATGATTGTTAAACTGCAATATATAACATATTGGGTTTTATACCAGTCTTCTGAACCCTATTTCCACAATCCTTAATATGTTTTTTTTTTCCATTCCTGAGCTCTGCATCACTTGCTACTGAACCCTTGCACTGTAAATGGGGGGGCGCAATCTGGTATGTTCGCCCTGGGCACTGGGTGACCTTGTCCCGGCACTGATAGGCAGCATTGGAAATCACACCCGCACGCTGCTGGGCTTGAAGGGGCGCTCTCTGCTCTACCACACTTGCGCACAAGCTGTAGCTATCTAAATCGGCTGGTACAGAGCAGCAGCAACTGAGCCGCTAATAGGGGTCAAGTAGGCGCAATCCGGGCACCCATTCATGTAGAGTAGGCATAATTCAGGCGCAAATAGTGGACAACCCAGGCGCTAGTAAATGTAGGTAACAAAATATTAAATGAATGTAGCGCTCAATCAAATTAAAATATAAATGGTGTAAAAAACTGATGATTAAGTGACGCTCAAAAAAGTATAATAAATATTGCTCAAAAAAATGAATATAATAGAAATGTAAAACAACCACGTGAATGGAGGTTCTATAGGGAAAATCCTATGCGGTGTTAGGACGAGAGATCCCTAGGAGAGTCATTTTGAGGAGGATCGTGGAGCTGTTTTATCAATTTTGATTGTATCGTCTATGGGACCTTTTTACCAAGGGCACGTTTCTTCACTGATCTAAGCACCTTTTTGATACCATTGGACTTAATTATTATTTATTGCACTTGTGTGGATTTTTATCTGTCATTATTTATATATATTTATTCTATATTATTATTGCACAGATCACCTAGTTGCACTACCATTACTTATTTTAGAGTGTCGTATTTATTGCTTTTTTATATTCTATTTGCACAGTGGTTCTATGGATTCATTAGTTACACTTAATATGGAGTTTCGTTTGTTTTTTTTGTCACTTTTTGGATTATTATTATTGGAAGAAAAGCTCTGGGAATCGTAAGGGGGGCTCCACTGGGGACACCTGATGCGAGCGGGGGCTCCGCCGGGGACTCCTGATGCGAGGGGGGGCTCCGCCGGAGACTTCTGATGCGAGGGGGGGCTCCGCCGGGGACTCCTGATGCGAGGGGGGCTCCGCCGGGGGCTCCTGATGCGAGGGGGGGCTCCGCCGGGGACTCCTGATGCGAGGGGGGCCTCCGCCGGGGACTCCTGATGCGAGGGGGAGCTCCGCCGGGGACTCCTGATGCGAGGGGGGGCTTCCCTGGGGACTCCTGATGCGAGGGGGAGCTCCGCCGGGGACTCCTGATGCGAGGGGGGGCTTCGCCGGGGACTCCTGATGCGAGGGGGGGCTCCGCCGGGGACTCCTGATGCGAGGGGGGGCTCCGCCGGAGACTTCTGATGCGAGGGGGGGCTCCGCCGGGGACTCCTGATGCGAGGGGGGCTCCGCCGGGGACTCCTGATGCGAGGGGGGCTCCGCCGGGGACTCCTGATGCGAGGGGGGGCTTCGCCGGGGACTCCTGATGCGAGGTGGAGCTCCGCCGGGGACTCCTGATGCGAGGGGGGGCTCCGCCGGGGACTCCTGATGCGAGGGGGGGCCTCCGCCGGGGACTCCTGATGCGAGGGGGAGCTCCGCCGGGGACTCCTGATGCGAGGGGGGGCTTCCCTGGGGACTCCTGATGCGAGGGGGAGCTCCGCCGGGGACTCCTGATGCGAGGGGGGGCTCCGCCGAGGACTCCTGATGCGAGGGGGGGCTCCGCCGGGGACTCCTGATGCGAGGGGGGGCTTCCCTGGGGACTCCTGATGCGAGGGGGAGCTCCGCCGGGGACTCCTGATGCGAGGGGGGGCTCCGCCGAGGACTCCTGATGCGAGGGGGAGCTCCACCGTGGACTCCTGGTGTGAGGGGGGGCTCCGCCGGGGACTTCTGGTGTGAGGGGGGGCTCCGCCGGGGACTCCTGGTGTGAGGGGGGGCTCCGCCGGGGACTCCTGGTGTGAGGGGGGGCTCCGCCGGGGACTTCTGGTGTGAGGGGGGGCTCCGCCGGGGACTTCTGGTGTGAGGGGGGGCTCCGCCGGGGACTCCTGGTGTGAGGGGGGGCTCCGCCGGGGACTCCTGGTGTGAGGGGGGGCTCCGCCGGGGACTTCTGGTGTGAGGGGGGGCTCCGCCGGGGACTCCTGGTGTGAGGGGGGGCTCCGCCGGGGACTCCTGGTGTGAGGTGGGGGCTCTTTAATCATCCTGACACCATAACAACCATGGTGCCGGGATGATTGAAGTGCTAACACCAGGTGTTTGGAGTAACTTTATTTATTTATTTATTTATTTTATTTCAGGTACTTATATAGCGCCGTCAATTTACGCAGCGCTTTACATATACATTGTACATTCACATCAGTCCCTACCCTCAAGGAGCTTACAATCTAAGGTCCCTAACTCACATTCATACATACTAGGGACAATTTTAGACAGGATCCAATTAACCTACCAACATGTCTTTGGAGTGACTTTATCTGCTGATTGTTAAACTTTCTAGAATACACATATTTTTATTGTGTAGGATCTGGGGCTGCTGTCGCGTCATTTCCCTCTTCCCCTTTCCCCCTCTCCCCCTAATTATTGTACGGCTCCGCCTACAGCCACAAAAGTGTTCCACTTTTTTTTTTTTTACAATCTTGGCAACTATGATAACCCCTGTCAGATTTTTTTTTTTTTCACCATTTGTGTCCCAATGCAGGGAGACTTCCCTTCACTTCCTGTCCCATAGCCAAAAAAGGAAGTGAGAGGAAATACCAGAAAATGAGGGGAATCCCTTGGGGACCCCCAGGTCACCAGAACTCATGCCCCATTGGAAGATTTCCCCCTCTATTACTTTTCAGGGGACAATCCAAAAATGTGGGATCTCCTTTTTTTTTTCCTTTTCAATGATAATGGTAAACAGGACAAACAGAGGGAGAATCTCCATAATGGGGGCAGAGACAGCAATCAAAATTGACAGGTGTTCTAATCTCTCTGCCCTCTATCTAAAAAAAAAAAAACAAAAAACAAAAGTTTTGCCTTTAGTTATACTTTAACCACTTGAGGTCCGTGCTGTAGCCGAATGATGGCCCCAGCGTTGACCTGAATTTCTGGGAGGCCATCATAGGACGTCCTCCCCTTTGCGCGCTCCCAGCGCTCCCCCTGCAGGGCACGCGCGGCGTGATTAACCGAGACTCGGGTGATCACCGATCCGAGTAAGGGGCCGATCGCGGCCCCTTACCACGTAATCAGCTGTCAGCCAATGACATCTGATCACGTGTGTAAACAAAAGCTCGGTAATTGTTTTTTTTATCTCCTCACGCTGACAGTGTGAGGAGAAAAAAAAGCTGATCACCGGCTTATGTTCAAGGGACATCGGTCCCGAAGAGGAAGGAGGCACATCTGCCTCCTCCTCTGTGCTTGCCAGTGCCACCTGCCAGTGCCACCTGTCAATTCCCACAAGTGCCACCTATCAATGCCCACCAGTGGTGCCAATCAGTGCCACCTAGCAGTGCTGCCTTTCAGTGTAACCTATCAGTGCCCATCACTGCCAGTTATCAGTGCCACCTATCAGTGCCACTTCTCAGTGCCCACCAATGCCACCTATCAATGCCCTTCAGTGCCACCTCTCAGTGTCACCTCTCAGTGCCCACCAGTGCCGCCCTATCGGTGCCCATCAGTGCAGCCCATCGGTGCCTATCAGTGCAGCCTATTGGTGACCATCAGTGCAGCCTCATCAGCGTACATCAATGAAGGAGAAAAATTACCTGTTTGCAACATTTTATAACAAAATATAAAAAAAATATATATTTTTTTTTAAATTCAGTCTTTTTAAATTTTTTTAACAAAAAATAAAAACCGCAGAGGTGATCGAATGCCATCAAAAGAAACCTCTATTTGTGGGAAAAAATGATAAAAATTTAATTTGGGTACAGTGTTGTATGACCGCGCAATGGTCATTCAAAGTGCGACAGCGCTGAAAGCTGAAAATTGGTCTGGAGGGGGGTTTAAGTGCCCAGTAAACAAGTGGTTAACCACTTCAGCCCTGGAAGATTTGGCTGCTGAATGACCAGGCCATTTTTTGCGATTCGGCACTGCGTCATTTTAATTGACAATTGCGCGGTCGTGCGACGTTGCACCCAAACAAAATTGACGTCCTTTTTTCCCCACAAATAGAGCTTTCTTTTGGTGGTATTTGATCACCTCTGCGGTTTTTATTTTTTGCGCTATAAACAAAAAAAGAGCGACAATTTTGAAAAAAAAACAATATTTTGTACTTTTTGCTGTAATAAATATCCCCATTTTTGGGGATGAGACCAAAATAAACTTACTTGGTTCAGATGGTGTCAAGCCTGTGTGGCGGTACCAGGTGAGGAGTACAAAGACAAGTGTTTTTTGCCTACAGTCAAGCATGGTGGTGGGAGTGTCATGGTCTGGGGCTGCATGAGTGCTGCCAGCACTGGGGAGCTACAGTTCATTGAGGGAACCATGAATGCCAAAATGTACTGTCACATACTGAAGTCGAGCATGATCCCCTCCCTTCAGAGACTGAGCCGCAGGGCAGTATTCCAACATGATAACGACCCCAAACACACCTCCATGACGACCACTGCCTTGCTAAAGAAGCTGAGGGTAAAGGTGATGGACTGGCCAAGCATGTCTCCAGACCTAAACCCTATTGAGCATCTGTGGGGCATCCTCAAACGGAAGGTGGAGGAGTGCAAGGTCTCCAACATCCACCAGCTCTGTGATGTCGTCATGGAGGAGGGGAAGAGAACTCCAGTGGCAACCTGTGAAGCTCTGGTGAACTCCATGCCCAAGAGGGTTAAGGCAGTGCTGGAAAATAATGGTGGCCACACAAAATATTGACACTTTGGGACCAATTTGGACATTTTCACTTTTTCACAATTTTCAGGGGTGTACTCACTTTTGTTGCCAGCGGTTTAGACATTAATGGCTGTGTGTTGAGTTATTTTGAGGGGACAGCAAATTTACACTGTTATACAAGCTGTACACTCACTACTTTACATTGTAGCAATGTGTCATTTCTTCAGTGTTGTCACATGAAAAGATAATAAAATATTTACAAAATGTGAGGGGTGTACTCGCTTATTTTTTATGAATGGCATCAATTCATGTGTCATTATGTATTATTGCAATAGCTGTGATTGGCTATCACATGGTACAGGTGTGCTGTGATTAGCCCTGTCTGTACCATGTGATCACAGGGACCAATCACAGAGATCACAACAGTACACAATGATTGGCTATGACTATAAGCCATTGTGTACATTTGACATGTGATCACTGTGCAGTGCTGCCAACCTACCAGATTGAAATTTACTGACACAACATCCAAAATTTACTGGCACAGCCAAGTTTTTACTGGAATTTTCCAAAAGTAGATATTAACTTCAAAAAAATATATTTCTATCTTATTTTTGATATAGTAAGTAGCTCACGGGGCAAGAAATAAGAATGGGGAGGCACGCACACACATGAAACTGACTCTCACAATGACATTGACAGCAGTGTGCAGCAGCACAGATGATGAGGACACCTCAACGACACGACGCGTCTCCTCCTGAATCACAGTCTCTCTCCACACCAGGTGGTCCCTTCAGTCCAAACAGCACTGACAGCCCCACTCCTGTCCCACAGACCTGCACACGAGGCTCCGGCCGCTCTGCTCAGCTCCCTTGCACCATCACACGACATGCTCAGGCACACCTGTGGTAGACCCGCCCCTGCCGGTGCTGCCCGAACACACTGTAGCAGGCACTTCAATAGTCTCGGCCGGCTCCAGACCAGAATTGTACATGTGCAGTATCAAGCCAACCGTCAGACTTTTTTTACTGGCAACTTCTTCCTGTCACTGGCATTTACTGGCAGTAGAAAAGTGCCTGTTTTTTACTGGCTGCCAGTATAAATACTGATGGTTGGCAACAATGTCATTTCCTATTCCTAGTCATTTCCTATTCCTGATATGTGCCTGCTGTACCATGTACTTGTATGAGAAAGTCTCCTGTTCTCTTTGTTTTGCTTCCTTTATGTGAAATCCCTGGTGTGTCTGTCAGTCCCTCTGCTTTCCTAATAAAAACTGACCACACTAAGCAGGAGAGCACAGCGTGGTCAGTTCTCTAGCTATGATGGGAACTCAGCCTGCTCTCCTCCAATGATCAGACTTGTCCTGACACCCCCCCCCCCCCCCACTGCACAGCTTTTCACTGAGAAGATCAGTGTGCTGCTGCTTCTCCTCCCCAAGCTCTTATGCAGCTGAGAACAGAGGGAATGTGATCACTTATAAAAAAGGCAACAAAGATATTTATAATTTTTTTATTTTTTATATCTATACACAAATGTTTTGCTTACCATTTCTATTTTAATCGCTTGCTGACCAGCGCACGCTGATGTACATCAGCAGAATGGCACTGGGGGCAAAAGGGCAAACAGGTATGTCCCCTTTAAGAAGCGGTGTTGCGGGCGCGCGAGTGCCACGTCCTCCGTGACAGCGGGTCCCGTGGACTCGATGTCGGTCGGATGCCCGCAATCGTGTCACGGAGAGGTAGAACGGGGAGATACTTTTGTAAACAAAGCATTTCCCCGTTCTGCCTAGTGACATGACAGAGATCACTGCTCCCTGTCATCGAGAGCAGTGATCACTGTCCTGTGTGTTGAAGCCCATCCCCCCCTAACAGTTAGAATCACTCCCTAGGACACACTTAACCCCTTCACTGCCCCCTAGTGGTTAACCCCTTCCCTGCCAGGGTCATTTACACAGTAATCAGTGCATTTTTAAAGCACTGATCGCTGTATAAATGACAATGGTCCCAAAATAGTGTCAAAATTGTCCGCCATAATGTCGCAGTCACGGTAAAAATCGCAGATCGCCATTGCTAATTAAAAAAAAATAATTAATAAAAGTGCCATAAAACTGTCCCGTTTTGTAGACGCTATAAATTTTGCACAAACCAATCGCTTATTGCGATTTTTTTTAACTAAAATTACGTAGAAGAATTCATATTGGTCTAAACTGAGGAAAAAAAAGGGTTTTTTTTATATTTTGGGGGATATTTATTATAGCAAAAAGTAAAAAAATATTGCTTTTTTTTTCTCAAAATTATCGCTCTATTTTTATGTTTATAGCGCAAAAAATAAAAACCACAGAGGTGATCAAATACCACCAAAAGAAAGCTCTATTTGTGGGGGGAAAAAAAGGACGTCAATTTTGTTTGGGTACAACGTCGCACGACCGCGCAATTGTCAGTTAAAGAGACGCAGTGCCGAATCGTAAAAAGTGCTCTGGTCAGGAAGGGGGTAAAATCTTCCGAGGGCTGAATCGGTTAAAAACCCCTTTTATACTACACCAGGTCTCTTCCTTGTTAGGAATGGTTCCTGGGCCCCAGGGCCCCTGTGAATGGGGCCCCGCTTTCTTAATAATGAGTAAATCTAAAAATAAATAACGGTGTATAAAAATAAAAATGGGTGTGCGATGACATTAATAATAAATAAATATAAATAAAAGATTGTGAATGGAAAAAAATAGGTTAAAAATATAAACAAATAAAAGTAATATAAAATAAAAAAATAAGAGAGTATAAATATACATAAAAAAATAAAGATAATGAATAAAAATGTATATAAAAAAATAAAAAAGGATACATTTATGAATAAATTTAAAGAATAAAGATAAAAAAAAAGGGTGTATAAAATAAATAATAATGATAAATATAATAGTTAATAAATATAAAAATAACTCTAAATAAGGGTGTATAAAAATAAAGAAAAATAATGAGGATAATAATTAATAAATATAAAAATAACTATGAATCAGGGTGTATAAAAATAATAAATGCATATGAAAAATAAAAAATGGTGTAGAAAAAGAAAAAAAAAATATAATAATGGGTAAATCTAAAAATAAATAATGGTGTATAAAAATGGGTGCTTGATGAAATGAATAAATATAAAGGGGTATAAAAATAATAAATGAAAATCATAAATACCATAAATAAAATGAATAATTAAAAAAATGTAGGAAAAAAATGTGTGTGTTGCACAACCCTGTCCACATAGCCCCCAGGGTAGACTAGAACTCGTGGACGTGCAAGACAGTTTCGTTTGAGATATGCCTCCTTGGCTCGGCTTGGCTTGGCTTGGTTTGGCTTTGCTTCGCTTCGCTTCGCCTGGCTTGGATTAAGGACACACGCCACTGCGTCCGGCGAGGGTATAGCAGTGCTCTCTTTATCTTGAAGCTGGATTCTCAGTGACGTCATCGGCTCAGCACTGCCATCTATAGGCAGCAGGGCCGGTACAAGGGGTGGGCGGGAGGATCGGCTGCCCTGGGCAGGGTGTGGGAGGAGTGTGGGAGGGGGCTCTAGGTCGCCGACAGCAGCATGAGCATGCAGAGAATATTTAGGTTATGGCTCCACTCAATTGTACAGTCTGCCCAAAAAGTGGGCTGAGGATGCACCCATACATATTGCTTGCCTCCTCTCTACAGCGGCAACCACATTCTGGCACAGAGGGAGAACAATTCATTCTACTGGCCTTGATTTCTCATCAGTCTGGCTGGCTGGATCGGGCTGTGACACTGAGAGCTCCTCTACAGGTGGGCGGAGCAAGATGATACAACAGTGCAGTTCCGATCATTGCTTTCCGCCCCCTGCATACATCATACAGCTCTCCCAACATGAAGATCTCACAGGATGGATGTTAGTTTTCTTCCATGTGAGTCCCCACTGCTCTGCCTTCCAAACTCTACCTGGCTGTGCTGTAAACTCGCCCTGTACTTTGCAGAGCAGGTTTACAAAAAGTGAAGAACAATTCTTATATATGTTGGGAATATACTGGGACTTTTCATTTGTTAATGTTCTCTGCTGATCCATCTAGTACTTGTGTATAGGGAGGGGATCCAGTGCTTAACTAACTCCCCCCAGCTGTCTCCCATCCTAAACACAGGATATGTCTCACTAACAGCAGTGTACTTACTATATTATTTGCCTGATATAAGCTGGGTGCAATGAAAAAATAAATACCTGTCCCTATTAGCTCAGTCTCCTGTCAGTCTATTGAGCCCTCCCCTGCTCTGTCAGCCCCACATTCCCAGAAAAGAGCTGAGGTGTTAGCATAGAGCTCTGTACATGTGCAGACTGGGGATAAAGGCTGGGGAAACATTATTTCAGCAAGCTGCAAATGCCATCGATGTTGTTGGGAATCAGAGCCCCCCTGTGTGTCAGAGCCCCCTGTGTGTCAGAGCCCCCCTGTGTGTCAGAGCCCCCTGTGTGTCAGAGCCCCCCTGTGTGTCAGAGCCCCCTGTGTGTCAGAGCCCCCCTGTGTGTCAGAGCCCCCCTGTGTGTCAGAGCCCCCCTGTGTGTCAGAGCCCCCTGTGTGTCAGAGCCCCCCTGTGTGTCAGAGCCCCCCTGTGTGTCAGAGCCCCCTGTGTGTCAGAGCCCCCCTGTGTGTCAGAGCGTGTCCTCCTCATTCTCTTTCCCATGTTGACTTTAGACAGCAGAGCAGAAAGTAGAGGAGTCCAGTGTGCTGAAGTGTGGAGAATGTGTGATCCTGTTTTTCATAGGCTATTGAGTTTGGCTAAATCTGCTAGTACATCTAACACTACCCTCCTTCCCAGACTGACTGTGCTGCTATCAGCTGTGCCTTCTGTGCTCCTTTATCCAGATTGGGGGCACTCTAATACAGGACATATGCCACTGGCCAGATCGCCAGGTGAAAACAGAGGGGAAAAGCCTAAAATAAAACTAATGCAGCCACCACATCTAATGATTGTTAAACTGCAATATATAACATATTGGGTTTTATACCAGTCTTCTGAACCCTATTTCCACAATCCTTAATATGTTTTTTTTTTCCATTCCTGAGCTCTGCATCACTTGCTACTGAACCCTTGCACTGTAAATGGGGGGGCGCAATCTGGTATGTTCGCCCTGGGCACTGGGTGACCTTGTCCCGGCACTGATAGGCAGCATTGGAAATCACACCCGCACGCTGCTGGGCTTGAAGGGGCGCTCTCTGCTCTACCACACTTGCGCACAAGCTGTAGCTATCTAAATCGGCTGGTACAGAGCAGCAGCAACTGAGCCGCTAATAGGGGTCAAGTAGGCGCAATCCGGGCACCCATTCATGTAGAGTAGGCATAATTCAGGCGCAAATAGTGGACAACCCAGGCGCTAGTAAATGTAGGTAACAAAATATTAAATGAATGTAGCGCTCAATCAAATTAAAATATAAATGGTGTAAAAAACTGATGATTAAGTGACGCTCAAAAAAGTATAATAAATATTGCTCAAAAAAATGAATATAATAGAAATGTAAAACAACCACGTGAATGGAGGTTCTATAGGGAAAATCCTATGCGGTGTTAGGACGAGAGATCCCTAGGAGAGTCATTTTGAGGAGGATCGTGGAGCTGTTTTATCAATTTTGATTGTATCGTCTATGGGACCTTTTTACCAAGGGCACGTTTCTTCACTGATCTAAGCACCTTTTTGATACCATTGGACTTAATTATTATTTATTGCACTTGTGTGGATTTTTATCTGTCATTATTTATATATATTTATTCTATATTATTATTGCACAGATCACCTAGTTGCACTACCATTACTTATTTTAGAGTGTCGTATTTATTGCTTTTTTATATTCTATTTGCACAGTGGTTCTATGGATTCATTAGTTACACTTAATATGGAGTTTCGTTTGTTTTTTTTGTCACTTTTTGGATTATTATTATTGGAAGAAAAGCTCTGGGAATCGTAAGGGGGGCTCCACTGGGGACACCTGATGCGAGCGGGGGCTCCGCCGGGGACTCCTGATGCGAGGGGGGGCTCCGCCGGAGACTTCTGATGCGAGGGGGGGCTCCGCCGGGGACTCCTGATGCGAGGGGGGCTCCGCCGGGGGCTCCTGATGCGAGGGGGGGCTCCGCCGGGGACTCCTGATGCGAGGGGGGCCTCCGCCGGGGACTCCTGATGCGAGGGGGAGCTCCGCCGGGGACTCCTGATGCGAGGGGGGGCTTCCCTGGGGACTCCTGATGCGAGGGGGAGCTCCGCCGGGGACTCCTGATGCGAGGGGGGGCTTCGCCGGGGACTCCTGATGCGAGGGGGGGCTCCGCCGGGGACTCCTGATGCGAGGGGGGGCTCCGCCGGAGACTTCTGATGCGAGGGGGGGCTCCGCCGGGGACTCCTGATGCGAGGGGGGCTCCGCCGGGGACTCCTGATGCGAGGGGGGCTCCGCCGGGGACTCCTGATGCGAGGGGGGGCTTCGCCGGGGACTCCTGATGCGAGGTGGAGCTCCGCCGGGGACTCCTGATGCGAGGGGGGGCTCCGCCGGGGACTCCTGATGCGAGGGGGGGCCTCCGCCGGGGACTCCTGATGCGAGGGGGAGCTCCGCCGGGGACTCCTGATGCGAGGGGGGGCTTCCCTGGGGACTCCTGATGCGAGGGGGAGCTCCGCCGGGGACTCCTGATGCGAGGGGGGGCTCCGCCGAGGACTCCTGATGCGAGGGGGGGCTCCGCCGGGGACTCCTGATGCGAGGGGGGGCTTCCCTGGGGACTCCTGATGCGAGGGGGAGCTCCGCCGGGGACTCCTGATGCGAGGGGGGGCTCCGCCGAGGACTCCTGATGCGAGGGGGAGCTCCACCGTGGACTCCTGGTGTGAGGGGGGGCTCCGCCGGGGACTTCTGGTGTGAGGGGGGGCTCCGCCGGGGACTCCTGGTGTGAGGGGGGGCTCCGCCGGGGACTCCTGGTGTGAGGGGGGGCTCCGCCGGGGACTTCTGGTGTGAGGGGGGGCTCCGCCGGGGACTTCTGGTGTGAGGGGGGGCTCCGCCGGGGACTCCTGGTGTGAGGGGGGGCTCCGCCGGGGACTCCTGGTGTGAGGGGGGGCTCCGCCGGGGACTTCTGGTGTGAGGGGGGGCTCCGCCGGGGACTCCTGGTGTGAGGGGGGGCTCCGCCGGGGACTCCTGGTGTGAGGTGGGGGCTCTTTAATCATCCTGACACCATAACAACCATGGTGCCGGGATGATTGAAGTGCTAACACCAGGTGTTTGGAGTAACTTTATTTATTTATTTATTTATTTTATTTCAGGTACTTATATAGCGCCGTCAATTTACGCAGCGCTTTACATATACATTGTACATTCACATCAGTCCCTACCCTCAAGGAGCTTACAATCTAAGGTCCCTAACTCACATTCATACATACTAGGGACAATTTTAGACAGGATCCAATTAACCTACCAACATGTCTTTGGAGTGACTTTATCTGCTGATTGTTAAACTTTCTAGAATACACATATTTTTATTGTGTAGGATCTGGGGCTGCTGTCGCGTCATTTCCCTCTTCCCCTTTCCCCCTCTCCCCCTAATTATTGTACGGCTCCGCCTACAGCCACAAAAGTGTTCCACTTTTTTTTTTTTTACAATCTTGGCAACTATGATAACCCCTGTCAGATTTTTTTTTTTTTCACCATTTGTGTCCCAATGCAGGGAGACTTCCCTTCACTTCCTGTCCCATAGCCAAAAAAGGAAGTGAGAGGAAATACCAGAAAATGAGGGGAATCCCTTGGGGACCCCCAGGTCACCAGAACTCATGCCCCATTGGAAGATTTCCCCCTCTATTACTTTTCAGGGGACAATCCAAAAATGTGGGATCTCCTTTTTTTTTTCCTTTTCAATGATAATGGTAAACAGGACAAACAGAGGGAGAATCTCCATAATGGGGGCAGAGACAGCAATCAAAATTGACAGGTGTTCTAATCTCTCTGCCCTCTATCTAAAAAAAAAAAAACAAAAAACAAAAGTTTTGCCTTTAGTTATACTTTAACCACTTGAGGTCCGTGCTGTAGCCGAATGATGGCCCCAGCGTTGACCTGAATTTCTGGGAGGCCATCATAGGACGTCCTCCCCTTTGCGCGCTCCCAGCGCTCCCCCTGCAGGGCACGCGCGGCGTGATTAACCGAGACTCGGGTGATCACCGATCCGAGTAAGGGGCCGATCGCGGCCCCTTACCACGTAATCAGCTGTCAGCCAATGACATCTGATCACGTGTGTAAACAAAAGCTCGGTAATTGTTTTTTTTATCTCCTCACGCTGACAGTGTGAGGAGAAAAAAAAGCTGATCACCGGCTTATGTTCAAGGGACATCGGTCCCGAAGAGGAAGGAGGCACATCTGCCTCCTCCTCTGTGCTTGCCAGTGCCACCTGCCAGTGCCACCTGTCAATTCCCACAAGTGCCACCTATCAATGCCCACCAGTGGTGCCAATCAGTGCCACCTAGCAGTGCTGCCTTTCAGTGTAACCTATCAGTGCCCATCACTGCCAGTTATCAGTGCCACCTATCAGTGCCACTTCTCAGTGCCCACCAATGCCACCTATCAATGCCCTTCAGTGCCACCTCTCAGTGTCACCTCTCAGTGCCCACCAGTGCCGCCCTATCGGTGCCCATCAGTGCAGCCCATCGGTGCCTATCAGTGCAGCCTATTGGTGACCATCAGTGCAGCCTCATCAGCGTACATCAATGAAGGAGAAAAATGACCTGTTTGCAACATTTTATAACAAAATATAAAAAAAAATATATATTTTTTTAAATTCAGTCTTTTTAAATTTTTTTAACAAAAAATAAAAACCGCAGAGGTGATCGAATGCCATCAAAAGAAACCTCTATTTGTGGGAAAAAATGATAAAAATTTAATTTGGGTACAGTGTTGTATGACCGCGCAATGGTCATTCAAAGTGCGACAGCGCTGAAAGCTGAAAATTGGTCTGGAGGGGGGTTTAAGTGCCCAGTAAACAAGTGGTTAACCACTTCAGCCCTGGAAGATTTGGCTGCTGAATGACCAGGCCATTTTTTGCGATTCGGCACTGCGTCATTTTAATTGACAATTGCGCGGTCGTGCGACGTTGCACCCAAACAAAATTGACGTCCTTTTTTCCCCACAAATAGAGCTTTCTTTTGGTGGTATTTGATCACCTCTGCGGTTTTTATTTTTTGCGCTATAAACAAAAAAAGAGCGACAATTTTGAAAAAAAAACAATATTTTGTACTTTTTGCTGTAATAAATATCCCCATTTTTGGGGATGAGACCAAAATAAACTTACTTGGTTCAGATGGTGTCAAGCCTGTGTGGCGGTACCAGGTGAGGAGTACAAAGACAAGTGTTTTTTGCCTACAGTCAAGCATGGTGGTGGGAGTGTCATGGTCTGGGGCTGCATGAGTGCTGCCGGCACTGGGGAGCTACAGTTCATTGAGGGAACCATGAATGCCAAAATGTACTGTCACATACTGAAGTCGAGCATGATCCCCTCCCTTCAGAGACTGAGCCGCAGGGCAGTATTCCAACATGATAACGACCCCAAACACACCTCCATGACGACCACTGCCTTGCTAAAGAAGCTGAGGGTAAAGGTGATGGACTGGCCAAGCATGTCTCCAGACCTAAACCCTATTGAGCATCTGTGGGGCATCCTCAAACGGAAGGTGGAGGAGTGCAAGGTCTCCAACATCCACCAGCTCTGTGATGTCGTCATGGAGGAGGGGAAGAGAACTCCAGTGGCAACCTGTGAAGCTCTGGTGAACTCCATGCCCAAGAGGGTTAAGGCAGTGCTGGAAAATAATGGTGGCCACACAAAATATTGACACTTTGGGACCAATTTGGACATTTTCACTTTTTCACAATTTTCAGGGGTGTACTCACTTTTGTTGCCAGCGGTTTAGACATTAATGGCTGTGTGTTGAGTTATTTTGAGGGGACAGCAAATTTACACTGTTATACAAGCTGTACACTCACTACTTTACATTGTAGCAATGTGTCATTTCTTCAGTGTTGTCACATGAAAAGATAATAAAATATTTACAAAATGTGAGGGGTGTACTCGCTTATTTTTTATGAATGGCATCAATTCATGTGTCATTATGTATTATTGCAATAGCTGTGATTGGCTATCACATGGTACAGGTGTGCTGTGATTAGCCCTGTCTGTACCATGTGATCACAGGGACCAATCACAGAGATCACAACAGTACACAATGATTGGCTATGACTATAAGCCATTGTGTACATTTGACATGTGATCACTGTGCAGTGCTGCCAACCTACCAGATTGAAATTTACTGACACAACATCCAAAATTTACTGGCACAGCCAAGTTTTTACTGGAATTTTCCAAAAGTAGATATTAACTTCAAAAAAATATATTTCTATCTTATTTTTGATATAGTAAGTAGCTCACGGGGCAAGAAATAAGAATGGGGAGGCACGCACACACATGAAACTGACTCTCACAATGACATTGACAGCAGTGTGCAGCAGCACAGATGATGAGGACACCTCAACGACACGACGCGTCTCCTCCTGAATCACAGTCTCTCTCCACACCAGGTGGTCCCTTCAGTCCAAACAGCACTGACAGCCCCACTCCTGTCCCACAGACCTGCACACGAGGCTCCGGCCGCTCTGCTCAGCTCCCTTGCACCATCACACGACATGCTCAGGCACACCTGTGGTAGACCCGCCCCTGCCGGTGCTGCCCGAACACACTGTAGCAGGCACTTCAATAGTCTCGGCCGGCTCCAGACCAGAATTGTACATGTGCAGTATCAAGCCAACCGTCAGACTTTTTTTACTGGCAACTTCTTCCTGTCACTGGCATTTACTGGCAGTAGAAAAGTGCCTGTTTTTTACTGGCTGCCAGTATAAATACTGATGGTTGGCAACAATGTCATTTCCTATTCCTAGTCATTTCCTATTCCTGATATGTGCCTGCTGTACCATGTACTTGTATGAGAAAGTCTCCTGTTCTCTTTGTTTTGCTTCCTTTATGTGAAATCCCTGGTGTGTCTGTCAGTCCCTCTGCTTTCCTAATAAAAACTGACCACACTAAGCAGGAGAGCACAGCGTGGTCAGTTCTCTAGCTATGATGGGAACTCAGCCTGCTCTCCTCCAATGATCAGACTTGTCCTGACACCCCCCCCCCCCCCCCCACTGCACAGCTTTTCACTGAGAAGATCAGTGTGCTGCTGCTTCTCCTCCCCAAGCTCTTATGCAGCTGAGAACAGAGGGAATGTGATCACTTATAAAAAAGGCAACAAAGATATTTATAATTTTTTTATTTTTTATATCTATACACAAATGTTTTGCTTACCATTTCTATTTTAATCGCTTGCTGACCAGCGCACGCTGATGTACATCAGCAGAATGGCACTGGGGGCAAAAGGGCAAACAGGTATGTCCCCTTTAAGAAGCGGTGTTGCGGGCGCGCGAGTGCCACGTCCTCCGTGACAGCGGGTCCCGTGGACTCGATGTCGGTCGGATGCCCGCAATCGTGTCACGGAGAGGTAGAACGGGGAGATACTTTTGTAAACAAAGCATTTCCCCGTTCTGCCTAGTGACATGACAGAGATCACTGCTCCCTGTCATCGAGAGCAGTGATCACTGTCCTGTGTGTTGAAGCCCATCCCCCCCTAACAGTTAGAATCACTCCCTAGGACACACTTAACCCCTTCACTGCCCCCTAGTGGTTAACCCCTTCCCTGCCAGGGTCATTTACACAGTAATCAGTGCATTTTTAAAGCACTGATCGCTGTATAAATGACAATGGTCCCAAAATAGTGTCAAAATTGTCCGCCATAATGTCGCAGTCACGGTAAAAATCGCAGATCGCCATTGCTAATTAAAAAAAAATAATTAATAAAAGTGCCATAAAACTGTCCCGTTTTGTAGACGCTATAAATTTTGCACAAACCAATCGCTTATTGCGATTTTTTTTAACTAAAATTACGTAGAAGAATTCATATTGGTCTAAACTGAGGAAAAAAAAGGGTTTTTTTTATATTTTGGGGGATATTTATTATAGCAAAAAGTAAAAAAATATTGCTTTTTTTTTCTCAAAATTATCGCTCTATTTTTATGTTTATAGCGCAAAAAATAAAAACCACAGAGGTGATCAAATACCACCAAAAGAAAGCTCTATTTGTGGGGGGAAAAAAAGGACGTCAATTTTGTTTGGGTACAACGTCGCACGACCGCGCAATTGTCAGTTAAAGAGACGCAGTGCCGAATCGTAAAAAGTGCTCTGGTCAGGAAGGGGGTAAAATCTTCCGAGGGCTGAATCGGTTAAAAACCCCTTTTATACTACACCAGGTCTCTTCCTTGTTAGGAATGGTTCCTGGGCCCCAGGGCCCCTGTGAATGGGGCCCCGCTTTCTTAATAATGAGTAAATCTAAAAATAAATAACGGTGTATAAAAATAAAAATGGGTGTGCGATGACATTAATAATAAATAAATATAAATAAAAGATTGTGAATGGAAAAAAATAGGTTAAAAATATAAACAAATAAAAGTAATATAAAATAAAAAAATAAGAGAGTATAAATATACATAAAAAAATAAAGATAATGAATAAAAATGTATATAAAAAAATAAAAAAGGATACATTTATGAATAAATTTAAAGAATAAAGATAAAAAAAAAGGGTGTATAAAATAAATAATAATGATAAATATAATAGTTAATAAATATAAAAATAACTCTAAATAAGGGTGTATAAAAATAAAGAAAAATAATGAGGATAATAATTAATAAATATAAAAATAACTATGAATCAGGGTGTATAAAAATAATAAATGCATATGAAAAATAAAAAATGGTGTAGAAAAAGAAAAAAAAAATATAATAATGGGTAAATCTAAAAATAAATAATGGTGTATAAAAATGGGTGCTTGATGAAATGAATAATGAATAAATATAAAGGGGTATAAAAATAATAAATGAAAATCATAAATACCATAAATAAAATGAATAATTAAAAAAATGTAGGAAAAAAATGTGTGTGTTGCACAACCCTGTCCACATAGCCCCCAGGGTAGACTAGAACTCGTGGACGTGCAAGACAGTTTCGTTTGAGATATGCCTCCTTGGCTCGGCTTGGCTTGGTTTGGCTTGGTTTGGCTTTGCTTCGCTTCGCCTGGCTTGGATTAAGGACACACGCCACTGCGTCCGGCGAGGGTATAGCAGTGCTCTCTTTATCTTGAAGCTGGATTCTCAGTGACGTCATCGGCTCAGCACTGCCATCTATAGGCAGCAGGGCCGGTACAAGGGGTGGGCGGGAGGATCGGCTGCCCTGGGCAGGGTGTGGGAGGAGTGTGGGAGGGGGCTCTAGGTCGCCGACAGCAGCATGAGCATGCAGAGAATATTTAGGTTATGGCTCCACTCAATTGTACAGTCTGCCCAAAAAGTGGGCTGAGGATGCACCCATACATATTGCTTGCCTCCTCTCTACAGCGGCAACCACATTCTGGCACAGAGGGAGAACAATTCATTCTACTGGCCTTGATTTCTCATCAGTCTGGCTGGCTGGATCGGGCTGTGACACTGAGAGCTCCTCTACAGGTGGGCGGAGCAAGATGATACAACAGTGCAGTTCCGATCATTGCTTTCCGCCCCCTGCATACATCATACAGCTCTCCCAACATGAAGATCTCACAGGATGGATGTTAGTTTTCTTCCATGTGAGTCCCCACTGCTCTGCCTTCCAAACTCTACCTGGCTGTGCTGTAAACTCGCCCTGTACTTTGCAGAGCAGGTTTACAAAAAGTGAAGAACAATTCTTATATATGTTGGGAATATACTGGGACTTTTCATTTGTTAATGTTCTCTGCTGATCCATCTAGTACTTGTGTATAGGGAGGGGATCCAGTGCTTAACTAACTCCCCCCAGCTGTCTCCCATCCTAAACACAGGATATGTCTCACTAACAGCAGTGTACTTACTATATTATTTGCCTGATATAAGCTGGGTGCAATGAAAAAATAAATACCTGTCCCTATTAGCTCAGTCTCCTGTCAGTCTATTGAGCCCTCCCCTGCTCTGTCAGCCCCACATTCCCAGAAAAGAGCTGAGGTGTTAGCATAGAGCTCTGTACATGTGCAGACTGGGGATAAAGGCTGGGGAAACATTATTTCAGCAAGCTGCAAATGCCATCGATGTTGTTGGGAATCAGAGCCCCCCTGTGTGTCAGAGCCCCCTGTGTGTCAGAGCCCCCCTGTGTGTCAGAGCCCCCTGTGTGTCAGAGCCCCCCTGTGTGTTAGAGCCCCCTGTGTGTCAGAGCCCCCCTGTGTGTCAGAGCCCCCCTGTGTGTCAGAGCCCCCCTGTGTGTCAGAGCCCCCTGTGTGTCAGAGCCCCCCTGTGTGTCAGAGCCCCCTGTGTGTCAGAGCCCCCCTGTGTGTCAGAGCCCCCCTGTGTGTCAGAGCCCCCTGTGTGTCAGAGCCCCCCTGTGTGTCAGAGCCCCCCTGTGTGTCAGAGCCCCCCTGTGTGTCAGAGCCCCCCTGTGTGTCAGAGCCCCCTGTGTGTCAGAGCCCCCCTGTGTGTTAGAGCCCCCTGTGTGTCAGAGCCCCCCTGTGTGTCAGAGCCCCCTGTGTGTCAGAGCCCCCCTGTGTGTCAGAGCCCCCTGTGTGTCAGAGCCCCCTGTGTGTCAGAGCCCCCCTGTGTGTCAGAGCCCCCTGTGTGTCAGAGCCCCCCTGTGTGTCAGAGCCCCCCTGTGTGTCAGAGCCCCCCTGTGTGTCAGAGCCCCCTGTGTGTCAGAGCCCCCTGTGTGTCAGAGCCCCCCTGTGTGTCAGAGCCCCCCTGTGTGTTAGAGCCCCCTGTGTGTCAGAGCCCCCTGTGTGTCAGAGCCCCCTGTGTGTCAGAGCCCCCCTGTGTGTCAGAGCCCCCTGTGTGTCAGAGCCCCCCTGTGTGTCAGAGCCCCCCTGTGTGTCAGAGCCCCCTGTGTGTCAGAGCCCCCCTGTGTGTCAGAGCCCCCCTGTGTGTCAGAGCCCCCCTGTGTGTCAGAGCCCCCTGTGTGTCAGAGCCCCCTGTGTGTCAGAGCCCCCCTGTGTGTCAGAGCCCCCTGTGTGTCAGAGCCCCCCTGTGTGTCAGAGCCCCCCTGTGTGTCAGAGCCCCCCTGTGTGTCAGAGCCCCCCTGTGTGTCAGAGCCCCCCTGTGTGTCAGAGCCCCCCTGTGTGTCAGAGCCCCCTGTGTGTCAGAGCCCCCCTGTGTGTCAGAGCGTGTCCTCCTCATTCTCTTTCCCATGTTGACTTTAGACAGCAGAGCAGAAAGTAGAGGAGTCCAGTGTGCTGAAGTGTGGAGAATGTGTGATCCTGTTTTTCATAGGCTATTGAGTTTGGCTAAATCTGCTAGTACATCTAACACTACCCTCCTTCCCAGACTGACTGTGCTGCTATCAGCTGTGCCTTCTGTGCTCCTTTATCCAGATTGGGGGCACTCTAATACAGGACATATGCCACTGGCCAGATCGCCAGGTGAAAACAGAGGGGAAAAGCCTAAAATAAAACTAATGCAGCCACCACATCTAATGATTGTTAAACTGCAATATATAACATATTGGGTTTTATACCAGTCTTCTGAACCCTATTTCCACAATCCTTAATATGTTTTTTTTTTCCATTCCTGAGCTCTGCATCACTTGCTACTGAACCCTTGCACTGTAAATGGGGGGGCGCAATCTGGTATGTTCGCCCTGGGCACTGGGTGACCTTGTCCCGGCACTGATAGGCAGCATTGGAAATCACACCCGCACGCTGCTGGGCTTGAAGGGGCGCTCTCTGCTCTACCACACTTGCGCACAAGCTGTAGCTATCTAAATCGGCTGGTACAGAGCAGCAGCAACTGAGCCGCTAATAGGGGTCAAGTAGGCGCAATCCGGGCACCCATTCATGTAGAGTAGGCATAATTCAGGCGCAAATAGTGGACAACCCAGGCGCTAGTAAATGTAGGTAACAAAATATTAAATGAATGTAGCGCTCAATCAAATTAAAATATAAATGGTGTAAAAAACTGATGATTAAGTGACGCTCAAAAAAGTATAATAAATATTGCTCAAAAAAATGAATATAATAGAAATGTAAAACAACCACGTGAATGGAGGTTCTATAGGGAAAATCCTATGCGGTGTTAGGACGAGAGATCCCTAGGAGAGTCATTTTGAGGAGGATCGTGGAGCTGTTTTATCAATTTTGATTGTATCGTCTATGGGACCTTTTTACCAAGGGCACGTTTCTTCACTGATCTAAGCACCTTTTTGATACCATTGGACTTAATTATTATTTATTGCACTTGTGTGGATTTTTATCTGTCATTATTTATATATATTTATTCTATATTATTATTGCACAGATCACCTAGTTGCACTACCATTACTTATTTTAGAGTGTCGTATTTATTGCTTTTTTATATTCTATTTGCACAGTGGTTCTATGGATTCATTAGTTACACTTAATATGGAGTTTCGTTTGTTTTTTTTGTCACTTTTTGGATTATTATTATTGGAAGAAAAGCTCTGGGAATCGTAAGGGGGGCTCCACTGGGGACACCTGATGCGAGCGGGGGCTCCGCCGGGGACTCCTGATGCGAGGGGGGGCTCCGCCGGAGACTTCTGATGCGAGGGGGGGCTCCGCCGGGGACTCCTGATGCGAGGGGGGCTCCGCCGGGGGCTCCTGATGCGAGGGGGGGCTCCGCCGGGGACTCCTGATGCGAGGGGGGCCTCCGCCGGGGACTCCTGATGCGAGGGGGAGCTCCGCCGGGGACTCCTGATGCGAGGGGGGGCTTCCCTGGGGACTCCTGATGCGAGGGGGAGCTCCGCCGGGGACTCCTGATGCGAGGGGGGGCTTCGCCGGGGACTCCTGATGCGAGGGGGGGCTCCGCCGGGGACTCCTGATGCGAGGGGGGGCTCCGCCGGAGACTTCTGATGCGAGGGGGGGCTCCGCCGGGGACTCCTGATGCGAGGGGGGCTCCGCCGGGGACTCCTGATGCGAGGGGGGCTCCGCCGGGGACTCCTGATGCGAGGGGGGGCTTCGCCGGGGACTCCTGATGCGAGGTGGAGCTCCGCCGGGGACTCCTGATGCGAGGGGGGGCTCCGCCGGGGACTCCTGATGCGAGGGGGGGCCTCCGCCGGGGACTCCTGATGCGAGGGGGAGCTCCGCCGGGGACTCCTGATGCGAGGGGGGGCTTCCCTGGGGACTCCTGATGCGAGGGGGAGCTCCGCCGGGGACTCCTGATGCGAGGGGGGGCTCCGCCGAGGACTCCTGATGCGAGGGGGGGCTCCGCCGGGGACTCCTGATGCGAGGGGGGGCTTCCCTGGGGACTCCTGATGCGAGGGGGAGCTCCGCCGGGGACTCCTGATGCGAGGGGGGGCTCCGCCGAGGACTCCTGATGCGAGGGGGAGCTCCACCGTGGACTCCTGGTGTGAGGGGGGGCTCCGCCGGGGACTTCTGGTGTGAGGGGGGGCTCCGCCGGGGACTCCTGGTGTGAGGGGGGGCTCCGCCGGGGACTCCTGGTGTGAGGGGGGGCTCCGCCGGGGACTTCTGGTGTGAGGGGGGGCTCCGCCGGGGACTTCTGGTGTGAGGGGGGGCTCCGCCGGGGACTCCTGGTGTGAGGGGGGGCTCCGCCGGGGACTCCTGGTGTGAGGGGGGGCTCCGCCGGGGACTTCTGGTGTGAGGGGGGGCTCCGCCGGGGACTCCTGGTGTGAGGGGGGGCTCCGCCGGGGACTCCTGGTGTGAGGTGGGGGCTCTTTAATCATCCTGACACCATAACAACCATGGTGCCGGGATGATTGAAGTGCTAACACCAGGTGTTTGGAGTAACTTTATTTATTTATTTATTTATTTTATTTCAGGTACTTATATAGCGCCGTCAATTTACGCAGCGCTTTACATATACATTGTACATTCACATCAGTCCCTACCCTCAAGGAGCTTACAATCTAAGGTCCCTAACTCACATTCATACATACTAGGGACAATTTTAGACAGGATCCAATTAACCTACCAACATGTCTTTGGAGTGACTTTATCTGCTGATTGTTAAACTTTCTAGAATACACATATTTTTATTGTGTAGGATCTGGGGCTGCTGTCGCGTCATTTCCCTCTTCCCCTTTCCCCCTCTCCCCCTAATTATTGTACGGCTCCGCCTACAGCCACAAAAGTGTTCCACTTTTTTTTTTTTTACAATCTTGGCAACTATGATAACCCCTGTCAGATTTTTTTTTTTTTCACCATTTGTGTCCCAATGCAGGGAGACTTCCCTTCACTTCCTGTCCCATAGCCAAAAAAGGAAGTGAGAGGAAATACCAGAAAATGAGGGGAATCCCTTGGGGACCCCCAGGTCACCAGAACTCATGCCCCATTGGAAGATTTCCCCCTCTATTACTTTTCAGGGGACAATCCAAAAATGTGGGATCTCCTTTTTTTTTTCCTTTTCAATGATAATGGTAAACAGGACAAACAGAGGGAGAATCTCCATAATGGGGGCAGAGACAGCAATCAAAATTGACAGGTGTTCTAATCTCTCTGCCCTCTATCTAAAAAAAAAAAAACAAAAAACAAAAGTTTTGCCTTTAGTTATACTTTAACCACTTGAGGTCCGTGCTGTAGCCGAATGATGGCCCCAGCGTTGACCTGAATTTCTGGGAGGCCATCATAGGACGTCCTCCCCTTTGCGCGCTCCCAGCGCTCCCCCTGCAGGGCACGCGCGGCGTGATTAACCGAGACTCGGGTGATCACCGATCCGAGTAAGGGGCCGATCGCGGCCCCTTACCACGTAATCAGCTGTCAGCCAATGACATCTGATCACGTGTGTAAACAAAAGCTCGGTAATTGTTTTTTTTATCTCCTCACGCTGACAGTGTGAGGAGAAAAAAAAGCTGATCACCGGCTTATGTTCAAGGGACATCGGTCCCGAAGAGGAAGGAGGCACATCTGCCTCCTCCTCTGTGCTTGCCAGTGCCACCTGCCAGTGCCACCTGTCAATTCCCACAAGTGCCACCTATCAATGCCCACCAGTGGTGCCAATCAGTGCCACCTAGCAGTGCTGCCTTTCAGTGTAACCTATCAGTGCCCATCACTGCCAGTTATCAGTGCCACCTATCAGTGCCACTTCTCAGTGCCCACCAATGCCACCTATCAATGCCCTTCAGTGCCACCTCTCAGTGTCACCTCTCAGTGCCCACCAGTGCCGCCCTATCGGTGCCCATCAGTGCAGCCCATCGGTGCCTATCAGTGCAGCCTATTGGTGACCATCAGTGCAGCCTCATCAGCGTACATCAATGAAGGAGAAAAATGACCTGTTTGCAACATTTTATAACAAAATATAAAAAAAAATATATATTTTTTTAAATTCAGTCTTTTTAAATTTTTTTAACAAAAAATAAAAACCGCAGAGGTGATCGAATGCCATCAAAAGAAACCTCTATTTGTGGGAAAAAATGATAAAAATTTAATTTGGGTACAGTGTTGTATGACCGCGCAATGGTCATTCAAAGTGCGACAGCGCTGAAAGCTGAAAATTGGTCTGGAGGGGGGTTTAAGTGCCCAGTAAACAAGTGGTTAACCACTTCAGCCCTGGAAGATTTGGCTGCTGAATGACCAGGCCATTTTTTGCGATTCGGCACTGCGTCATTTTAATTGACAATTGCGCGGTCGTGCGACGTTGCACCCAAACAAAATTGACGTCCTTTTTTCCCCACAAATAGAGCTTTCTTTTGGTGGTATTTGATCACCTCTGCGGTTTTTATTTTTTGCGCTATAAACAAAAAAAGAGCGACAATTTTGAAAAAAAAACAATATTTTGTACTTTTTGCTGTAATAAATATCCCCATTTTTGGGGATGAGACCAAAATAAACTTACTTGGTTCAGATGGTGTCAAGCCTGTGTGGCGGTACCAGGTGAGGAGTACAAAGACAAGTGTTTTTTGCCTACAGTCAAGCATGGTGGTGGGAGTGTCATGGTCTGGGGCTGCATGAGTGCTGCCGGCACTGGGGAGCTACAGTTCATTGAGGGAACCATGAATGCCAAAATGTACTGTCACATACTGAAGTCGAGCATGATCCCCTCCCTTCAGAGACTGAGCCGCAGGGCAGTATTCCAACATGATAACGACCCCAAACACACCTCCATGACGACCACTGCCTTGCTAAAGAAGCTGAGGGTAAAGGTGATGGACTGGCCAAGCATGTCTCCAGACCTAAACCCTATTGAGCATCTGTGGGGCATCCTCAAACGGAAGGTGGAGGAGTGCAAGGTCTCCAACATCCACCAGCTCTGTGATGTCATCATGGAGGAGGGGAAGAGAACTCCAGTGGCAACCTGTGAAGCTCTGGTGAACTCCATGCCCAAGAGGGTTAAGGCAGTGCTGGAAAATAATGGTGGCCACACAAAATATTGACACTTTGGGACCAATTTGGACATTTTCACTTTTTCACAATTTTCAGGGGTGTACTCACTTTTGTTGCCAGCGGTTTAGACATTAATGGCTGTGTGTTGAGTTATTTTGAGGGGACAGCAAATTTACACTGTTATACAAGCTGTACACTCACTACTTTACATTGTAGCAATGTGTCATTTCTTCAGTGTTGTCACATGAAAAGATAATAAAATATTTACAAAATGTGAGGGGTGTACTCGCTTATTTTTTATGAATGGCATCAATTCATGTGTCATTATGTATTATTGCAATAGCTGTGATTGGCTATCACATGGTACAGGTGTGCTGTGATTAGCCCTGTCTGTACCATGTGATCACAGGGACCAATCACAGAGATCACAACAGTACACAATGATTGGCTATGACTATAAGCCATTGTGTACATTTGACATGTGATCACTGTGCAGTGCTGCCAACCTACCAGATTGAAATTTACTGACACAACATCCAAAATTTACTGGCACAGCCAAGTTTTTACTGGAATTTTCCAAAAGTAGATATTAACTTCAAAAAAATATATTTCTATCTTATTTTTGATATAGTAAGTAGCTCACGGGGCAAGAAATAAGAATGGGGAGGCACGCACACACATGAAACTGACTCTCACAATGACATTGACAGCAGTGTGCAGCAGCACAGATGATGAGGACACCTCAACGACACGACGCGTCTCCTCCTGAATCACAGTCTCTCTCCACACCAGGTGGTCCCTTCAGTCCAAACAGCACTGACAGCCCCACTCCTGTCCCACAGACCTGCACACGAGGCTCCGGCCGCTCTGCTCAGCTCCCTTGCACCATCACACGACATGCTCAGGCACACCTGTGGTAGACCCGCCCCTGCCGGTGCTGCCCGAACACACTGTAGCAGGCACTTCAATAGTCTCGGCCGGCTCCAGACCAGAATTGTACATGTGCAGTATCAAGCCAACCGTCAGACTTTTTTTACTGGCAACTTCTTCCTGTCACTGGCATTTACTGGCAGTAGAAAAGTGCCTGTTTTTTACTGGCTGCCAGTATAAATACTGATGGTTGGCAACAATGTCATTTCCTATTCCTAGTCATTTCCTATTCCTGATATGTGCCTGCTGTACCATGTACTTGTATGAGAAAGTCTCCTGTTCTCTTTGTTTTGCTTCCTTTATGTGAAATCCCTGGTGTGTCTGTCAGTCCCTCTGCTTTCCTAATAAAAACTGACCACACTAAGCAGGAGAGCACAGCGTGGTCAGTTCTCTAGCTATGATGGGAACTCAGCCTGCTCTCCTCCAATGATCAGACTTGTCCTGACACCCCCCCCCCCCCCCCACTGCACAGCTTTTCACTGAGAAGATCAGTGTGCTGCTGCTTCTCCTCCCCAAGCTCTTATGCAGCTGAGAACAGAGGGAATGTGATCACTTATAAAAAAGGCAACAAAGATATTTATAATTTTTTTATTTTTTATATCTATACACAAATGTTTTGCTTACCATTTCTATTTTAATCGCTTGCTGACCAGCGCACGCTGATGTACATCAGCAGAATGGCACTGGGGGCAAAAGGGCAAACAGGTATGTCCCCTTTAAGAAGCGGTGTTGCGGGCGCGCGAGTGCCACGTCCTCCGTGACAGCGGGTCCCGTGGACTCGATGTCGGTCGGATGCCCGCAATCGTGTCACGGAGAGGTAGAACGGGGAGATACTTTTGTAAACAAAGCATTTCCCCGTTCTGCCTAGTGACATGACAGAGATCACTGCTCCCTGTCATCGAGAGCAGTGATCACTGTCCTGTGTGTTGAAGCCCATCCCCCCCTAACAGTTAGAATCACTCCCTAGGACACACTTAACCCCTTCACTGCCCCCTAGTGGTTAACCCCTTCCCTGCCAGGGTCATTTACACAGTAATCAGTGCATTTTTAAAGCACTGATCGCTGTATAAATGACAATGGTCCCAAAATAGTGTCAAAATTGTCCGCCATAATGTCGCAGTCACGGTAAAAATCGCAGATCGCCATTGCTAATTAAAAAAAAATAATTAATAAAAGTGCCATAAAACTGTCCCGTTTTGTAGACGCTATAAATTTTGCACAAACCAATCGCTTATTGCGATTTTTTTTAACTAAAATTACGTAGAAGAATTCATATTGGTCTAAACTGAGGAAAAAAAAGGGTTTTTTTTATATTTTGGGGGATATTTATTATAGCAAAAAGTAAAAAAATATTGCTTTTTTTTTCTCAAAATTATCGCTCTATTTTTATGTTTATAGCGCAAAAAATAAAAACCACAGAGGTGATCAAATACCACCAAAAGAAAGCTCTATTTGTGGGGGGAAAAAAAGGACGTCAATTTTGTTTGGGTACAACGTCGCACGACCGCGCAATTGTCAGTTAAAGAGACGCAGTGCCGAATCGTAAAAAGTGCTCTGGTCAGGAAGGGGGTAAAATCTTCCGAGGGCTGAATCGGTTAAAAACCCCTTTTATACTACACCAGGTCTCTTCCTTGTTAGGAATGGTTCCTGGGCCCCAGGGCCCCTGTGAATGGGGCCCCGCTTTCTTAATAATGAGTAAATCTAAAAATAAATAACGGTGTATAAAAATAAAAATGGGTGTGCGATGACATTAATAATAAATAAATATAAATAAAAGATTGTGAATGGAAAAAAATAGGTTAAAAATATAAACAAATAAAAGTAATATAAAATAAAAAAATAAGAGAGTATAAATATACATAAAAAAATAAAGATAATGAATAAAAATGTATATAAAAAAATAAAAAAGGATACATTTATGAATAAATTTAAAGAATAAAGATAAAAAAAAAGGGTGTATAAAATAAATAATAATGATAAATATAATAGTTAATAAATATAAAAATAACTCTAAATAAGGGTGTATAAAAATAAAGAAAAATAATGAGGATAATAATTAATAAATATAAAAATAACTATGAATCAGGGTGTATAAAAATAATAAATGCATATGAAAAATAAAAAATGGTGTAGAAAAAGAAAAAAAAAATATAATAATGGGTAAATCTAAAAATAAATAATGGTGTATAAAAATGGGTGCTTGATGAAATGAATAAATATAAAGGGGTATAAAAATAATAAATGAAAATCATAAATACCATAAATAAAATGAATAATTAAAAAAATGTAGGAAAAAAATGTGTGTGTTGCACAACCCTGTCCACATAGCCCCCAGGGTAGACTAGAACTCGTGGACGTGCAAGACAGTTTCGTTTGAGATATGCCTCCTTGGCTCGGCTTGGCTTGGCTTGGTTTGGCTTTGCTTCGCTTCGCTTCGCCTGGCTTGGATTAAGGACACACGCCACTGCGTCCGGCGAGGGTATAGCAGTGCTCTCTTTATCTTGAAGCTGGATTCTCAGTGACGTCATCGGCTCAGCACTGCCATCTATAGGCAGCAGGGCCGGTACAAGGGGTGGGCGGGAGGATCGGCTGCCCTGGGCAGGGTGTGGGAGGAGTGTGGGAGGGGGCTCTAGGTCGCCGACAGCAGCATGAGCATGCAGAGAATATTTAGGTTATGGCTCCACTCAATTGTACAGTCTGCCCAAAAAGTGGGCTGAGGATGCACCCATACATATTGCTTGCCTCCTCTCTACAGCGGCAACCACATTCTGGCACAGAGGGAGAACAATTCATTCTACTGGCCTTGATTTCTCATCAGTCTGGCTGGCTGGATCGGGCTGTGACACTGAGAGCTCCTCTACAGGTGGGCGGAGCAAGATGATACAACAGTGCAGTTCCGATCATTGCTTTCCGCCCCCTGCATACATCATACAGCTCTCCCAACATGAAGATCTCACAGGATGGATGTTAGTTTTCTTCCATGTGAGTCCCCACTGCTCTGCCTTCCAAACTCTACCTGGCTGTGCTGTAAACTCGCCCTGTACTTTGCAGAGCAGGTTTACAAAAAGTGAAGAACAATTCTTATATATGTTGGGAATATACTGGGACTTTTCATTTGTTAATGTTCTCTGCTGATCCATCTAGTACTTGTGTATAGGGAGGGGATCCAGTGCTTAACTAACTCCCCCCAGCTGTCTCCCATCCTAAACACAGGATATGTCTCACTAACAGCAGTGTACTTACTATATTATTTGCCTGATATAAGCTGGGTGCAATGAAAAAATAAATACCTGTCCCTATTAGCTCAGTCTCCTGTCAGTCTATTGAGCCCTCCCCTGCTCTGTCAGCCCCACATTCCCAGAAAAGAGCTGAGGTGTTAGCATAGAGCTCTGTACATGTGCAGACTGGGGATAAAGGCTGGGGAAACATTATTTCAGCAAGCTGCAAATGCCATCGATGTTGTTGGGAATCAGAGCCCCCCTGTGTGTCAGAGCCCCCCTGTGTGTCAGAGCCCCCCTGTGTGTCAGAGCCCCCTGTGTGTCAGAGCCCCCCTGTGTGTCAGAGCCCCCCTGTGTGTCAGACCCCCCTGTGTGTCAGAGCCCCCTGTGTGTCAGAGCCCCCCTGTGTGTCAGAGCCCCCCTGTGTGTCAGAGCCCCCCTGTGTGTCAGAGCCCCCTGTGTGTCAGAGCCCCCCTGTGTGTCAGAGCCCCCTGTGTGTCAGAGCCCCCCTGTGTGTCAGAGCCCCCCTGTGTGTCAGAGCCCCCTGTGTGTCAGAGCCCCCCTGTGTGTCAGAGCCCCCCTGTGTGTCAGAGCCCCCCTGTGTGTCAGAGCCCCCTGTGTGTCAGAGCCCCCCTGTTTGTTAGAGCCCCCTGTGTGTCAGAGCCCCCCTGTGTGTCAGAGCCCCCTGTGTGTCAGAGCCCCCCTGTGTGTCAGAGCCCCCTGTGTGTCAGAGCCCCCTGTGTGTCAGAGCCCCCCTGTGTGTCAGAGCCCCCTGTGTGTCAGAGCCCCCCTGTGTGTCAGAGCCCCCCTGTGTGTCAGAGCCCCCCTGTGTGTCAGAGCCCCCTGTGTGTCAGAGCCCCCTGTGTGTCAGAGCCCCCCTGTGTGTCAGAGCCCCCCTGTGTGTTAGAGCCCCCTGTGTGTCAGAGCCCCCTGTGTGTCAGAGCCCCCCTGTGTGTCAGAGCCCCCCTGTGTGTCAGAGCCCCCCTGTGTGTCAGAGCCCCCCTGTGTGTCAGAGCCCCCTGTGTGTCAGAGCCCCCTGTGTGTCAGAGCCCCCCTGTGTGTCAGAGCCCCCCTGTGTGTTAGAGCCCCCTGTGTGTCAGAGCCCCCTGTGTGTCAGAGCCCCCCTGTGTGTCAGAGCCCCCCTGTGTGTCAGAGCCCCCTGTGTGTCAGAGCCCCCTGTGTGTCAGAGCCCCCCTGTGTGTCAGAGCCCCCTGTGTGTCAGAGCCCCCTGTGTGTCAGAGCCCCCCTGTGTGTCAGAGCCCCCCTGTGTGTCAGAGCCCCCCTGTGTGTCAGAGCCCCCTGTGTGTCAGAGCCCCCCTGTGTGTCAGAGCCCCCTGTGTGTCAGAGCCCCCCTGTGTGTCAGAGCCCCCTGTGTGTCAGAGCCCCCTGTGTGTCAGAGCCCCCCTGTGTGTCAGAGCCCCCTGTGTGTCAGAGCCCCCTGTGTGTCAGAGCCCCCCTGTGTGTCAGAGCCCCCCTGTGTGTCAGAGCCCCCTGTGTGTCAGAGCCCCCCTGTGTGTCAGAGCCCCCCTGTGTGTCAGAGCCCCCCTGTGTGTCAGAGCCCCCTGTGTGTCAGAGCCCCCTGTGTGTCAGAGCCCCCCTGTGTGTCAGAGCCCCCCTGTGTGTCAGAGCCCCCTGTGTGTCAGAGCCCCCCTGTGTGTCAGAGCCCCCTGTGTGTCAGAGCCCCCCTGTGTGTCAGAGCGTATCCTCCTCATTCTCTTTCCCATGTTGACTTTAGACAGCAGAGCAGAAAGTAGAGGAGTCCAGTGTGCTGAAGTGTGGAGAATGTGTGATCCTGTTTTTCATAGGCTATTGAGTTTGGCTAAATCTGCTAGTACATCTAACACTACCCTCCTTCCCAGACTGACTATGCTGCTATCAGCTGTGCCTTCTGTGCTCCTTTATCCAGATTGGGGGCACTCTAATACAGGACATATGCCACTGGCCAGATCGCCAGGTGAAAACAGAGGGGAAAAGCCTAAAATAAAACTAATGCAGCCACCACATCTAATGATTGTTAAACTGCAATATATAACATATTGGGTTTTATACCAGTCTTCTGAACCCTATTTCCACAATCCTTAATATGTTTTTTTTTTCCATTCCTGAGCTCTGCATCACTTGCTACTGAACCCTTGCACTGTAAATGGGGGGGGGGGGGGCGCAATCTGGTATGTTCGCCCTGGGCACTGGGTGACCTTGTCCCGGCACTGATAGGCAGCATTGGAAATCACACCCGCACGCTGCTGGGCTTGAAGGGGCGCTCTCTGCTCTACCACACTTGCGCACAAGCTGTAGCTATCTAAATCGGCTGGTACAGAGCAGCAGCAACTGAGCCGCTAATAGGGGTCAAGTAGGCGCAATCCGGGCACCCATTCATGTAGAGTAGGCATAATTCAGGCGCAAATAGTGGACAACCCAGGCGCTAGTAAATGTAGGTAACAAAATATTAAATGAATGTAGCGCTCAATCAAATTAAAATATAAATGGTGTAAAAAACTGATGATTAAGTGACGCTCAAAAAAGTATAATAAATATTGCTCAAAAAAATGAATATAATAGAAATGTAAAACAACCACGTGAATGGAGGTTCTATAGGGAAAATCCTATGCGGTGTTAGGACGAGAGATCCCTAGGAGAGTCATTTTGAGGAGGATCGTGGAGCTGTTTTATCAATTTTGATTGTATCGTCTATGGGACCTTTTTACCAAGGGCACGTTTCTTCACTGATCTAAGCACCTTTTTGATACCATTGGACTTACACGCCATGCTTTAAAATTGTGTATGCCCGTGGAACAGCGCTAAACTATATTACCTAAAAATTTTCATAGGAGACACTTTAAAAGCCTTGACAGGTTACCAATTCAGAGTTACACAGGAGGTTTAAATTTTTTTTGGATTAACTTTATTGCTATCACAAGGGATGAACAACATCCCTTGTGACCGCATGAGCCTTGACAGGTCCTCTTTATGGTAAGATCTGGGGTCTTTCAGACCCCATATCTCTCCTATGCCCTCCAAAGCATCCGATCTGAGTTTGGTTTGATCGCCTGTAGAATTAAGATGCTGTTGCTCCCAACGTAGAACTCAACATTTTATCTGGCATAATGCAATGTCCGATAAAAGCAGGAATGTGTATTAAGCCAATTTGTCTCCATACACCTTCTTGGACTGGGTGTTTGCTAGGCGCTGACAGTATGGGGGAGATTTACTACAACTGGAAAGTGTAAAATCTGGTGCAGCTCTACATAGAAACCAATCCGCCTCCAGGTTTTATTGTCAAAGCTTCATTGAACGAGCTGAAGTTAGAAGCTGATTGGCTACCATGCACAGCCGCTCCACATTCTGAGTGCTCCAGTTTTAGTAAATCTCCCCCATTGTACATGGCACCTTTTCTGTAACCCGTGTGAATGTAACATTACAGAACTATATATATACAATTATTTTGCCATGTGTCTTTGTATATTTAACTTGCTCTCCAACAATTGTTTTTCTTTGTCGCAGTCTTAATTGGCTGTTTTACTTTTGATTGACAGGCCAGATTCTAAAGCCGTAGTTCTGGTGGAATCCGGGATCAGAATTCACACCACGGAGTTTGAATGGCCCAAGAATATGATGCCATCTGGGTTTGCAATGAAGGTTTGAAGGAAATCAATTACAGTCTCACTCAAAACATTAGTCATGTCATGGTCTTCTGAAGCTAGTCATAGTCATTACATTCTTAGTGCACAAACTCCTTTTGGAATAGTTATGTAGTATATGGTAGGCCCTCAGACTACATGGTAGGCCCTCAGACTACATGGTATTCCCTCCGACTACATGGTATGCCCTCCGACTACATGGTATTCCCTCCGACTACATGGTAGGCCCTCAGACTACATGGTAGGTCCTATGGTAGGCCCTCAGACTACATGGTAGGCCCTCAGACTACATGGTATTCCCTCCGACTACATGGTATTCCCTACGACTACATGGTAGGCCCTCAGACTACATGGTAGGCCCTCAGACTACATGGTAGGCCCTCAGACTACATGGTATTCCCTCCGACTACATGGTATTCCCTCCGACTACATGGTATTCCCTCCGACTACATGGTATTCCCTCCGACTACATGGTAGGCCCTCAGACTACATGGTAGGACCTCAGACTACATGGTATTTCCTCAGACTACATGGTAGGCCCTCAGACTACATGGTAGGCCCTCAGACTACATGGTAGGCCCTCAGACAACATGGTAGGCCCTCAGACAACATGGTAGGCCCTCAGACTACATGGTAGGCCCTCAGACTACATTGATGGCCTTTTTCTGGCACCATCCTTCTATGTTTCTCACGAGCTTCCCAAGTATTATTTGATTGGTATGGTTGTCTGTTGAGCAGTTGGATCTTTTTTGAGATGGCCTTGGGCCAACCTTGTTTAAGAAAAGCCTTTTGGCATTCCAGCTGTGTAGGGTTTAACCACCTCCTGCCTGGTCTATTGTAAAATTACAGCCGCCCCGGAGCCTCTGTCTTCTGGGTGGACGTTATATGACACCCTCCCGGTTGCGTGCCTTGTGTGTCCTCTAGGGGTGTTTCGTCACATATGGCGACCCATCACATTTGGCTGCCCGCTGGAGTGGGCATGCGCGACGCCGCCATATGCGTTCCAACACTTATAAAACTTTTGTCACTTTTAACACTTTTTTAAAAGTGTTTAAAAAAATAAAAAGTGTTTTTGTCACTTTTAACACTTTTAAAACGTAAAGTTTTAAAAGTGTTGGAACGCATATGGGGCGCTGTCGCGCATGCGCACTCCAGCGGGAAGCCAAATGTGATGGGTCGCCATATGTGACAAAACAGGGGCCGTGCAGTGGCACAATCTGTGACCTGCTGTGTCCACCAGACACAGCGGAAGACAGATCGCTATACCGGGCCGGCCCTGGTACCATGTGATGGCTGTGACCAATCACAGTGACATTGTTGCCAACCATCAGTATTTATACTGGCAGCCAGTAAAAAACAGGCACTTTTCTACTGCCAGTAAATGCCAGTGACAGGAAGAAGTTGCCAGTAAAAAAATGTCTGACGGTTGGCTTGATACTGCACATGTACAATTCTGGTCTGGAGCCGGCCGAGACTATTGAAGTGCCTGCTACAGTGTGTTCGGGCAGCACCGGCAGGGGCGGGTCTACCACAGGTGTGCCTGAGCATGTCGTGTGATGGTGCAAGGGAGCTGAGCAGAGCGGCCGGAGCCTCGTGTGCAGGTCTGTGGGACAGGAGTGGGGCTGACATGTCAGACATGTTCTTTACACTTTATTGATGATGTCACACGTTCTTTACACTTTATTGATGATGTCACACGTTCTTTACACTTTATTGATGATGTCACACATTCTTTACACTTTATTGATGATGTCACACATTCTTTACACTTTATTGATGATGGCACACGTTCTTTACACTTTATTGATGATGGCACACGTTCTTTACACTTTATTGATGATGTCACACGTTCTTTACACTTTATTGATGATGTCACACATTCTTTACACTTTATTGATGATGGCACACATTCTTTACACTTTATTGATGATGGCACACGTTCTTTACACTTTATTGATGATGTCACACTTTCTTTACACTTTATTGATGATGTCACACGTTCTTTACACTTTATTGATGACAGAGCACACGGCTCAGTGTGTACTGATGACATCACACCTCCCTCCAGTGATCAGAGTCTCTGTAGGGGTGGTCAGTGGTCGCCATTCTCTCTCTCTCTATCGATCGATGGATGCTGAGACGGGAGAATCCTGTGACGGGTCTCCATGGCAACCGGCAAACCTCGCCGCGCAGGGTGCCTTTTAAAAGCGTGACGTCGTGACGTCGCGGTTCAGGCCCCTCCTCCCCGTCACCTCCCACCTCGCAGAGACGGAAGCCGGCGGGGTCCGGGCAGGTCCGGGTGCTGCTGGCGGAGGAGAGATGAGCGACTCCAAGGTGAAGGTGGCCGTCCGGATCCGGCCTGTGAACCGGAGAGGTGAGCCGGGGGAGGAGGAGGAGGGGGGAGAGAAAGGGCCACGCCGAGCCGGTGACAGCCGGATAGTACGAGAGAACTTCAGAGAGTGACAACCCGACACTGACACTACACTGACACTACACAACAGTACACATCTACTTCACTGACACTACACTACAGTACACATCTACTTCACTGACACTACACTACAGTACACATCTACTTCACTGACACTACAGTACAGTACACATCTACTTCACTGACACTACAATACAGTACACATCTACTTCACTGACACTACAATACAGTACACATCTACTTCACTGACACTACAATACAGTACACATCTACTTCACTGACACTACAATACAGTACACATCTACTTCACTGACACTACAATACAGTACACATCTACTTCACTGACACTACACTACAGTACACATCTACTTCACTGACACTACAATACAGTACACATCTACTTCACTGACACTACAGTACAATACAGTACACATCTACTTCACTGACACTACAGTACACTACACATCTACTTCACTGACACTACACTACAATACAGTACACATCTACTTCACTGACACTACACTACAATACAGTACACATCTACTTCACTGACACTACACTACAATACAGTACACATCTACTTCACTGACACTACAATACAGTACACATCTACTTCACTGACACTACAGTACAGTACACATCTACTTCACTGACACTACAATACAGTACACATCTACTTCACTGACACTACACTACAATACAGTACACATCTACTTCACTGACACTACACTACAATACAGTACACATCTACTTCACTGACACTACACTACAGTACACATCTACTTCACTGACACTACAGTACACTACACATCTACTTCACTGACACTACACTACAATACAGTACACATCTACTTCACTGACACTACACTACAATACAGTACACATCTACTTCACTGACACTACACTACACTACACATCTACTTCACTGACACTACACTACAATACAGTACACATCTACTTCACTGACACTACACTACAATACAGTACACATCTACTTCATTGACACTACACTACAATACAGTACACATCTACTTCACTGACACTACACTACAGTACACATCTACTTCACTGACACTACAATACAGTACACATCTACTTCACTGACACTACAATACAGTACACATCTACTTCACTGACACTACAATACAGTACACATCTACTTCACTGACACTACACTACAATACAGTACACATCTACTTCACTGACACTACACTACAGTACACATCTACTTCACTGACACTACAATACACTACACATCTACTTCACTGACACTACACTACAATACAGTACACATCTACTTCACTGACACTACACTACAGTACACATCTACTTCACTGACACTACAATACACTACACATCTACTTCACTGACACTACAATACAGTACACATCTACTTCACTGACACTACACTACAATACAGTACACATCTACTTCACTGACACTACACTACACTACAGTACACATCTACTTCACTGACACTACACTACAGTACACATCTACTTCACTGACACTACACTACACTACAGTACACATCTACTTCACTGACACTACACTACAGTACACATCTACTTCACTGACACTACACTACAGTACACATCTACTTCACTGACACTACACTACAGTACACATCTACTTCACTGACACTACAGTACACATCTACTTCACTGACACTACACTACAGTACACATCTACTTCACTGACACTACACTACAGTACACATCTACTTCACTGACACTACACTACACTACACATCTACTTCACTGACACTACAATACACTACACATCTACTTCACTGACACTACAATACAGTACACATCTACTTCACTGACACTACACTACACTACACATCTACTTCACTGACACTACACTACAGTACACATCTACTTCACTGACACTACACTACACTACACATCTACTTCACTGACACTACAATACAGTACACATCTACTTCACTGACACTACAATACACTACACATCTACTTCACTGACACTACACTACACTACACATCTACTTCACTGACACTACAATACACTACACATCTACTTCACTGACACTACAATACAGTACACATCTACTTCACTGACACTACACTACACTACACATCTACTTCACTGACACTACACTACACATCTACTTCACTGACACTACACTACAGTACACATCTACTTCACTGACACTACACTACACTACACATCTACTTCACTGACACTACAATACAGTACACATCTACTTCACTGACACTACAATACACTACACATCTACTTCACTGACACTACACTACAATACAGTACACATCTACTTCACTGACACTACACTACAGTACACATCTACTTCACTGACACTACACTACAGTACACATCTACTTCACTGACACTACACTACAGTACACATCTACTTCACTGACACTACACTACACTACACATCTACTTCACTGACACTACAATACAGTACACATCTACTTCACTGACACTACAATACAGTACACATCTACTTCACTGACACTACACTACAATACAGTACACATCTACTTCACTGACACTACACTACAGTACACATCTACTTCACTGACACTACACTACAGTACACATCTACTTCACTGACACTACACTACAGTACACATCTACTTCACTGACACTACACTACACTACACATCTACTTCACTGACACTACAATACACTACACATCTACTTCACTGACACTACAATACAGTACACATCTACTTCACTGACACTACACTACACTACACATCTACTTCACTGACACTACACTACAGTACACATCTACTTCACTGACACTACACTACACTACACATCTACTTCACTGACACTACAATACAGTACACATCTACTTCACTGACACTACACTACAGTACACATCTACTTCACTGACACTACACTACAGTACACATCTACTTCACTGACACTACAATACAGTACACATCTACTTCACTGACACTACACTACACTACACATCTACTTCACTGACACTACACTACAGTACACATCTACTTCACTGACACTACACTACAGTACACATCTACTTCACTGACACTACACTACAGTACACATCTACTTCTCTGACACTACAATACAGTACACATCTACTTCACTGAAACTACAATACACTACACATCTACTTCACTGACACTACAATACACTACACATCTACTTCACTGACACTACACTACAGTACACATCTACTTCACTGACACTACAATACACTACACATCTACTTCACTGACACTACAATACACTACACATCTACTTTACTGACACTACACTACAGTACACATCTACTTCACTGACACTACAATACAGTACACATCTACTTCACTGACACTACACTACACTACAGTACACATCTACTTCACTGACACTACACTACACTACACATCTACTTCACTGACACTACACTACACTACACATCTACTTCACTGACACTAAACTACACTACACTACACATCTACTTCACTGACACTACACTACAGTACACATCTACTTCACTGACACTACAGTACACATCTACTTCACTGACACTACAATACAGTACACATCTACTTCACTGACACTACACTACAGTACACATCTACTTCACTGACACTACACTACAGTACACATCTACTTCACTGACACTACAATACAGTACACATCTACTTCACTGACACTACACTACAGTACACATCTACTACACTGACACTACAGTACACATCTACTTCACTGACACTACAATACAGTACACATCTACTTCACTGACACTACAATACACATCTACTTCACTGACACTACACTACAGTACACATCTACTTCACTGACACTACACTACAATACACATCTACTTCACTGACACTACAATACACTACACATCTACTTCACTGACACTACAATACAGTACACATCTACTTCACTGACACTACAATACAGTACACATCTACTTCACTGACACTACACTACAGTACACATCTACTTCACTGACACTACACTACAGTACACATCTACTTCACTGACACTACACTACAGTACACATCTACTTCACTGACACTACACTACAGTACACATCTACTTCACTGACACTACACTACAGTACACATCTACTTCACTGACACTACACTACAGTACACATCTACTTCACTGACACTACACTACAGTACACATCTACTTCACTGACACTACACTACAGTACACATCTACTTCACTGACACTACACTACAGTACACATCTACTTCACTGACACTACACTACAGTACACATCTACTTCACTGACACTACACTACAGTACACATCTACTTCACTGACACTACACTACAATACACATCTACTTCACTGACACTACAATACACTACACATCTACTTCACTGACACTACAATACACTACACATCTACTTCACTGACACTGACACTACAGTACACATCTACTTCACTGACACTACACTACAATACACATCTACTTCACTGACACTACAATACACTACACATCTACTTCACTGACACTGACACTACAGTACACATCTACTTCACTGACACTACAATACACATCTACTTCACTGACACTACAATACACTACACATCTACTTCACTGACACTACAATACACTACACATCTACTTCACTGACACTACAATACACTACACATCTACTTCACTGACACTACACTACAGTACACATCTACTTCACTGACACTACACTACAGTACACATCTACTTCACTGACACTACAATACACTACACATCTACTTCACTGACACTACAATACACTACACATCTACTTCACTGACACTACAGTACACATCTACTTCACTGACACTACAATACAGTACACATCTACTTCACTGACACTACAATACAGTACACATCTACTTCACTACAGTACACATCTACTTCACTGACACTACACTACAGTACACATCTACTTCACTGACACTACAATACACTACACATCTACTTCACTGACACTACACTACAGTACACATCTACTTCACTGACACTACAGTACACATCTACTTCACTGACACTACACTACAGTACACATCTACTTCACTGACACTACAGTACACATCTACTTCACTGACACTACAGTACACATCTACTTCACTGACACTACAATACAGTACACATCTACTTCACTGACACTACAATACAGTACACATCTACTTCACTGACACTACAATACAGTACACATCTACTTCACTGACACTACACTACAGTACACATCTACTTCACTGACACTACAGTACACATCTACTTCACTGACACTACACTATAGTACACATCTACTTCACTGACACTACACTACAGTACACATCTACTTCACTGACACTAGAATACAGTACACATCTACTTCACTACAGTACACATCTACTTCACTGACACTACACTACAGTACACATCTACTTCACTGACACTACAATACAGTACACATCTACTTCACTACAGTACACATCTACTTCACTGACACTACACTACAGTACACATCTACTTCACTGACACTACAATACACTACACATCTACTTCACTGACACTAGAATACAGTACACATCTACTTCACTGACACTAGAATACAGTACACATCTACTTCACTGACACTACAATACACTACACATCTACTTCACTGACACTACAATACACTACACATCTACTTCACTGACACTACAATACACTACACATCTACTTCACTGACACTACAATACACTACACATCTACTTCACTGACACTACAATACACTACACATCTACTTCACTGACACTACAATACACTACACATCTACTTCACTGACACTACAGTGTGTACTACACATCTACTTCCCGGGGAACTTCACTCACACCATGCAACTAATACACTCACTATGTTCGGGGCTTGTTCTGGGGAAGGGTAGGGAGGGGTTCTTGATATAGAGTATCAAGTGGGACAGTAGTTACGTTAGCAATGAGTGACCAGAGGTATGTACATAAAAATACAATTTATTAAATGGTATAAAATCCACAATTGGCGAAGGAGGCAAAACATAGGTTACATCTAACAGTGTGAAAAAAAAAAAATGGCAAAAGAAAAAAAAAACAATAAAGTGGCCAAGGTATTGCTATACCTTAGGTAACATAAATAACAAACACACGTCCAGGAAGAAGCTACGCTAACGAGTACAGCGAAACGCGTTGACGTCATCACGACGCCGTCACGTCCCATTGGGCGGACCGTGCTGGAGGAGCGGAACAGCTGTGATTACCAGCTGGGTGTCAGCAAACACGGACCGTGGATGCCTGCCAGACTGGACAGAGGACAGACGTTGAATAGACTCCTGATTTATAACACTATATCCGATTCCCCTTATCAGCAGAGGATATACTGCCGCCCATATGAGTCTGTGGGACTCCACTCAGTATCTAAAAGGACTTCCACTACAGAGTGTCTGAGTTCCTCCTCTCTCAACCAATCGGGCTGGTAATGTATGAACGCCATTAACCAAACCACTGCTTAAACATATGCATAGCATTTTGTGACTGCTACCTGCATGATTGGTCTCCATACAGTACTCACATTCAATCTTAAAGTTGTTGAGTAGAGCCTTGCCAATAGAATTTATCTGCAAACCTGTGATAACCCACGCTACATGGACAATTCCAAGTTACTATCACAGGAACAGTCTCTCCATACAACGCACTCTGCTACACACACCTGATGTGTTAGCTTACGCCAATCAGCACCATCTCGCGCCTGCAGGAACAGCCAGACCATCCATCCATGCTGATCGTCTATCCCTGTTAGCCGGCTAATAGGCAACCCTCCCCGCCTGGCCACCCATTAGTTCCCCTCCCCCTTCCCTCCCTGCCCCCCCTATGTGTACTCTTCGGCAGCATAGTCATTCAAAATTGATGCCCATAACTTTAGCCAAGCCATTGTGCTTGACCATCTCCAATTTGACCCATTAGCTGCCGAACAGTATACCAGTCCGGACAGTGTCGGTGTCGTTTTGTATGTGTGTTTGTTATTTATGTTACCTAAGGTATAGCAATACCTTGGCCACTTTATTGTTTTTTTTTTTCTTTTGCCATTTTTTTTTTTTCACACTGTTAGATGTAACCTATGTTTTGCCTCCTTCGCCAATTGTGGATTTTATACCATTTAATAAATTGTATTTTTATGTACATACCTCTGGTCACTCATTGCTAACGTAACTACTGTCCCACTTGATACTCTATATCAAGAACCCCTCCCTACCCTTCCCCAGAACAAGCCCCGAACATAGTATACTGTTTATAGGTTACAGCAATAACACCGAATTCGGTGTGCAACCAGAGGTTGACCAGCCATTAGACTGATCAATTGGGTACTCAGCATTTGCCCTCACCCCCAACCCCCCCCCCCATCCCTACTTATAGAACTAATACACTCACACTATGGAAACACTTCACTGACACTGATCTACTCAGACTTTATAACAACTTTACTTCCTGACAACACTGACACTGATCTCCAATGATGACTGACACTGTGCCCCCCTATAGTGACTGTGCTCCCCCCGGGGTGACCTGTGCGGCTCACACTCATTCCTCTGCTCTGATCTCTGTACTGACACTGATGACAGATTGGGAAAAAATATAATAATGGGAGGGGGGTGACCACATCTGCCCCTCATACTGCACTGACTGTCACTGATCCCTCTGTACCTGACAGGCGGCACTGCTTGCTGATCCCTCTGTACCTGACAGGCGGCACTGCTTGCTGATCCCTCTGTACCTGACAGGCGGCACTGCTTGCTGATCCCCCTGTACCTGACAGGCGGCACTGCTTGCTGATCCCCCTGTACCTGACAGGCGGCACTGCTTGCTGATCCCCCTGTACCTGACAGGCGGCACTGCTTGCTGATCCCCCTGTACCTGACAGGCGGCACTGCTTGCTGATCCCTCTGTACCTGACAGGCGGCACTGCTTGCTGATTCCTCTGTACCTGACAGGCGGCACTGCTTGCTGATCCCTCTGTACCTGACAGGCGGCACTGCTTGCTGATCCCTCTGTACCTGACAGGCGGCACTGCTTGCTGATCCCTCTGTACCTGACAGGCGGCACTGCTTGCTGATCCCTCTGTACCTGACAGGCGGCACTGCTTGCTGATCCCTCTGTACCTGACAGGCGGCACTGCTTGCTGATCCCTCTGTACCTGACAGGCGGCACTGCTTGCTGATCCCTCTGTACCTGACAGGCGGCACTGCTTGCTGATCCCTCTGTACCTGACAGGCGGCACTGCTTGCTGATCCCCCTGTACCTGACAGGCGGCACTGCTTGCTGATCCCCCTGTACTTGACAGGCGGCACTGCTTGCTGGTCCCCCTGTACCTGACAGGCGGCACTGCTGACTGGTCTCCCTGTACCTGACAGGCGGCACTGCTGCCTGATCCCTGACATGCTTGGCAGGTGGCGGTGCTGGTGCATCCCTAGTATGCCTGGCAGGTAGCATTACTTTCTCATCCCTGGTTTGCCTGGCAGGTAGTGGTGATTTCTCTTGCCTGGCAGGCTACTTGCTCCTCTCTGGTACCCCTGACAGGCCACACTGTTGACCAATCCACTCACACCCCTGACAGGTGGCAGTGCTTACTGATCCCCTGTACCCATGACAGAAGGCACTGCTTACTGGTCCCCCTTACAACAGGAGGTATTGTTCTATTTACCACTGGTACTCCCAACAAGCAGCACAGCTAACTAATCCCCAGTATTAGTGACAGGGGGCGCTACTGACTAATCCTAGGTACTCCTGACAGTTAACCCTGTTTACTGGTCCCTGGTACTCCCAACAGGCAGCACTGCTGATTGATCCCCAGTACCTGACGGGAAGCAATGTTTACTGATTCTCAATACCCAACATGTGGCACTGCCTACTCATTCCTGGTGCACCTGACAGGCAGCACTGCTGATCGATCCCTATACTCCTGACAGGTGGCACTTGTGACCAATCCCCAGTACCCCTGACAGGCAGCAATGCTTACCAGTTCTTGGTGCCCCTGGGAGGTGGAATTGCTTACTTGTCCCCTGAAACCCCTGACAGGTGGCATGAGTGATAGATCCCTGGTACACCTGACAGGGGGCACTGCTGACCTATCCCTGGTACACCTGACAGGGGGGAGGCACTGCTGACCTATCCCTGGTACACCTGACAGGGGGGAGGCACTTCTGACCTATCCCTGGTACACGGGGCGGCACTTCTGACCTATCCCTGGTACACGGGGGGGGCACTGCTGACCTATCCCTGGTACACCTGATGGGGGGGGGGGGGGTGGTGGTGGTGCACGGCTGACCTAACCCTGGTACACCTGACAGGTGGGGGGAGGGGGCACTGCTGACCTAATCCTGGTATACCTGACAGGTGGGGGGAGGGGGGGGGCAGTGCACTGCTGACCTAACCCTGGTACACCTGACGGGGGGCACTGCTGACCTATCCCTGGTACACCTGACGGGGGGGGGGGGGGTGGTGGTGCACTGCTGACCTAACCCTGGTACACCTGACAGGTGGGGGGGGGGGGTCACTGCTGACCTAATCCTGGTACACCTGACGGGGGGGGGGGGCGGTGCACTGCTGACCTAACCCTGGTACACCTGACGGGGGGGCACTGCTGACCTAACCCTGATACCCCTGATGGGGGGGGGGGGCACTGCTGACCTATCCCTGATACCCCTAATGGGGGGGGGGGGGGCACTACTGACCTATCCCTGATACCCCTGATGGGGGGGGGGGGGGGGCACTGCTGACCTATCCCTGATACCCCTGATGGGGGGGGGGCACTGCTGACCTATCCCTGATACCCCTAATGGGGGGGGGGGGGGGCACTACTGACCTATCCCTGATACCCCTGATGGGGGGGGGGGGGCACTGCTGACCTATCCCTGATACCCCTGATGGGGGGGGTGGGCACTGCTGACCTATCCCTGATTCCCTGATACCCCTGATGGGGGGGGGGGGGGGCACTGCTGACCTATCCCTGATACCCCTGATGGGGGGGGGGGCACTGCTGACCTATCCCTGATACCCCTGATGGGGGGGGGGCACTGTTGACCTATCCCTGATACCCCTGATGGGGGGGGGGCACTGCTGACCTATCCCTGATACCCCTGATGGGGGGGGGGGGGGCACTGCTGACCTATCCCTGGTAAACCTGACGGGGGTGCTGCCGACTGATCCCCACTAGTGATAACCCCTGGTACCCTGGTACCCCTGACAGGTGGCACAGTTGATCAGTGTATGTTGTATCTCGGTGACAGCCCCGAGTCTGTGTGTTCTGTTTACCTGTCACACAAGGACGGCTTATGTTCTCTTTTGTTTGCTGTAACAAGCTGATGAAACTTGTGATCATAGAGAAGAAGCTGTGACCTTCCACCTGTCATGTCTGATCCTCCTTCTTCTCACCGACATCTAGTCCTTCTGAATGAAGTGCAGGCGGCCGGCTCAGAGATTGGATGTCGGCACACTCCTACACACCTGTCATCCTTTTACTAGCTAAGCCTTCCGAGAGAGGTGATCTCCCATACATCTGATATGTGAAGGGGGGGGTCAATCTTCTCGCAGATCTGATATGGGGGGGGTCACCCTTCTCACTGATCTCATATGGGGGGGGGGTCACCCTTCTCACTGATCTCATATGGGGGGGGGTCACCCTTCTCACTGATCTCATATGGGGGGGTCACCCTTCTCACTGATCTGATATGGGGGGGGGGTCACCCTTCTCACTGATCTCATATGGGGGGGTCACCCTTCTCACTGATCTGATATGGGGGGGTCACCCTTCTCACTGATCTGATATGGGGGGGGGGTCACCCTTTTCACTGATCTGATATGGGGGGGGGGTCACCCTTCTCACTGATCTCATATGGGGGGGGGGTCACCCTTCTCACTGATCTGATATGGGGGGGTCACCCTTCTCACTGATCTCATATGGGGGGGTCACCCTTCTCACTGATCTCATATGGGGGGTCACCCTTCTCACTGATCTGATATGGGGGGGTCACCCTTCTCACTGATCTGATATGGGGGGGTCACCCTTCTCACTGATCTGATATGGGGGGGTCACCCTTCTCACTGATCTCATATGGGGGGGGGTCACCCTTCTCACTGATCTGATATGGGGGGGGTCACCCTTCTCACTGATCTGATATGGGGGGGGGTCACCCTTCTCACTGATCTGATAATGGGGGGGGTCACCCTTCTCACTGATCTGATAATGGGGGGGGTCACCCTTCTCACTGATCTGATAATGGGGGGGGGTTCACCCTTCTCACTGATCTGATAATGGGGGGGGTTCACCCTTCTCACTGATCTGATATGGGGGGGGTCACCCTTCTCACTGATCTGATATGGGGGGGTCACCCTTCTCACTGATCTGATATGGGGGGGGTCACCCTTCTCACTGATCTGATATGGGGGGGTCACCCTTCTCACTGATCTGATATGGGGGGGGTCACCCTTCTCACTGATCTGATATGGGGGGGGGGTCACCCTTCTCACTGATCTGATATGGGGGGGGGTCACCCTTCTCACTGATCTGATATGGGGGGGGGGTCACCCTTCTCACTGATCTGATATGGGGGGGGTCACCCTTCTCACTGATCTGATATGGGGGGGGTCACCCTTCTCACTGATCTGATATGGGGGGGGGTCACCCTTCTCACTGATCTGATATGGGGGGGGGGTCACCCTTCTCACTGATCTGATATGGGGGGGGTCACCCTTCTCACTGATCTGATATGGGGGGGGGGTCACCCTTCTCACTGATCTGATATGGGGGGGGTCACCCTTTTCACTGATCTGATATGGGGGGGAGGGGGGTCACCCTTCTCACTGATCTGATATGGGGGGGTCACCCTTCTCACTGATCTGATATGGGGGGGTACACCCTTCTCACTGATCTGATATGGGGGGGGGTCACCCTTCTCACTGATCTGATATGGGGGGGGTACACCCTTCTCACTGATCTGATATGGGGGGGGGTCACCCTTCTCACTGATCTGATATGGGGGGTTATTGGTCTAATTGATGTACACAGAGCTCGGTGTATGGACTGTCATCTGACTGATGTAGGGGGATCACATGGAGGCCTGTAGATGGGTTACTGTTATTCACTTTGGTTGTATTGTATCTTTTTATGAAATAATTTTTTGTTACTGGTTTCTTTTTTTACTACTTTTTTTTTGTGCTGGTTACTGAATGTTTGCAAAGCGTGGTAATTAGATAAAACTGGGTGTGACAACGGTCTAGCTCTAGTATGATCTGGACTACGCTACACAGTGGGGGGGAGATTTACTAAAACTGGAGAGTGCAAAATCTGGTGCAGCTCTGCATGGTAGCCAATCCGCTTCCAGGTTTTATTGTCAACAAGCTGAAGTTAGAAGCTGATTGGCTACCATGCACAGCTGCCCCAGATTTTGTACTCCCCAGTTTTAGTAAATCTCCCCCATAGTGTTTAGCCGGATGTCACCCAACACTGAAAATCTCAGGTTCTGATGGCTGTTCAGAGATAACGTGGAACTTCACTCTCACAATCAAAATGTATTATTTTGAATCCTCATGCTGCTAGCATTTGTAAATGGATAGGAAAGGACAATTATAGTTACTTGTTTTAAACTTTTTTTTTTTTCGTTACATTTCTTCAGTTACTTCCTGGTTTCTTGCCTAGGCAAATGATGTCATACATCCCAGGGGTCTTCAGCAGGGGAGGGTTTTCTCAGCTAAGCACACTCTTCTGCCTGCATGCTTGAGCTGAAGGCAGATGGATTCCAGGAAGTAAATGCTGCATGATTCATTTGCCCTTATTAAAGCGGTTGTATACCCCACTTGGTGATTTGTACCTACAGGTCAGTCTATAATAAGGCTTACCTGTAGGTAAAAAGAATATCTCCGAAACCTGTACAGTTTAGATGATATTGACCCTGCATGCAGCCTCTGAGGTCAGCGGCGCATGCGCTCTGCGCGTCCGGCGTATACTGACGGAACTTTCCAGGACGAGGGCTCCGCGACTCCGGCCACTCGCATCGCCGGAGCCAGTGATCCTGGAAGAAATGCAGAGAATACATGTCCGCTCCCTCAGTGGTGACCGGGCGCCGCTGCAGGGCTTCATTCTAAGGTAAGTATTTCATAATGTGCTAGTATGCGATGCATACTAGCACATTATGAAATACTCACCTTGGAACGAAGCCCTGCAGCCCTGGGCTGTCATCGCTGAGAGAGCTGACATGTTCCCCCTGGTCTTGTATGTGATTGGCCAGAGCCGCGATGACGTCACTCCCCCCGGTTCTGGCACGAAGCTCTGGGGAGGTATGCCGGACCTTCAGCCTAGAACAGACCTGTAGTTAAGCTTTGTTCTAGGCTTGCCTGTAAAGTAAAAATGACCAAGCGGGGTTTACTACTCCTTTAATGTTGTCCTTTTAGTTAATCGTTTAAACCTAACCTGATCCTGGAAGCAGACAGGGTCCATCTCTGTTGTGGGCATGTGATGCCCTCTTGTATTCATTTCCGGGAATCTGTGCAGCTGGCTACCCAGCATACACCTCCCGATCTCATGCCTGCGCAGTAATGCCAGTGCGTGGCGCTGAGACGCCACATGCTTGCTGTGAGCACCAAAAGGTTAAAGCGGAATATTCGGTGCCCTTTTTTATGGCTTAGCCCCTCCCCGCTCCTTCCCGTGCCGCCATTGTTGTGCATTCTTAGATGTGTCGAAGGGCTCCCCCCCCCCTGCCTGCGGGTTCTCTGCTTGTGCAGAAGATTTCCATGTGTATGGGCAAAGATGGCAAAGTATTGGTGCTTCTGTAGGGCTAGGTTCACACCTATGCGTTTTGAGTTTTGCAGAAACGTGCTACAGTCCATTTAACATGATTTTCTTTTGGGTCACGTTCATATCTGTGCATTTTCAACAGGTGCGTTTTTTTTTTTTTTTTTTTAAAGGGTCAGGTACTTTTGCCTGCAGCAAGTAAAGTTTTTGGTTCCATAGACTTCAATGGAAACACATCGCTTGCGTTTTTGCTGGTTTCTCCCGCATGACAACAGACACCTCCCTAAAATGCAAAAGACATCAAAAACACATTAAAAACACATCAACCGCAACCTGTATAGGCATGACCCTAGCCTAATCGCTTCCCTTTGCACATGTGTAAGGGAAGTGCACAGCCGCAGATGTGCTGCAGGGCTAAATCAGGACAAGAAGCAATGTGACACATCTGCTTATGTGCAGAATCCATGTGGGGGGCACAATTGTCATTCCTTCCTAGTGTGGCGCAAAATAATCTTTAAAAAAAAAATATCCAGTTGTGAGAGATGGAGGAGGGAGAAGGTCGGGCAATGTGTTTTAGTTTAGGGTGGAGGTCTGCTTTATAATGAAAGGTGCTCCGGTGATGCGTGTATGGCCGTACACTGGCTGCAGGCAGGAGCGAGGAATGTGGGTCATCATTATTCTCTGTATCTCCGGCACAGCGGGAATCCCCAGGAAATCAGCGCAGGATTAGGGGAAGCCCTGCCTGACCGAGCGAGCAATAACACGGATCAGCACTGACACCTCTCCAGTCTTCTCATAGAAACTGCAATTGTCCTACTTAGAGGACACCGCGTGTACGTGGAGGGATCCTGACCTCTACATGTCATGTATGAAGACCTAACCATCCGTCTATCGGCAGATTCAAAATAAAGGGTTCGTTCACTTTTTAAAAATTGAGGGCACAGTCAATAAAAATGACTGTGCCCCCAAGTCGTCCCCAGCGGTGTGCCCCCAAGTCGTCCCCAGTGGTGTGCCCCCAAGTCGCCCCCAGTGGTGTGCCCCCAAGTCGCCCCCAGTGGTGTGCCCCCAAGTCGCCCCCAGCGGTGTGCCCCCAAGTCGCCCCCAGCGGTGTGCCCTCAAGTCGCCCCCAGCGGTGTGCCCCCAAGTCGCCCCCAGCGGTGTGCCCCCAAGTCGCCCCCAGCGGTGTGCCCCCAAGTCGCCCCCAGCGGTGTGCCCTCAAGTCGTCCCCAGCGGTGTGCCCTCAAGTCGTCCCCAGCGGTGTGCCCTCAAGTGCACCATCCGTCTATCGGCAGATGCAGAATTAAAGTGTTCGTTCACTTTTTAAAAATTGAGGGCACAGTCAATAAAAATGACTGTGCCCCCAGCGGTGTGCCCCCAAGTCGCCCCCAGCGGTGTGCCCCCAAGTCGCCCCCAGCGGTGTGCCCCCAAGTCGCCCCCAGCGGTGTGCCCCCAAGTCGCCCCAGCATTGTATAAAACATTGTCCAGTTTAGAGATTTGTATTTAAACAGGTGAACTAATCCTTGAAAGGTAAACTTTTTGTTGCAGTGCTATGCATTAAAGCCGTGCACAGTAGCATGTGAAACGGGGATGTGCGTTGTGGCGCTGTTCATTTTGAATAGTAGCCCAGCGTACCCAGGTAGTGCAGCCCAATGCAATGCAATGCACAGACGTGAACCTCCATATTTGCGGTGAGCTTTGTTGTAAAAGGATGCTGCATGTCTGTTAAACCTGTATTGTAGTACCTTCATGTCAAATGGGCTCCCAGAACACAGATTAACCACTTGACCTCTGAAAGATTTAACCCCCCCCCCCCCCCTTTCCTGACCAGGCCATTTTTTGCGATATGACACTGCGTTATTTTAACTGACAATTGCGCCATGGTCATGTAACGCTGTACAGAAATGAAATTCGATGTCCTTTTTTTCCCACAATTAGAGCTTTCTTTTGGTGGTATTTGATCTGCATTTTTACTTTTTGCACTATAAACAAAAAAAGGCAACAATTTTGAAATTAAAAACCATTTTTTACTTTCTGCTATAAAATACATCCAACTAAAAAAAAAAAAAGTGAAAAAATCTGATTTCTTCATAAATTTAGGCCAATATGTATTCTGCTGCATATTTTTGGTGAAAAAAAAAATCACAATAAGCGTATAGTGATTGGTTTGTGCAAAAATTATAGCGTCTACAAACTATGTGATATTTTTATTTATTTTAATGGTAATGGTGGCGATCAGCGATTTATAGCGGGACTGCAATATTGCGTCAGACAATCTGACACCTGTGACACTATTACAATAATCAGTGCTAAAAATATGCACTGGCAGGGAAGGGGTTAAACATTAGGAGCGATCAAAGAATTATTTGTGTGCCTAGCCAGTGTTTATGTACTGTGTGAGGAGCTTTTAATAGGGGAAGAGATGGAATTTATAGGACACAAATTCCATACCTTCCCTCCTGTCAGAACGGGAATCTGCCTTGTTTACCTAGGCAGATCGTCATTCTGCCTCTCTGGCTAACGATCAGGAGGTGCCGGCGGACATTGGGTACTGTGCACCCGCCGATCGGCTTTCGCTGTGTGTAATTGCAGCAGAAGCAAGCCAGTGGCGAGGCATGTGTGCCCTCTACCAAGGAGAGTCAGATCACGTATGTAATGAGAACAGGTTTTATTTCATCATTAGTATGTTGATGAGAGGGGAGCCAGGGAAGGCAAAATATAAGCCGATTAAACTTCAGCTCCCTGGAACCATATTTGTTCTTTGACAAAAGTGCATCCAGAAACATAGATCAGTCCTAGGTAAGGAGTTCTTTAATAAAGGGGTAATTTTAGTACATGCTACTAAACCTGCTGGCTAGTGATCACCAAGGATCGATTTCTTATGGATGGAAGGCATGGCTCCCTATGGTGCATTCATGATTTTGTTCCGATCGGTCGCATAGAGTTGCAGTGTTGAGCAGTGCATGATTAAAGGCATCTTTTGCAAAACGAATAGTTGCACCCACATTGATAGAATTTAAAAAAATGCATTTGCTGAAAATTTGCAGAGCATTGCAACCACAACCAGTGCACTCTGCGGATTCCCTCTTCCCAGTGGCAGATGGGACTTGTAGTATTTTCATTGATCAATCCCAGTGAATGGATGACATGCCTAATGCAAATAACCGCCACATACAGTGAGGCTACGTTCCCAGTATGTGCATGTTGGGAACACGCTGCCCTTTAGCAGACATGTGGGGGGAGGGGGGTGACATTATTTCCTAATTGCACCCTCACACATATGCTAACACGCAACAAAACGCAAAAGGGTCAGGGAGCTTCTCCTTTGCGCTTTCCGACCTTCAAGCAACCCAATAAAATGAATAGACTGCCCTACACATGACACCTGGGAGCCCATGGAAAACACACAAGCACTCCATCGCACATGGATGGTGCGAATGGAGCCTAAGAAGCAGGCCTGTGGTAAGGACTATTGCCTTTTAAAGGATATTTAATGTAATGTGTTGCAGCTTACCAATCCTTACATGTCATGGCTGCATTTTCAGTGAGTATAGAAAATAACTGTTGATCCTACCAGAAATACTGTGTTCTCATGTATCAGGTCTGCAGCCTCTGACCGTCTCCCGTACCAAGTCTGCAGCCTCTGACCGTCTCCCGTATCAGGTCTGCAGCCTCTGACCGTCTCCCGTATCAGGTCTGCAGCCTCTGACCGTCTCCCGTACCAGGTCTGCAGCCTCTGACCGTCTCCCGTACCAGGTCTGCAGCCTCTGACCGTCTCCCGTACCAGGTCTGCAGCCTCTGACCGTCTCCCGTACCAGGTCTGCAGCCTCTGACCGTCTCCCGTACCAGGTCTGCAGCCTCTGACCGTCTCCCGTACCAGGTCTGCAGCCTCTGACCGTCTCCCGTACCAGGTCTGCAGCCTCTGACCGTCTCCCGTACCAGGTCTGCAGCCTCTGACCGTCTCCCGTACCAGGTCTGCAGCCTCTGACCGTCTCCCGTACCAGGTCTGCAGCCTCTGACCGTCTCCCGTATCATCACTGAATATTATGTGTGGTCCATTAGCGGTACCTGGTCCAATTTTCATATTTGGAAGGTTGGCCTCCATTCTCCTGGACTAAATGGGCACCAGCCATATTCTTTATGGACAGGGGGAAGTGCCAAAAGTGGACTGTATTTCAGCAGGTTGGAGTTCATCTTTCAATTTTTTGTATGACAGGTTCCCTTTAATCACTATTGAAGAGGGCATGAATAGGTGACAATCATACAGCCCAGATCCTTGTCTGAAGTCACGTGAGGTCATGTAGCTGTGATATCCATAGGGGGGTGTCTTTGCTGGGCAGTAACACCATGACGTGGCAGGGACTCACATTCACATGTGTTTGTATATTTAGGGTTGGTTGGGCACAGCAGAGCCTGCAGGATGTCCTTGTGAACGGCTGTCCCCGGCCGGACAATGTCCTTCAGTCCTCTTCATCCTTGTACAGCACCATCCTGTATCTGGTGACTCTCCATGATGTCACAATGTGTCCATTCATCCCAGAGCCTATGCAGTGTGTCACAATGTTAATGACTCTGGACCTGTCGAGTTTCCATTTGTACACTGAAAGTGACAGAACGTTTTAGAATTGTTTGTGCAGAGTGGGTATTCCATTGAACACACTGGGGCGGGACAGGGTGATGTACAGTCCAGTAAGGGGGATGGAGTCGGTGCAGGTTTTTTTTTTTTTTTATTAAACTTCTTTGTTACGTCTCAACAGGCTGCCAGTGGGGGCTGGTGGTTCTGTAGTGGGCTGGCAGTGGGGGCTGGCGGTTCTGTAGCAGGCTTCCAGGGGGGGCTGGTGGTTCTGTAGAGGGCTTCCAGTGGGGGCTGGTGGTTCTGTAGCGGGCTGCCAGTGGGGGCTGGTGGTTCTGTAGCGGGCTGCCAGTGGGGGCTGGTGGTTCCATAGAGGGCTGCTAGTGGGGGCTGGTGGTTCCGTAGCAGGCTGCCAGTGGGGGCTGGTGGTTCCATAAAGGGCTGCCAGTGGGGGCTGGTGGTTCCGTAGAGGGCTTCCAGTGGGGGTTGGTGGTTCCGTAGCAGGCTGCCAGTGGGGGCTGGTGGTTCCATAGAGGGCTGCCAGTGGGGGCTGGTGGTTCCATAGAGGGCTGCCAGTGGGGGCTGGTGGTTCCATAGAGGGCTGCCAGTGGGGGTTGGTGGTTCCGTAGCAGGCTGCCAGTGGGGGCTGGTGGTTCCATAGAGGGCTGCTAGTGGGGGTTGGTGGTTCCGTAGCAGGCTGCCAGTGGGGGCTGGTGGTGCCGTAAAGGGCTGCCAGTGGGGGCTGGTGGTGCCGTAAAAGGGCTGCCAGTGGGGGCTGGTGGTTCTGTAGAGGGCTTCCAGTGGGGGTTGGTGGTTCCGTAGCAGGCTGCCAGTGGGGACTGGTTGTTCTGTAAAGGGCTGCCAGTGGGGGCTGGTGGTTCGGCAGCGGGCTGCCAGTGGGGGCTGGTGGTTCCGTAGAGGGCTGCCAGTGGGGGCTGGTGGTTCCGTAGTGGGCTGCCAGTGGGGGCTGGTGGTTCCGTAGTGGGCTGCCAGTGGGGGCTGGTGGTTCCGTAGAGGGCTTCCAGTGATGGCTGGTGGTTCCGTAGAGGGCTGCCAGTGGGGGCTGGTGGTTCCGTAGTGGGCTGCCAGTGGGGGCTGGTGGTTCCGTAGTGGGCTGCCATTGGGGGCTGGTGGTTCCGTAGAGGGCTTCCAGTGGGGGCTGGTGGTTCCGTAGAAGGCTTCCAGTGATGGTTGGTGGTTCTGTAGCGGGCTGCCAGTGGGGGCTGGTGGTTCCATAGAGGGCTGCCAGTGGGGGTTGGTGGTTCCGTAGCAGGCTGCCAGTGGGGGCTGGTGGTTCCGTAGAGGGCTTCCAGTGGGGGCTGGTGGTTCCGTAGAGGGCTTCCAGTGGGGGCTGGTGGTTCCGTAGAGGGCTTCCAGTGGGGTCTGGTGGTTCCGTAGCGGGCTGCCAGTGGGGGCTGGTGGTTCCATGGAGGGCTGCCAGTGGGGGTTGGTGGTTCTGTAGCAGGCTGCCAGTGGGGGCTGGTGGTTCCATAAAGGGCTGCCAGTGGGGGCTGGTGGTTTGTCAGCGGGCTGCCAGTGGGGGCTGGTGGTTTGTCAGCGGGCTGCCAGTGGGGCTGGTGGTTCGTCAGCGGCCTGCCAGTGGGGCTGGTGGTTCGTCAGCGGGCTGCCAGTGGGGCTGGTGGTTCGGCAGCTGGCTGCCAGTGGGGCTGGTGGTTCGGCAGCTGGCTGCCAGTGGGGCTGGTGGTTCGGCAGCTGGCTGCCAGTGGGGGCTGGTGGTTCGGCAGTGGGTTGCCAATGGGGGCTGGTGGTTCCGCAGTGGGCTGCCAATGGGGGCTGGTGGTTCCGCAGCGGGCTGCCAGTGAAGTCACATGGGCAGCTTCCAGAGCTGAAACAAGCAGGTGTACAGCTCCTGTAGAGAAATCTGTCAGAGCATGAGCAGTTAGAGTGACAACAGAGGATACACAGAACTGCCTGCTGTTCCGTTGTCACTCTGAATAGGGAAGTTGAGTAAAGTTGGCAGGATCATCCTGGCATTTTCTAACAATCGAAGCATGAAAAATGGAATAAATTATACAGAGCAGTAGATGACAACATACTTTTTATATATAATCACCAAAATTAAAATATAGGTCTAGTGACACCTTACTGGCACCCCAACGCATCTGCAAACGTGCGTGCCAAACCACATGGTGCCACAGCACTATGCAGTTTGGTGCGCCATGTTTTTGTGAAAGGGTCAGGGACTTCTCTTCCCTTTTTCCCCTTTTTTTTTTTTTTTTTTTTAATCCATGTAGGGCAGCAGCCCATTGAAATGAATAGGCTGCTCTACACACAGAAACACAGGAAAAACACACGGAAATGCAGCTATGCTTGGTCACACCTTTTAAGTGTACAAAATTATTATTTTTTTTTTCTTTAGGGAGGAACAACTGAAAAGAAATATCCTTGTGAATACATCATACGATCATTATAAAAATACGTTATTCACCTATTGTGTGGACGTGTCGCGTTTTAGCGGAGTGTTGTTTTTAAAGCAGAACTCCGGGAAAAATTTAGAATAAATGTGTAGACCGGTGCTTTCACCCATAATTGAGGCACTTGGGTCTGGTGCATGTATGAGACCTGCCGATACCTGCGCAGGCTCGGGAACTACATTGTAACACGTACGTATGTGTGTGCGTGTATTTATCCTCTTAGGACCGGCTGCTGGCCTGGTTGGATAGTGATGGTGGGTTGTGTTTCCTTATCTAACTATCAGTAAGCATTGACCCTCGGCCCCCATCCTCCTCCCAGCCACTGGAAAGAGCTGATTTCTGTTTATTTTGGCTCGGGATCCCCGAGGGCCGTGTTTCCATTTCTTTTATGTGTGTGCACTGACTGGTGAAGGGATACTTGTAAGTGGTAAGCCAGGGAAATTCAATCACTTCCTGTGTGTGTCACCCTGATGACCTGTCCCTTAACTCCCTGGGCTATGCCACTATAATAGAATGTCTTTTTTAAAACGATTAAAACAATGTTGCACTATTCTACCCTTTTAACACTATCCGCATCAGAATCCCCCCCCCACCCCCACAGACTTACATCAGAGTCCCCCCTTACATGAGGGTCCCCATCAGAAGCTGTGGGGCAGGTAAAATCTGGTAGAGGGCCAGAGTCCCCCCTTACATGAGGGTCCCCATCAGAAGCTGTGGGGAAGGTAAATTCTGGTAGAGGGCCAAAGTCCCCCTCCCCCCACTTACATCAGAGTCCCCCCCTTACATGGGGGTTCCCATCAGAAGCTGTGGGGCAGCTAAAATCTGGTAGAGGGCCGAACCCCCGCCCCCCCATACATCATAGTCCCCCTTCAGAAGCGTAGACTTTAGGCAGCCTCAATGCACATTGGAGATTCACCGATCCTACCTGCAGGCCAGGTAGAATCTGGTGGAGGGCCAGATGTGGCTCATGGGCTGTAGTTTGGAAACCCCTTGCTATAGATGTTTATTTTTCCATAACCCCATACTTGCCCTTTTTAAGGGGGAGGGGTGTATTGGGAGCTGACTTGTAAAGGATCTTTAATGGCAGGGATATTCAGCAGTCTCCTGTAACGTGTCTTCTAATTTTAGTGAGTGGCAAGACTCGTGACCACTCATTAAAATTATAAGAAAAGAGGTTTAACCTTAAACTACGTAGAGGGTTCTTTACTGTAAGAGCGGCAAGGATGTGGAATTCCCTTCCACAGGCGGTGGTCTCAGTGGGGAGCATTGATAGCTTCAAGAAACTATTAGATAAGCACCTGAATGACCACAACATACAGGGATATACAATTTAATACTGACATATAATCACACACATAGGTTGGACTTGATGGACTTGTGTCTTTTTTCGACCTCACCTACTATGTAACTATGTCTCCAGTCTCTGGCAATTTCCTGCAGCAGTTCCGGTCTTGGACCACTCCAGATCTGCAGTTCTATACCATCTCCTGTAGCGTGCCTGCAGTCTGAATACATTGTGTGGCCCTTTGGTGATGTCAGGGGCCACACTTGAGACCCCTTGCATCAAATAGGTTGACCACCATTGCCCTAGACTGTCATAGTTCTTGCTCTATTACAGAGTGTACTGCACAGCATCACTTTTCTGTTGCCTAGGCCCACAACCTCTCCATTTTGCTGGCTCATGACCATCAATGAGGATGTACCTTGAAATTTCTGAAAGGGTCAGATCTCACTACGCTGGTATTTTAGGTCCAATCTGACACTGCTGAGGTCGATCACATATCTCTAGGTGAGAAGCTAATTTTAGGGTCTCCTTGACATGATGAGCGTAGTATAGCGTACACCCATGCAAGACCCATGTTTGCCTGCAATGGTATGCCAAGGTGTTCCATGCATATCCATGCAGGAAGGTTCATTCATGTCAATTGGGACACAGTGGCTGCTCCTAATTTGAGTGTGGGTTTGGGGCCATGCAGCGGCTAGGTCTGTGCAGCCACTGTGTCCTAATTGATATAAATCACATTGGTGTACACTATACTACGCTCATGTGAAGGAAATCTTAAAATTAGCTTCTCACTTAGAGATGTGTGAACAACCTCAGCAGTGTCAGATTGGACCTAAAATACCAGCGTGGCGAGGTCTGACCCTTTCAGAAATTTGCAGATACGTCCACATTGATGGTCAGGAGCAACCAAAAAAAAACATAATATGGTTGGCAGTACCCTGCAAGGTGCCTCTATCCCCATTGTACATACAAATGCAGAGTTTTGCCTATTGGGACTTTAGATGAAGCTCCACACAGCCAGTAATAAAAACGTAGTACAGGTTTATTGAGTATGTGCCAGCAATAACTCAATAACCGCAACCAAAAAAAATAAAAAAATAAAGACACTGGAAAAAGGTGTCATGATGCCAAACAGTTGGCCCAAATATACAGATCCGTTACATACAGTAATCAAATAGTCCATGGTAAGTGTGTCATAACATCTATGGTGACCCAACGCATTTCGTGAGTTCAGTCTCACTCTTCAGGGGTTGATACATAGACCTAATCTGTAAAGTAAATTGGTTAAAATATATAACATGGTAATGAACATGGAAATGTATTGGGTAGATTGAAATGTGGGAATCAGACTAGGGGCTCCTTTACACTTGCTTTGGCTTCAACACACATTAACGGTTAGTTTACACTTGCTTCAAAACATGGCTTTGCTTCGAAAATTATACTCCATGTGGCTTTAGTGGTGCTTCATAGCCTTCATAGGAGTCTATGGCAAAGCTCGCTTGAAGCCCCACGAAGGCTCACCCAAGGCTCGTCGACGCTCCACGGAAGGCTCGTCGACGCTCCACGGAAGGCTCATCGAAGCCCCAAGCAAACCAAGGTGTAAACAACTAACCATTTTATTTAGTGACAGAAGCTTTGACTGGCATTCAGAGAGCTTTAACAAAGCCTGTCCGAAGCCATGTTTTGAAGCAAGTGTAAACTAGCCCTTTGGGATCCATACTTATAGAGATGCAGGATGCCGCATGCCAAAGTCGCACAGGTGGCCACTGGCGAAGTTTGACCTGGGCTGGGAGCTGTGGGTAAAGGATCCAAAATGGGCCAACAGCGTAAAACAGGACAGATGGAAAACCGGGTAAATGGAACCTTCCAGCATGGCCTGCCAGGATGGAGGCTAGAAAATGGTGTATATGGGTAATGATGTGCACTAATAAATTAGGGAAAAATGCATTTGTATGAGCAACCAAAATTGAGAGGTTGTGGGTCTACGTCAGTGATGGTGAACTTTGGCACCCCAGATGTTTTGGAACTACATTTCCAATGAAGCCCATGCACTCTCTGCAGTGTAGTTGAGCTTAATGGAAAATGTAGTTCCGAAACATCTGGGGTACCAAGGTTCACCGTCACTGGTCTAGGTCAGTGGTCTCCAAACTGCGGCCTGGGGGCCAGATGTGGCCTTTTGCTTGCCTTTATCTGGCCCTTGGGGCACTTTTCTTCCACTTATGAGACGCTATTCTGCCAGCTGACGTCAATGGGGCACTATTTCTCCTATTGACACCAACAATAGGGCACTATTTCTCCTATTGACCCCCAACAGTGGGGGCACCATTTCTCCTATTGACCCCCAACAGTGGGGGCACCATTTCTCCTATTGACCCCCAACAGTGGGGGCACCATTTCTCCTATTGACCCCCAACAGTGGGGGCACCATTTCTCCTATTGACCCCCAACAGTGGGGGCACCATTTCTCCTATTGACCCCAACAGTGGGGGCACCATTTCTCCTATTGACCCCAACAGTGGGGGCACCATTTCTCATATTGACCCCAACAGTGGGGGCACCATTTCTCCTATTGACCCCAACAGTGGGGGCACCATTTCTCCTATTGACCCCAACAGTGGGGGCACCATTTCTCCTATTGACCCCAACAGTGGGGGCACTATTTCTCCACCCTTATACCAGATGTGGTGATGTTTATTCCCACTGATGCCAGGAACATTTCCACTTCCGCTGGCCATAGTCTGGCCCCCCTAATGTCTGAAGGGCAATAAATTGGCCCTTTGTTTAGAAAGTTTGGAGACCCCTGGTCTAGGTGATAGAAAAGTGATGCTGTGCAGTACACACCGTAATAGAGCAAGAACTATGGGCAATGGTGGTTAACTTATTTGACATAGGGGGCCTCAAGTGTGGCCCCTGATATCACAAAGGGCCACTTTATAATGGACCTATTCCCCACCCAATAGCCAAAGGACCTGCGTACAGCCACCCCTAGAAAGCCATGGCTGTATACCAGTATATGCTGGAGCTTGCATATGGGCGTTGACAGTTTGAGAGCTTGTTTACACAAGTACTAGACTATATTCTGAGTACAGCCTTTGTTTTCTATGGGCAGCTGTATGGATTGCTTGTGGCTTCTGGGTTGGGAAAAGTGCCCAAAGTTTGCGTCCTACATCCCCAGGTGCCCATGTACATGAGACCTTATAGGGAAACCTCCTATTTTATTATTGCGACAAGTTGTGTATTTTTTTTTCTTTTTTTTTCCAGAATTGGACCTGATCAGCCACAATTGGGTATTATTATTTTGAATTCTTCCACATGTGCCCAACTGTTAAGAGGCATGGGAGCCCTAAGTGGTCAAAGGTGCTGCGTGTGCTCCCACGCAGCATTATGGTGGGACTATATGATAAATGTGTTTTTGGTGTTTTTTTTTTTTTTTGTCCCCTCTGAGTTTCGTTTGTACTTTTTTTTTTTTTTTTTTTTCTGTTTCTATTCCAGCACTTCCTTAAAAAAATGTATATACTCCTATGAGGGTTCAAAGACTTGTGGAATGTAGCCTGTTGTATTTTCCCACAATGCATTGGAGTGCGGTATGTGGGAGAGAGGCATCTGAAATAAATCAAATCTCGTATAAGCTTTTAAAGCGGTACGTAACCGAAAACTAAAATGATATTATAATGCAGCTTACCAGTCATTTAGATGTGGTGGATGCGGTAGTTTTTCTTTCTTTTGGCTTTTTCTCCTCTGCTTTCAGTTGGTGATTCAGCCAGTGACACACCTAATGTATTAGTGAGACACAACTCTGGATGAAGGAGCACAGGGACTTTGGACAACAGCATTGTCAGTCCAGGGGGAGAGGCGCGTTTGGATGGACTAGCAGATTAAAATACACTAACACATTGAAGCCAAACCCCCAGCTAATACTTTATAATCAGGTACAGCAAAAAGTTGTTTCCTTTTGGGGTAAAGGTGTTACATAAATAAAAGCTGACCTTTGTTGGCACCCCTGTCAGTAGTAAATGGTTTGCCTCATCCATGTAAACTGATACATTCCGCTGGAAAGCATGCGCTTTACAAAAAACAGACTTGCTGGCCAGATCTTTAGAAAATAGAAGGCAGAAAGCCTGAACAAAGAAAACGAATGCAGCCACTTGTACCTACAGATAAGACTATAATTAGGCTTACCTGTAGGTACTGTCAATATCTCCTAAATGTGCACAGTTTAGGACAGGGGTAGGCAACCTCAGCCCTCCAGCTGTGGCGAAACTACAAATCCCATCATGCCTCTGCCTTTAGGAGTCACGTCTGTGATTGTCAGGGCCTTGCAATGTCTCATGGGACTTGTAGTTTCAGGAGATATTCAGAGTGCATGCAGCCAGTGACATCACCCGCGCACGCGCGCTGAAGGTCCGGCATACAGTGCCAGACCTTTAGAGCTTGTGCTGTAAACAGCATCTCGCATGCGCAGGAGTGACGTCATCGCGCCCCTGGCCACTCATGTAGCAAACCTGGAATGAAGACCGGGGGAAATTGTCAGTCCTCTCAGCGGTGGCAGCGCTGGATGGCTTTGTTCTAAGGTAAACCTCTCATAATGTGCTAGTATGCGGTGCATACTAGCACATTATGACATTGCCTTGCTGGGAATTTTTTTTCCAACTACGATTTACTTCTGCTTTAAGAATTGGTAAGCGGCAGTATAACAAATGTTGTTTTTGTTTATGTGTGTGTATGTGTGTAATATATATATGTGTGTATATGTATATATATGTGTGTGTGTGTGTGTGTGTGTGTGTGTGTGTGTGTGTGTGTGTATATATATATTATAATTTTTTTTATTATAATAATTTTTTATTATTATTATAATTTTTTTTATTAATACCTTCTGGAGCATTTGTCAGCCACCATGAGAGCCATTACATGGTGTGGGGTAACAGTAATCCCACTCCAGCCATCCCTTGTCACCCCCCTGTACTGACATCATCACCTGTAGACTGTTCTGTGTCTCTGTGCTTCCCTATGCAATGCAGGCATATCGTGGCTGGTGGGAGGGGCTGGCAGGGTGCTGTACACAGCTTCCCGAAAACATCACAGCACCCTGCCCCAGTACTCCTCTCCAGAGTCCACAGTCCTGATTTAAGCAGTAGTCTTGGTTGTTATGCAGATATCACAATGACGCGTGGATGTCTGGAGATGTTCCTAGGCAGGCTGTATTTGCACAGGTAACATCCACATGTCATGCTGAGCCTCTGTGATTAAAAGGCCTGAAATACAATGAAGGGAGAGAGCCAGGGACCGTCAGACTGGGAAGGAAAGAGCTAACACATGCTGGACATCCTCCAGACAGGAAATGAGGCAGTGTCTATCTGACTTGCTGCACTTCTAATACACAATGTGAGAAGCTCACAGTGTGCAGTAAAATCAGAGTAAGCCATTTCAGTCCAGGAGAGGATCTTGTAGAACTGCAAGAGTGAAGGGAAGGCCGCAAGTCGGCTATAGTCATACTCTGGTATTCTCTGAAATCTTGGCGGCTCGTTGTCTGCAGATTATTACCGGTTGGTATCTGGAGAGTTGGAGGGAATGACTGTCACTCTGATGAAAGCTGCCTGCATAGATAATGAGGTCTGATGGCTGCTGACTGACATGGTCCTTGTAGTACAGTGATAGCAGACGCTATTCCCGGGACTCATTAGCTGCAGAGAGTTTCTAGTGAGGACCCAGGATGTAGATCATTATTATAATTACATAGTGTCAGCAAATACAAATCTTTTATAATATATATTATCATTCCCAGATATAATCCAGACACGCTCATTGCAGATGGTGAGACATGTATTATTTCTGCAGTCTCTGACCATCTCTTGTACCATGTCCGCAGTCTCTGACCATCTTCGGTATCATGTCTGCAGTCTCTGACCATCTCTTGTATCATATCTGCAGTCTCTGACCATCTCCTGTCTCCATGTCTGCAGTCTCTGACCATCTCCTGTATCATGTCTGCAGTCTCTGACCATCTCCTGTACCATGTCTGCAGTCTCTGACCATCCCCTGTATCATGTCTGCAGTCTCTGACCATCCCCTGTATCATGTCTGCAGTCTCTGACCATCTTCGGTATCATGTCTGCAGTCTCTGACCATCTCCTGTATCAAGTCTGCAGTCTCTGACCACCTCCTGTATCATGTCTGCAGTCTCTGACCATCTCCTGTATCATGTCTGCAGTCTCTGACCATCTCCTGTATCATGTCTGCAGTCTCTGACCACCTCCTGTACCATGTCTGAAGTCTCTGACCATCTCTTGTATCATGTCTGCAGTCTCTGACCATCTCCTGTATCATGTCTGCAGTCTGACAGTTTCTTAACATTACATACACTAAATTTCATGTGCAGCCCTTTGGTGATGTCACATTTGAGGCCCTGTGTATCATGAAAACTGCCCCCCCCCCCCCCCCCCCCCTTCAGTTATAGAATGTTGGTCTGCTCCTCTGTACACATATCTCTCCTGTAGGTGATCACTGAGCGGTGACCTTTTGCCATATTAGAATTATAAGCCGGGATTAGACTGATCAGAGGACTCGGCAGCTTTGATGTTGATCACACCCAGCACACAGCACCCTGTATACCTTTCATATCATATGATGTTCACTGACCGGGAATATCACCCTGTACAGTGCCTTTTGAAAAAGTATTCACACCCCTTGAAATTTTCCACATTCTGTCATGTTACAACCAAAAATGTAAATGTATTTTATTGGGATTTTATGTGATAGACCAACACAAAGTGGCACATAATTGTGACGTGGAAGGAAAATCATAAATGGTTTTCCAATTTTTTTTACACATAAAGTGAAAAGTGTGGCGTGGATTTGTATTCAGCCCCCAAATGCTCAATATTAAATGTTCAATATTCACTACTTTGTAGAACCTCCTTTCACTGCAATTACAGCTGAAAGTATTTTTGGGGATGTCTCTACCAGCTTTGCACATCTAGAGAGGGACATTTTTGCCCATTTTTCTTTGCAAAATAGCTCAAGCTCTGTCAGATTGGATGGAGAGCGTCTGTGATCAGCAATTTTCAAGTCTTGCCACAGATTCTCAATTGGATTTAGGTCTGGACTTTGACTGGGCCATTCTAACGCATGAATATGCTTTGATAAAACATTCCATTGTAGCTCTGGCTGTATGTTTAGGATCGTTGTCCTGCTGGAAGGTGAACCTCCGCCCCAGTCTTAAGTCTTTTGCAGACGCTAACAGGTTTTCTTCTAAGATTGCTCTGTATTTGGCTCCATCCATCTTCCCATCAACTCTGACCAGCTTCCCTGTCCTTGCTGAAGAAAAGCATCCCCACACCATGAGGCTGCCACCATGTTTCACGGTGGGGATGGTGTGTTCAGGGTGATGTGCAGTGTTCGTTTTTCACCACACATAGCATTTTACTTTTAGGCCAAAAAGTTTTGGTCTCATCTGATCAGAGCACCCTCTTCCACGTTTGCTGTGTCCTCCACATGGCTTCTCGCAAACTGCAAATGGGACTTCTTATGGCTTTATTTCAACAATGTCTTTCTTCTTGCCACTCTTCTATAAAGGTCAGAATTGTGGAGAACACGACTAATAGTTGTCCTGTGGACAGATTCTCCCACCTGAGCTGTGGATCTCTGCAGCTCCTCAAGAGTTACCATGAGCCTCTTGGCTGCTTCTCTGATGAATGCTCTCCTTGCCCGGCCTGTCAGTTTAGGTGGACGGCCATGTCTTGGTGGGTTTGCAGTTGTCATACTCTTTATTTTTTGGATAATGGATTGAACAGTGCTCCGTGAGATGTTCAAAGCTTGGGATATTTTTTTTTATAACCTAACCCTGCTTTACACCTCTCCACAACTTTATCCCTGACCTGTCTGGTGTCTTCCTTGGCCTTCATGATGCTGTTTGTTCACTAAGGTTCTCTAACAAACCTGAGGGCTTCACAGAATAGCTGTATTTATACTGAGAATAAATTACACGCAGGTGGATTTTAGTTAGGGGTATCCGAGTAAAGGGGGCTGAACACAAATGCATGCCACTCTTTTCAGATATTTTATCAAACTTTTGAAAACCATTTCTCATTTTCCTTCCACTTCACAATTATGTGCCACTTTGTGTTGGTCTATCACATAAAATCCCAATAAATTAATACATTTATGTTTGTTTTTCTTTGTAACATGACAAAATGTGGAAAATGTTAAAGGGTATGAATACTTTTTCAAGGCACTGTATACCTGTCCTATCATGTGATGTACACTGACGGGGAATATCTGACTGTATACTTGTGGAGACACAAAGCAAAATGATTGGCCACCCATTTGGGAACTTCTTCTGTCCTCCAACACAATCCGGGGGTTCTCAGATCTCCAGATTACGAAGATCACTGGGGCTCTGCCAACATTTCTGCTTAACTAGTTATCCTATCCAATACTGAGTGACTATTGGCTAGTTAATCCTATCCATACTGGGCTATTCTTGATTGGTTATCCTGTCGTATATTGAGCGATTGCATGGATACCTGGTCTCGTACTCGGCCATTGCTTGGATACCCGGTCTCGTACTCGGCCATTGCTTGGATACCCGGTCTCGTACTCGGCCATTGCTTGGATACCCGGTCTCGTACTCGGCCATTGCTTGGATACACGGTCTCGTACTCGGCCATTGCTTGGATACCCGGTCTCGTACTCGGTCATTGCTTGGATACCCGGTCTCGTACTCGGTCATTGCTTGGATACCCGGTCTCGTACTCGGTCATTGCTTGGATACTCGGTCTCGTACTCGGTCATTGCTTGGATACCCGGTCTCGTACTCGGTCATTGCTTGGATACCCGGTCTCGTACTCGGCCATTGCTTGGATACCCGGTCTCGTACTCGGCCATTGCTTGGATACCCGGTCTCGTACTCGGCCATTGCTTGGATACCCGGTCTCGTACTCGGCCATTGCTTGGATACCCGGTCTCGTACTCTGCCCATTGCATGGATACCCGGTCTCGTACTCGGCCCATTGCATGGATACCCGGTCTCGTACTCGGCCCATTGCATGGATACCCGGTCTCGTACTCGGCCCATTGCATGGATACCCGGTCTCGTACTCGGCCCATTGCATGGATACCCGGTCTCGTACTCTGCCCATTGCATGGATACCCGGTCTCGTACTCTGCCCATTGCATGGATACCCGGTCTCGTACTCGGCCCATTGCATGGATACCCGGTCTCGTACTCGGCCCATTGCATGGATACCCGGTCTCGTACTCGGCCCATTGCATGGATACCCGGTCTCGTACTCGGCCCATTGCATGGATACCCGCTCTCGTACTCGGCCCATTGCATGGATACCCGCTCTCGTACTCGGCCCATTGCATGGATACCCGCTCTCGTACTCAGCCCATTGCATGGATACCCGGTCTCATACTCGACCATTGCATGGATTCCTGGTCTCATGCTCGGCCTTTGCATGGGTACCCGGTCTCATACTTGCCGATCTATTGGATACTTTGTTCCGTATTCGGCAATTGCATGGCTATCCTGTCTCATACTTGGCAATTGCATGGATATATCCTGTCTTGTACTCTGGCGATTGATTGGTTACCCTCTCCCATACTGGGTGAATATAGATTGGTTTTCCATCCTGTACCAGATGAAGGGTGCAACCTCAGTGATCACACTGTAGGATGGAGCCGGCTCGGTGTCACAGCTGGGAAAAGGACAATGAAGATGAACATCTAACTGACACTTCCACTTCTGTTCTCTCCCAGCCGAATCACCTAATGAGCCGTCATCTGACATCAGGCTGCACACGGCTTTGTTTGTAGTATTTTGTTGAATCGGGCAAATTGGATGATTAACATCTGCTCACCACCGTACGTCATTCCTGAGCAAACTGATCCTGGGACTAGAAATCTCAGCTAGTCAGAGACAAGCACATTCTGTATAGGTGGATAGGTGACCAGATCGGTGTGTTATGTCTATAAATATTCCTGTGTAGTTTAGTAGTATTTATAGCGTTTAGTAATAGTTAGAACATGTACTCTGGGTGTATTTATCAACGATGCATCACCTACAATAAACACCTAAATTATGCCGATTAAATCTGGAACCTGGAAATGACACACTTAAAGGTCCACCTGTAGGTTTAAAGGGACAGTCCACCTTTTGTGTCCATGTTTCATCTTACACAAAGATTGAGACATTTCTATCTTTAAAACAATAGCAGTGTATGCCCCCCCCCCACGGGGGGCTTCCTCCATAAACCATCCTGTTGTTGTTTAAATCTGAATAAGAAGACTTCAAGTCCCATCCACCACCCCAGCAGAGGGACTCGGATCACGCAAGTGCAGTAACATCACCACACTTGTAATCCTATGGTTTTCTTTCTCCAGCCCCATCCCAGAAGGTCCGTACCTTCATACGGAACCTGGAGCTGGGATATGAACTGTGCAGGAGCTTGTGTATTGCACCTATCAACTCTGATCACAGTTGCAATTCTTTGCATTGGAATGAGGGTTCCCTCGCAATAAATACCAGGCCCTTCGGGTCTCATAGGGCTTTTAAAAGGGAACCCCATGCAAAACCTAAGTAAAAAAGAAACCACGAGGGCCTCCTGAAAAATCTATTCTAGATCCATATTTGAACATGCACCCCGACTGGCCAGTAAAGGGGGGGGGGGGGAATGCCCCCCTCCTTTTCTGGACCATACCAGGCCACAAGTCTTCAATGGTGGATTACCTTGCAAGGGGCCAACCCCACTGGCAAAGCCTCTTGTATCCATGTTAATGAGGACAAGGGCCTCTTCCCCACAGCCCTGACCTGCTGGTTGTGGAGGGATTTATTGAAATCTGGAAGCCCACTTTAACTATAAGAGGACATCCATATAGCGCTCTCTCATGAGAATGAGTAAGGAGTACATAGTACCTCTAAGCATTCACATGAAAATGTAAACTAACTAAAACCACAAACTTCTTTTTTTTTTTTTTTTTTTTTTTACAAATCCTTTAATTTAAAGAAAGGAAAAAAAAATGTCCCACAATCTACATCCATGGTCTTCATCAAAGTTTTGATAAATGGACATTTTTATTTTATCAATATAGGTGCATATATTACATCCTTGCTGAAGGTGGCCTAATCCATCTTGGACCAATGTAACTGTTTATACCACACCTGGCTGATGTCCCTAGAAGCTGGAAATCACTACTCCAGTAATCTCCACTTGCTTCCGAGTCCCGTGCTGAGCAGCAGGCTTGATGTATTGTGAACGCTATCTTTTGAATGAATGCAAGGCGTTCTCCGATTGGATGAGGTGGGTGGAGACTGTGACATCACTGCCCCATTTCTCCACCTTGTCCAGTCAGAGAACACTTTGCATTCATTCAGAAAATATTCAAAGCACTCTATGAATGGCGGCTGTGCCGAGTGGCTGATCTTCTGTGTTCAGTAAGCAGGAGTGCAGCCACTTGGGGACCTGAAAGCTAGTGGAGATCACTGAAGTAGCGGTGTCCACAGTTGGGAAAATAATTATTTGATCCCCTGCAGATTTTGTAAGTTTGCCCACTTTAAAATGATAGAACCTTCATTTTTTTTATCATAGAGACAGAATATCAACCAAAAATCACGTGTTCTTAGGGTCATAGTCAGCACTTTTCTTCCTCCAAACACGGCTAGTCTAGTTAATGGGAAAGAGCTCAATTTTGGTCTCATCTGACCACAGCACTTTCTCCCAATCTTTCTCTGAATCATTTAGATGTTCAATGGTAAACGTCAGACGGGCAAATGAATGCAAAGTGTTCAGCCTTCTTGAGGAGGGGAGCCTTGCGGGTGCTGCAGGATTTCAATCCATGGTGTTGTATTATGTTATCAATGGCTTGTTTGGTGACTGTTGTCCCAACTGCTTAAATATCATTCATAAGCTCCTCCCATGTAGTTCTGAGCTGATCTCTCACCTTTCTCATGACCATCCTTGCATGGAGCTCCAGACCGAGAGCGATTGATGGTTATCTTGTATTTCTTACATTTTGCAAATAATCACTCCACTCCAACAGTTGTCTCCTTATTACCAAGCTTCTTGCTGATGGTGTTGTGGCCCATTCCAGCCTTGTGCAGGTCTACAATCTTGTCCCTGACGTCCTTTGACAGCTCTTTGGTCTTGACATTGAGGTTTGAATAGAAGAGAGATTCTGGGGACTGGTGGCTTATATACACATGAGTTGTCATTAGGAGCACCTTCTTCAATTGACAGGACTAATCTGTGTACCACATGAACACCTACTGTAGCCAGTCTGTGGGAGCCAGAATTATTGTTGGTTGGTTGGGGATCAAGTACTTATTTTACTAATTGAACTGCAGCTCAATTTATAACATTTGTATCATGTTTTTTTTTTTGTTTTGTTTTCTGAATGTTTCTCCTCTGTATATGGTATCTATCTGTATAGTGGTTTCCAGGGGCATCAGCCAGATATGGTATATACCAGCCCTCATTAAATGGCGGACCACGGTCCGGACACAAACCAGGTGACGCTCAAGTCTGGATCCTCAGCCCACCAGTCTGCAGCTGAATCCCCGCTGCACATCATTCATTGGTTTCTAGGACCACCCGTGCCCAAGGAGCCTTTGATGTCATGTGTGCCATGCCCCCTGCAGCAAGCTTATCTGCCAAGATTCCACACCCTGCTGCTTGCTTCTTCTCCCAGCTCCTGTTCCCTGCCTGCCTGGCTACAGGGAAAATTTGCATCATGCACACTTTTAACTTTGGTGGGCTCTACCAACCTATAGGTGCACGTTGATGGGTCACAACTGATTCATAAGGATACTCTGATAGACACACCTAAATTTTAAAGGGGCACTCTGATGGGGGTACCTGATGTAAGGTAGCACTCTGATACTACAAACTTGAGATTTGGGAATTTGGCTGTAAGAAAATTTTAGTGACCACCCTCCTTGAATTTTAATTCAATACCCCTGGTATATACGTAGTTACAGTGGTCCAAGCTGGAACAATGTTCCTATGTAAAAATATCCATACCTGGAATTCAGCTTTACATAGAGAGCTGCGTCATGGAATCCCGATCCAACCCTGACCTTGACTTGGAGTACAGGGAAGAAGCAGTATATGTGCACTGCATACTGAATAGTTTGCAGTTGTTGGGTCGTGATGATGGATGTGGTCAGGTTGTGGCTTATTCAAAACCCAGTTCAGATTTTAAAAAAAAAACGAAAAGACAATTTGCAACCACTTGGATCTCACTTCAGACCAGTAAAGGGTTGGTTCTGATTGGTTGGTATGGATGGATTAGTTCTTGGTGTGGTTTTTTTTTTTTTTTTTTTTTTCTCATCTTTTCCCTCCTGAAGAGTGTTCCTTTCCAGTTGGCTTTTTTGAGATTTGCTACCATGTTGTCTGACTCCATAGAGGTAGGTTCAGGGTCTCAGCTCAAAGTTCTGCATTACAGTGCGCATTGTTGCACCTTAATAGTGGATGAGAAGCTCAATAGTGCTGTCATGTACTGTGTGTACCTTCCCGTTCATCTACCCTGATAACACTGTTAGAGATCACATTAGCGCAGAGTGCAATGCATCCTGATAGTCAACCAAGGTATGCTCACCCAGCCACGCTCACCATTACCCCACTGCAGGGGTCCACACTGGGCAAGCTTCGCTGTCAGACGGTGTCAGAGCTTACCCAAGTGGATGAAATCACTGCCCCTCCCCACATTTGGGCTTGGTGATTGGATATTCAGGCCCAAACACCTTCACATGGGGGAGATCTCCACACCCTTAAGTTATGTTCTATTAGCGTGAACTAGATCTAAACCCTACACTGGATAACATTTCATTTGTCATAATTAGCTGAATGCCAGGCTAAACAAATCTGCAGTAGATCTGTGCAGTAATCCAGTGTAGCGCTACCCATGCAGGAGCCGCTGGTAATTTTCCCCACTCATAGCACACACAGCTGGGCAAACAGCATTTTCAGCATTCTTCCTCTTATGCAAAGATCAGTCTAGGGGTTTCTTTTAGGGATTTATTAGAACAGTAATTTGGACAGGGATGGGGAGAATGGGATACCCCAGAACTGTAAACCATCTCGGACTGCTTGGCTTCTGGCTGTTCTCTACAAGAATGCAGGCTGTATTGTGCAACCTCTGGCTGTACTGTACTCTCCTGGCTGTCTTGCACAACTCCTGGCTGTACTGAGTAAACGTCTAAGCAGTATTGCACGCTCATGGCTGCACTGCACTTGCCTGGGGGGATTAGACCACCCCACAGTCACTTCTTCTCTGTATAGCAGGATCAGTTACTCGCTCAATCCCAGAATAGTTGGATTTCTTCTCACCAACTCCCTTGTGGCTCTGCTCAGTCTGTGGACACAGCTCTCTATGGTAGACCCCCCCCCCCCCCCATGCTAAGCCTAGTTGGGACCTCAATGTCTTCATAGGCTCCTTTTTTCTTCTTTTCTGTCTCTCTCTTCCCCAGGGGCAGAACCCCTGTACAGGGGTCTCATCTTGAAGGACTGGACCCAGGATCTCTGCACACTGGCTGCTAGGCCTTAGAATATTTATGGGTTCCCCATCCACCTTCTGGGCACACCTCCCCAGGGATTGGCCGGAGTGCGGGTAAATATATTTGGGCTTCCTATCCTGCTCTCCCTCCTTCTATACTTCTAGAAGTCTCTAGAAGATGGGGAGTAGCAGAACAGCAGCCTACGAGACACCGAAGAGCCCTAAGTTATCATCCCCTGCTCCACTGTTATAGAGGAGCTAACTAAATTTACCTAGCAGCCTACTCTGAACTAGGAGGGTGCTATACCAGTCCTGAAACAAAGACCATTCATTGCTGCACTACCTTCTTCTGCAGGGTAGCTGGTCTTGTCTCCTCCCTCTCCTGTAGTTTTCAGTAGTGGGTGGAGCCTGATGGGCCCCTCCCACACCTCTGCCATCTGCACAGGCTATGCACATGATGTTGTCACTGCTACCCTTTACAAGGTAATTTATATGGAATCTCTTGTGCTTGGAGTTCAGGTGTATGAAATTACTGTATATGTGTTGGAGCTATGTGAGGATGATTGTGGGCATAAATTACAAGGAATGCATTGTGAATTTTATTATGAAAGGAATCCCTTATGCCTAAGGGCTGTAGATGATAAACAAATCGTATATATTAATGGGTTAGAAGAACTGCGTATTTGGCACATGGTGTCTGACATCCAATGCTTCAGCATGTCTGTGGTATGCATTATTTATGCACAGAAAGCCAGGTCTACAACCCTTTATACAACCAAAGAGACAACTTCACACTGACTCTGCTGCTGAAGCCGCAGTCTTAAAGTGATTGTAAACGATCGCCTTGTAAAACAACACGTTCAGTGTAAAATTGAAATGAAACGCAAAACATTTGTATATAAATATAAAAAAACATTATAAATACAGTTTCTTTTTTTTCTTCTCTTTTTTTTAAGTGATCACATTCCCTCTGTTCTAAATTTCATAACAAATTGGTGAGGAGAAACTGCAGTACACTGATCTTCCCAATGAATGGATGAGTAGGGGTGGGGGGGTCATTAGGACAAGTCTGATGGTATGGGACTAGTCACCGGTGTTGCTATGGGTCTTGCTGCAAATGATCTATTCCTCATTATTGCCTTTTTCTGTTGCTGTGTGGAGGCGGCCATCTTGGTAGAGGCAGAACTTTTCTTCCTTATGTCAGAGCTGCCTCTCACTGACTGCTGGCCTGATGGGTGTAGGGATAAACAAAAAAGCAGTGCGGGTGGTCTGATGATAGGTGCAGGAAAAATGAAAAAAAGTAGGGAGGTGATCTGATGATGGGTAGAGGAAAATTCAAAAAGAGGTGTAGGAATAATGAAGAAGTAGGAAGAACATTGAGAAAGCACAGAGCCACAGAATGGGTGAAGCAGAAGCCGGCAGATCCTTGCACTGCAGGTCCTCAGGTACAGATTCCTCTCCAGCAAAGAGAACAGTGAGCAGTTGACAAAGGAAACCTTCAGACACGTGAGAAGTCACACAGGTGAGCGTCCGTATTCCTGTCCAGAGTGCGGGAAATGTTTTGTTGACCTCACCAAATTTCCTGAAGCTACCAGGTTTGGAAGCAGGGAGATCCTTGCACTGCAGGTCCTCAGATACAGCTTCCTCTCCAGCAAGAAGAACCATGAGCAACACTGTAGTGACATCACAAACCCTCACTCCGAATTCCCTGAAGCTACCAAATTTGGATACAGGGAGATACTTGTACTGCAGGTCCTCAGGTACAACTCCCTCTCCAGCAAAGAGAACAATGAGCAGCACAGTAGTGATATTACCAAATGTCATTCCAAATCTGGTGAGGTCAGAGGCAGCAGTGCCGTAGATGATCTAATACTGCAGATATACAGCTATGAGTCTACAGAACAGGAGTGCCTAGGCACAGGGAGTGCACTGATATTTTAAGGAGGATTTCAAAGCTAATTTTTTTTTGGGGGGGGGGGGGGATTTGGGTACTGCTCAGGCACAATGAACATTCTAGGTTTTCCCTATAACCATGCATATCCCCACTTTTTGAGTTTAAGTTCACTTTTTTGTTGAGAATCACAAAAAGTGGGATTCACAAACCTATTTGTAGACTCCACAACATGCCTGTCTTTAGATACCATTATATGTGTGATCTCCTGATTGATTAACTTTAATGAATGAGCCTACCACACCAGGCACCGCCTTCACACCACAGGCAGTGTTCCTCCAAACTATCTGTAATGTAAAGCCAATGCTTTCTAGGCACCTGTAGGTTGAAGGAGAACATTTTAGAAATTGTTATTCTAAATATAATTTATTGCTTAATGAGTTTTTTATTATTGAAAGCTGTTAAGTTTTGTGATTGATTTTATATTGTACCTAATGTCTCCGTAAGCATAGACAACCATAGGTATAGACCCTTCCCAGTCCTTGTTTAAAAAAACGTTTATTTCCAAGAGTACCTGAGTACCCCAAATATTAGGAATGCGTTTTGGAAACGGTAAGCAGATCTCTCATGATTCCCTATGGCCTACCTTTTTTACTACGTTATTGGCTGCAAAGGGTGATGGCTATCATTGCTACCACATAGGGAGCTAAGATACAATGTGACCATCCTAGAGAACACTAGAGGGAATTGGCAATTTACTACTGCGCATAATAAAAGAACATTAGTTCAGGAGAGTAAGGGGATGATGGTGCAGGGACTTATGTAGAACTATAGGCAAAGGATTTTTTTTTTTTATTTCGGATAGCGTGTTATAACCCCCTTCACTTTTTTTTTTTTTTTTCTTTTCGCCATCTGTGTCCCATTTCGGAAATTTCCCTTCACTTCCGGTCCCATAGCCAAACTGGAAATGAGAGGAAACCACAACATAATTTCCTCTCTCTCTGTGTAGTGCTGCCAGTTGCACCAGTCCCGGGCTTCGCGATCGGGTGGCAGAGCCCGGTAAAGGCATCAGTGGCAATCTGGAATCACCCCTGAACGTTTTCATACCTCGATGATGCCTGTAGGTGCATATGATGTCATATGGGTGGGATGTAGTTTAGGGAAACCACTGGGGACCCCCAGGTCACCTGAACTAATGTCCCCATTACGAGATTACTTTTCTGGGGATGATCCAAAATTTGGGATTTTCTTTACTTTCATTTTCAAAACTAATGATAAAAAGGATAAATAGAGGGTGAATCTCCCTAATGGGGGGGGGGGGGGGCACAGAGGCACAATGTTCTCCAGCATTCTAGAGAATGCTAGAGGGAATTGGGAAATGCATGTATCCATTGGTTACCCTCTAGTGTTCTCAACAATTGTTACCTGTTGTATTGCCTTTGGCGCCGCTCTAAGTAGAGGTGAAAGTATATCTCTGTGTCTCAGTTTATGGGCTGCAGGCTTACCTGGATACCAATCCAGGGGGCTAGTAAGTGTACAGAGGAAAGGATTGCCCCCACTCCCGACCACCCCAGGTGAATAAACGGCAGGTCCCAGCCTACATGTCTCCACCACGCATCCTAGTAGTGGGGATCCTTTCCTCTTTACACTTCTAAACAATTGTTGTTACATATGTCTTTGTAACAAGAGATACAATGTATTTCCTATGCTTCCCAGCTCTATCTAGTTGCCATAATGCGCTATTCGTATGGTGGTGGTGCCCACCAAAATTGCCAGAGGGTTTAATTCCTGTTGTGGTATATGTACACCCCTGGCTGCTTCTGCTGGGGAAGAGCAGTTGGGGGAGGCAGTAAAACCCTGCAGTTAAGCAGTGTTTTTACCAATCCCCCAACTGCTAGTGTGTCGGAAACCATGAAATCAGACCGAGACAGAAGTACAGTTAAATCACACTTGTTTAATAATAAAAAGAACAAACGTAGTCAAAACATAGCCAAAGTTCAGTAACCGGAACGGATAGTCAGCCAAGCCAGAAGTCAGGGATCAACGTAGTGAAACAGCAAGCAGGATCTGGAGCCAGAAGGGATGTCAGCAAAGCAAGTCTTTAAACAGAAACACAGGCTATCATCTCTGTGATGTTGACCAAGGCGAAGGCAGAGATCTTCTGGACTGGACGGATTAAGTAGGCAGGACTGACGAGCAGGATCATCAACAGCTGAGTAACTGTGGAGAGAGATGGGAGCTGGCAATTAGCCGACAGCTGAGAGAAGTAAGTGCTGAGCCCAGCCCTGACATAGTGTGCAGATGGCTGGACTTGAACCAAGGTCCCTAGTGCTACAAACACTTTACCTGTTGGTGCTGATGCAAATAATCCCATACAGGATTTGCATCGTGGTGTTGCTGAAGTGGAGATCTTTCTGGTCGGGTGGGAAATGTCCTGTGCGTGTGGGACTGAACATGGGAAGCATGAACAGGGTAATCCGCTAAGTTGGATCCTCTGTTTTCATCTTTTTATCAGCGGAGTAGCAACCCAGCCATGAAAATTGTTCATGGCCAGAGACTATGTTGAGTCATTGTCCTCAGAACAGCTGGTGGTTGTGAATTACGACATGCAGGCCTCCTCAGTTTAATGTCGTGCTTGGGTGGAACCCCATTAATATTTCATACCTGTTTTATGGAGAGGTAATTCCTCTAAATGATTATTGTAGAAACGTCCCAACATTGCAGTTGTTAAATCGTGATACTGAGCGCTCCTTGAAGCAAAGGTACATAATCCCCCAAGTGATTTAACCACTTGCTTACTGGGCACCTAAACCCCCCTCCTGCCCAGACCAATTTTCAGCTTTTGGTGCTGTCACTCTTTGAATGACAATTGCGCGGTCATGCTACACTGTACCCAAATGAAATTTTTATCATTTTTTTTCCCCACAAATAGAGCTTTCTTTTGGTGGTATTTGATCACCTCTGTTTTTTTATTTTTTTGTTAAAAAAATTAAAGACCGAAATTGTTTTTTTTTTTAAAATACAAAATCATTTTATATTTTGTAATAAATTTTGCAAACAGGTCATTTTTCTCCTTCATTGATGTACGCTGATGAGGCTGCACTGATGGGCAACACTGGTGGGGGGCACTTATGGGCACTAATAGGTGGCACTAATAGGTGGCACTGATGGGTGGCAGTGATGGGCACTGATCGCCACTGGTAGGTGACACTGATAGGCAGAACTGATGAGGCACTGATTGGCACCACTGGTGGGCATTGATAGGTGGCACTGTGTGGGCACTGGCAGGTGGCACTGGAAGGCGGTATTGGTGGGCACAGATGAGGCGGCTTCGCCTCTTCCTCTTCGGGACTGATGTCCCTTGCACTGAAGCTGTTGATTGGCCTTTTTTTTTTCTCCTCACGCTGTCGGCACGATGGTACCGTTATAGGTTTCCATCTGTGCAATAAGTCCATCCCTGAAATTTCCTTGCTACTAAATATTCCACGGTCAACTGTTAGTGGTATAATAATAAGGTGGAAGCATCTGGTAACAGCGGCAACTCCGCCACAAAGTGGAAGGCCACATAAAATGACATAAGTCAGAAGTCCCCAACTGTTTGAATAGTCAATAGCTACAGACCTCCGAACTTCATGTGGCCTTCAGATTAGCACAACAGTGCGTAGGGAGCTTCATGGACCGGGTTTCCATGACTGAGCAGCTACATCAAAGCTTTACATCACCAAGTGCAATGCAAAGCGTCGGATGCAGTGGTGTAAAGCACGCCGCCACTGGACTCTAGAGCAGCGGAGACGTGTTCTCTAGAGTGACGAATCGCAATCCTCTGTCTGGCTATCCAATAGACATGTCTGGGTTTGGCAGATGCCAGGAGAACGATATTTGCCTGACTGCATTGTGCCAAGTGTAAAGTTTGGTGGAGGGGGGATTATGGTGTGGGGTTGTTTTTCAGGGGTTGGGCTTGGCCCCTTAGTTCCAGTGAAGGGAACTCCTTAAAGTGTTAACCCCAAAAAAAATATTTATCCTGTTTCTATAAAGCATGACACCGTTGTCAGCGTACGTGCCTCCGTCAGCCGCAGCCCTGCTCTCTGTCTCCTCTGTCCTCCTCCCCCCCCTCCCTGCTTGTCAGCTCCCCGATCCTCCAGTCCTGGTCTAAGTTTTTTCTTCTATAGTTCCGTCTATTATATAATATTCGGCTCCCCAGTAGATGTCATTTTTTAAAAATATGCAGTATAATGGCTTACTTCAGAGCACCGTTCGGTACTCACGTGACTGCCCGTCAGTCTCCTCCTCATTCTTCCTCCTCATTCTTCCTCCTCCTTCCTCCTCCTTCTTCCTCCTTCTTCCTCCTCCTTCTTCCTCCTTCTTCTTCCTCCTCCATTTCCCAGCACCTCCCGCTGCAGCTATCAGATCGGGGCAGGAGACCGGTGAGCAGTCAGCTGAGCTATTATACCATATTTTCAAAAATTACATCCACTGGGGAGCTCAGTGTTATATACCAGAGGGAACTGTAGAAGAAAATGTTTAACCTTAACAAACACTTTAAAGCGTCAGCATTCCAAGACATTTTGGACATTTCATTTTCATATGACGGCGTCCCAGAACAAGAGCCACGGTTGGGCGGGCGGCAACCAGTTAAAGTAGAATCCACCCTAAGACTAACACTATCTAGCCCTGTAACGAAGAAATCGGTATACATACCTTTTCTGAAGCCGATCTGACCTGATCCCACGCTGAGCTGTCCGCTGTGGCTTCGCTGTGGAGGTGGGTGCAGAGGAGGCAGCCGACAACGTAAGCCCCATAGTAAGTCCATGGGTGACGTCACTCCCCATTCATTTCACATCTGTTGTCGGACGTGTCCTCTGCAGAGCTTCCACCGCTGGACACCGGATCAGATAGTCTTCAGAAAAGGTATGTATACTGATTTCTTCTTTACAGGGATAGATAGGTTTGTGTTAGATCGTGGATGTCTGTAGATGCAGAGAATTTAGTGTTTATGATGGACTTCTACTAAAAAAAAAAAATCTTCAGGCCAGCAGGGCACGGCTATATGCTCCATGCCGGTCAGGGTAAATCCAGGGCCTACTTGTCTTCTGTACAGAGAGGATTCGCAGTATTTGTGGAGCAAAATAGGAGCGGCCAGAGTGACAAGGGGAGGAAAAGATAAACAGAAGGGAGGAAATGAAGAATGAACGGTGATAAATCATGTCTGGGCTGTAGATGGTATGAAGGTAAACTGGAAGTTTCATCTGCTTGTATTTGCCTTCTCTGGTCCTCCCTCATTCGCAAGCTAATGACTTTTTTCATTTTTTTTTTTTTAATATAACTCTTTCCGTTTTCATTAGACCTTATTTTGGTCCCAGTGATGTCATCACTAGGTCTGTGTGCTTCTCTAGGCAATGCAGGTTTATCATGCTGTTGGGAGGGGCAGGCAGAGTGCTGTAGATTTGCTTCCTGAAAACATCACAATAGTAAAGTAAAGAGAGAATCCCACAAGGTACTATACATGTCGATGGACTTAACTCCTTATAAGCCAGGATGCATTTTTTTTTAAAGTATTGCAGCTCTTGGAGTTATGCTTTAATCGCTTGCCGACCAGCGCACGGCGATATACATCGGCACAATGGCACGGCTGCGCAAATGGGCGTACAGGTACGTGCCCTTTAAGAAGCGGCATTGTGGGCACACCCGCCGCGTGCTCTGTGACCGTGAGACCCGCGGACTCGATGGCCGCCGGTGATCGTGTCACGGAGCGGCAGAACGGGGAGATGCCTATGTAAACAAGTGACAAGACAGATCTACTGCTCCCTGTCATCGCTGTCATGTCCTAGGTAGAACCACAGTTAGAATCACTCCCTAGGACACACTTAACCCCTTGATCGCCCCCTAGTGTTTAACCCTTTCCCTGCCAGTGTAATTTACACAGTAATCAGTGCATTTTTTATAGCACTGATCGCTGTATAAATGACAATGGTCCCACAATAGTGTCAAAAGTGTCCGACGTGTCCGCCATAATGTTGCAGTCACAATAAAAATCGCAGATCGCCGCCATTACTAATTAAAAAAATTAATAACAATGGCATAAATCTATCCTCTATTTTGTAGACGCTATAACTTTTGCGCAAACCAATCAATATACGCTTATTGCGTTTTTTTTTTTTTTTTTTCTTTTTACCAAAAATATGTAGAAGAATACATATCGGCCTAAACTGAGGAAAAAATTTGGTTTTTTTAATATATTTTTTGGGGGATATTTATTATAGCAAAACATATTGCTTTTTTTCATTTTTTTGTTTATAGTGCAAAAAATAAACCGCAGAGATGATCAAATACCACCAAAAGAAAGCGCTATTTGTGGGGGGAAAAAGGGCGTCAATTTTGTTTGTGTGCAACGTCGCACGACCGCGCAATTGTCCGTTAAAGGGACGCAGTGCCGAATCGCAAAAAGTGCTCTGGTCAGGAAGGGGGTAAAATCTTCCGCGGCTGAAGTGGTTAATTTTACTTTAAGTGGGTCCACTCCTCCTGGCACTCCCGGTAATTGCAGGGTTTATGACCAGCATGACACCTTTCTTAGGCGATTTGACTTTGTGTGTTTTTAGTCTTTGTTGGTTTACTAATCCTGTAAACTGACACCAGGAGTGACAGTCAGAACAAGCACAGATATGTGCTGAGTGCTTGTCTCAGGAATTAGGCCTCATGTACACTGCTGCTGGTAAACGGACATTCAGAGGCAGTTGGCTGCTTTTTTTTTTTTTTTTTTTTTTCCTTTATCTTTAATTTTATCTTATGTTTACATGTACACAGTTTACTTTAATGTCGTTTTTAGGCAGTTGCGTTTATAGGCTTTTCTTTGAAGGCAAAAAAAAATGAGTTCAGACGCCGAAGTTTCCAACGTTTCAGACGCCAAACGCGTCTAAACGCGATAGCGTCGTTTAGCCGCGTTTTTGTTTAGAAGCGTTTTGAACCACTTCTGGACCACCCACCATTGTTATACATCGGTATTTTGAAGAGGAATATTGTCTCCATAACAATGCAGGGCAGAAGCGACGTCAAAACGTCTCTTCTGCCCATAGCTCTTAAAGGGCCATTTATTTTTTTAAATGACGAATTATTATTATTTTTTTTAAATTGCATTTTAGTGTAAATATGAGATCTGGTGTCTTTTTGACCCCACATCTCATATTTAATAGGTCCTGTCATGCTTTTTTTCTATTACAAGGGACGTTTACGTTCCTTGTAATAGGAACAAAAAGTGACACCATTTTTGTTTAAAAAAAATTTTTTTTTAAATGCGCCCCGTTCCAACGAGCTTGCGTGCAGAAGTGAACGCATACGTGAGCAGCGTCCGCATATAAAAACTGTGTTCAAACCACACATGTGAGGTATCGCCGTGACCGTTAGAGCGAGAGCAATAATTCTAGCCCTAGACCTCCTCTGTAACTCAAAACATGCAACCTGTAGAATTTTTTTTTTTTAAACGTCACCTATGGAGATTTTTAAGGGTAAAAGTTTGTCGTCATTCCATGAGCGTGAGCAATTTTGAAGCGTGACATGTTTGGTATCAATTTACTCAGTGTAACTTTATCTTTCACAATATTAAAAAAAAAATCGGGCTAACTTTATTGTCTTATTTTTTTAATTAAAAAAAGTGTATTTTTTTTCCCAAAAAGTACGCTTGTAAGACCGCTGCGCAAATACGGTGTGACAGAATGTATTGCAACGACCGCCGTGTTATTCTCTAGGGTGTTAGAAAAAAAATGTATAATGTTTGGGGGTTCTAAGTAATTTTCTAGCAAAAAAAACTCTTTTTAACTTGTAAACAACACATCTCAGAAAGAGGCTCGGTCCTTAAGTGGTTAAAGGTGCCTTTTTTTTTTTTTTTTTTTACATTACAAAACTTAAAAATGATGGCAAATTATGAAAAACCACTAAAAAAATATTTTTAAAACTTGTAATTGCTTACAATGCTTCATAGACTATTTATATACCCCTAATGAGCCCATGATCCAATCCAATACACCACAAAATACCTGTATTAGACAGGTATTTGCTCCCCCCCTCCCCCTGAAAGGTGCCAAATGTGACACGGGGGGAGGGGGAGGAATCCGAAAAGCGGAAGTTCCTTTTTTAGGTGGAACTCCGCTTTAACCGCTTCCCGACCGCCTCACGCAGATATACTTCAGCAGAAGGGCACATACAGGCAGACTAATGTACCTGTATGTTGCCCTTTAAGAGGCGGCTTGCCGGCGGCGCGTGCGCATGCCCGCCGGGAGCTCCGTGAGCGTGATCGCGGACTCGATGTCCGCGGGGATACCCGTGTTCGTCTCACGGTGTGGAAGAATGGGGAAATGCTGATGTAAACAAGCATCTCCCCATTCTGCCTAGTGACAGGACACTGATCACCGCTCCGGGAGCGGTGATCAGTGTCGTGTCACATATAGCCCCTCCCCTCACACTTAGAATCACTCCCTTGGACACACTTAACCCCTACTGCGCCACCTAGTGGTTAACCCCTTTACTGCCAGTCACATTTACACAGTAATCAATGCATTTTTAATCACACTGACTGTGAATGGTCCCAAAATAGCGCCAAAAGTGTCCGATCTGTCCGCCATAATTGCAGTCACAATAAAAATCGCTGATCGCCGCCATTACTAGTAAAAAAATAAAATAAATTATTAATAAAAATGCCATAAAACTATCCCCTATTTTGTAGACGCAATAACTTTTGTGCAAACCAATCAATAAACGTTTATTACGATTTTTTTTTTACCAAAAATATGTGGAAGAATACGTATCTAAACTGAGGAAAAAAAATGTTTTTTTTATATTTTTTTGGGGATATTTATTATAGCAAAAATAAAAAATGTTTTGTTTTTTTTCAAAATTGTAGCTATTTTTTTGTTTATAGCGCAAAAAATAAAAACCGCAGAGGTGATCAAATACCATCAAAAGAAAGCTCTATTTGTGGGGGAAAAAAAGGACGTCAATTTTTTGTTTTGGAGCCACGTCGCACGACCGCGCAATTTTCAGTTAAAGCGACGCAGTGCCGAATCGCAAAGAGTGCTCTGGCCTTTGGCCAGCCAAATGGTACGGGGCTTAAGTGGTTAAATAAACGCTCCCAGACAGGAACGCGGCAAAACACCGCTAAACGCGACATGCAAACGCAACTAAACGAGCACTTTTAAACGCCGGTTACAAGCTGTCAAAAAAACATTCAGAAGAGGTTGCCTCAGCGTCCCGGGTACATTAGGCCTTTAAAGTAAGCCTTGGCTTTATTTCCTCAGGGTGAATGGCAGGTTTAATAATTAAGAGGTATGGATCTATATGTAAAGGGAAGTGTCGTTGGTTTAGGTCACTTTCACTTTAATTGCAAACGTTAAATTGTAAAAAACAAAACAAAAATGTAATATGCAGCTTACCATTTCTTAGATGAAATGGCTGCATTTCTTTTGTTTTTGAGACCATATTTTCAGCAAGTGCAGAAAATAAAAGCGTAAAAGAGTAACAGCAAAAAGACCAAATGGTTGGTTGAGTCTGCCCACTTTTTTTTTTTTTTTTTTTTATTAGCCAAGGATTTTTTGGGCTAGAGTAGAGAAGGGTTAACATCCCTATCAGGTTATTTTTGCTGTTTGTGTGCTTTTTGGGGAAGTTTCCCTTCACTTCCTGTTCCAGAGATACAACAGGAAGTTAAGACAGGTGTCCCTATTGGAAAATGTTGCCTTATTTTGTATGTTTTGGGGGCAACATTTTAGATTTTCTTACTTTTTCTTTTTCAATAAGACCCCTTTCACACTGGGGCCACCCGTGCATTAGCGGTAAAGCGCCGCTCGTATTTGGCAGCGATTTTACCACTGCTTAAGTGGTACTTTTAAGCCCCACTAGCAGTCGAAGAAGGGGTTAAAAGCTCCCGTGTTGCGGCGCTTCGGAATCTCTTTTCAGTCGCTTCGGAAACGCTGCCCATTTATTGCCCCAAAGATGCTGCTTGCAGGACTTTTTCTAACGTCCCGCAAGCGCACGGGCGGCATGGGAGGCAGTTTTCGGGCACTTTACACAAGCTATTTCTAGCGCTAAACCACCTGAAAACTGCCTCAGTGTGAAAGGGGTCTAACAGTAGTCACCAAGTCAAATAGAAGGGTGACTCTCCCCAGTGGGTGGCAGACAGCAATAAGAACTAGACATGGAGTCTAACTTTTCACCGCTCTATCAAAAACGAAAAAAAAGACTATGTCTAGTGATGCATATATTTTTTTTGTAACTTTTTTTTTTGACAAACATTTAATATGACTAAGGATACCAAAAGCATGGTGGGTTAGCTAATTGTGGGTTACCCCAGGGTCATATTAAGTTGAATCTTATTATTCAGTATTAAGTTGAATCTTTGCATTGCCAAATTATAAATATATGACTGCCCTCATAATCTGATCCATTGGCTGTTTAAAAAAAAAAAAAAAAAAAATCCTCTTTTCCCCATATTTTTAACATTTGCACCTTTAAAACAACTCTGTGCTGAGTATTAGCTAACTGAGCGAAAAGGTTGTAAGGCAGACGTTACAAGGGACAAGTTTGGTATTTCTAGAAGTAAATTCCCCATCTACTACAACAATGTTTATCAACCTTTTTTTTTTTTTTCAGTTAAAAAGTATTAAAAATCTTTAGGCCCCCCAAGTCTAAAAGGCTAAAACATAAATGTTACATTCAATGGGAAATGAGCCTGGGATGATGCACACAACTACCTTGATGAAATTAACTTCACATCATTGGTCCCCCTATCACATCAGAGCCCCCCCCCCCATCATGTCGGTGGTTCTCCTATATGCCAGAACCCACCACCACAGAGTCCCCTGTCACAGATTCAGAGGACCTTCATCCTGTCAGAGATCCCCCTATACATCAGAGGCCTCCCCATCACCACAGAGCCCCCCCATCACGTCCGTTATTATTATTATTATACAAGATTTATATAGCACCAACAGTTTGCTTCCATCACATAAGAATCCCTCCTATACTTTAGGATGCCCCCCCAAATTCCATTAGAGTTCCCCTCAGAACACAAAGTCCTTTCATCAATCTCTGTTCCAGGGCAATGCATTTACAATAGATGGGTGTTAAACAAACCCTTCGTGTCATGTGTAGTCAATTTGCCAGAAACCAAGATGGCCGTGGCTGGATCGCGCATGCGCAGTGCTGTGTGTACCCGCTCCGCCTAACGCGCTTTGTCATACGTGACGCTATCTTGTCACATATGGAGAAGATGGCTTAACCTTTCATTTATTTACATTCCTGTCATTATGTACAGAGTCACTTTTTTTAAAGCGGGTTACTGGAAGGGAGAGGATAAGAAAGACCTCAATAATGTGGTGATGCGCAAGCATTCTCTAGCAGGCTAAAGAGGGACAGGGGTTGTAGGTGGCTGCAAGCTGTGAATAGTCTGATCTTCCTCTGGCTGTATAGTATGGTATATCGCAGGTAAATCGATTGCCCCCAAGGCTAAGATCTTGGAGTAGGAATGGAGCATTCCATACAGATTTAGGCACAGAATAGAGATGCACATGGTAAGTATGGGTTTTACTGGGTTCATTTAGTTTAGTGATTGATTTAAAAAAAAATAGTTGAGGGTTATGTTAGGGTTGAGGTTTGCCACCTACCCAACATCTGTGCAATTTACCCAACCTAATAAATGTCCTCTTATACTTAATTGCTCTCTGAAGCTTTCCAGGACTGGGTTGTCTCATTTTATTATTTTACGAAAAACTGGCTACCTGACTCCTTGGATTTATTTTTTCAGCCTTAAGCTATCCATACTACCTCCAGTCTTGGCCAATGTGTATGGCTTGCCTTAATTAGTGCCTCAGTATTTGCTTCCTACAAACCTATATAACATTGTGTTACCCCGTGTAACCAGTAGTATTGTTTGCTTCATGTCCTTTGGTTTGGGGTAGAGTAGAAGGTTTTTGCATGTCTTAATTCTGTCTCTGAAATCGAAATGAAACATGACGGCAGATGTTACAGAGATGAGCCAATTACTGCTGCCTCCGGGGTCTTTTTGTGTACTCGGTTTCCTGAGCAAACGTCCCCTCAGACCTCTGATCACATATGGCCATGATAGAAGTGCTTAATGTGCCTAAATAAAATAACATCATTCCCTTTTATACTTTGTCATTATTAAAATGTGAATGTTACAGAAGAATTTGTATAAGCAAGGATGCAGATTAAAGGATAACTGTGTCTTTCCTATCAAAATAAAGATCTCGGATGCAGAGTAAGCACTCTAGAAACATAGAAGAGCAATGACCGAAAACAACCAAGTGGTCCATCAAATATAGATCTAGGGTTGTCTCGAGCATGTTTAAATTCACTTACTGTTGACTGACTCGCCACTTCTGCTGGAAGTCTGTTTCCAGCATCAACTACTCTTTCTGTAAAATACTTTCTAAGGTTAGTTTTGAACCTTCCTACTGCTAGTTTGAGGTCACGTCCCTGTGTTCTTAATCTTGGCTCCATATTGAAAATACTGTCCTCCTGAACCTTTTGTGTATTTAAAGGTTTCAATCATGTCCCACAATATTGTAAATGAGGTCTAACTAAGCTTTATTAATACCTCCTTCCTCCTGCTATTGGTTCCTCTAGTGATAACTAAAGATCTATATAGAGGAATCAGGACCTGCTTCCTCCTGCTGGTGACCCCCTCTAGTGATATGAAGATTTATATAGAGGAATCGGGACCTCCTGCTGTTAGCCCCTCTAGTGATATAAAGATCTATATAGAGGAATCGGGAACTCCTTCCACCTGCTGGTGACCCCTCTAGTGATATGAAGATCTATATAGAGGAAGCAGGACCTCCTGCTGGTGGCCCCTCCAGTGATATGAAGATCTATATAGAGGAATCGGGACCTCCTTCCACCTGCTGGGGGCCCCTCTAGCGATATGAAGATCTATATAGAGGAATCGGGACCTCCTTCCACCTGCTGGTGACCTCTCTAGTGATATGAAGATCTATATAGAGGAATCAGGACCTCCTTCCACCTGCTGGTGACCCCTCTAGTGATATGAAGATCTATATCCGGGTTTCTCAACCAGGGCTCCTCCAGAGGTTGCCAGGGGTTCCTTGAGCAATTTCTGCCTCTCAGATATGTTCCCACTGACACCATTGATCTTTTTCACTATCTGTAAAGGGGTAATTCTTCCCAATGACCACAAGTTTAAAGAACATTCTTACCACTGACCATCACACTAATGTATCTAGTTGTAGATACAGATATTTTTAGCAGGGGTTCCCTGGGGCGAAAAGTTATTTCAAGGGTTCCTCTGTTGAAAGGTTGAGAAAGGCTGATCTATATAGAGGAAGCAGGACCTCCTGCTGGTGGCCCCTCTAGAGATATGAAGATCTATATAGAGGAATTAGGACCTCCTGCTGGTGCATTATTTTACATTTAGAAAATTTGTACTGCAGTTTCCACTGCTATAATCAATCCTCCAGCAATGCCAAATCTTGTTCTATGTTAGACACCTCCAGGGATTTCAACCCTCTTACACACCTTTGTGTCATCAGCAAAAAGTCATACCTAACCCACCAAGACTTTAGTTATGTCACTTATCACTAGATTAAATATGAAAGAACCTTGTACAGGGTCTTGTGTTTCACCACTAGTTATGGATCTCTGTTCTGAACGAACCCCATTTACAACCACACTCTGGTATCTCTCTTTTGGCTCACTGCATATCCATTGAACCACCCAAGGGTTAAGACGTAGCTCGTACAACATTTTTGAGATCATTTTGTGGAACTGTGTCATATGCTTTGCCCAAATCATGATGGTCTATTTCCACAGCACCACCCTGGTCCAGAACATTAGTGATCTATCTTCTTTTTGGGAGGGATTCCAGTACTTCTACCATTACAGGTGTTAAACTGATTGGCCTGCAGTTGCCAATGTCTTTCCTGCTACCCTTCTGGTGATTGGGTACGATGTCAGTTGTCTGCCAGTCATGCGGGTCTGCTCCTGTCAGAAGAGAGATCTGGAAGTTCTCTGAGAACTCTTGAGTTAAATACCATCAGGAATGCGTTGCTTTAATTGTTAATCTGCCACCATGATCCCTAAGCTGGCTGTTTTTGCTAGTAGATTTTCGAATCAACTAAAAATTCTCAGTACTCTTAATGAATTAACAAGTCATTAGAAAGTACTTCACATTTTCCTTTTTTGCTTTTTAACATTTGTTTTAGGAATGAATAAACGTTCCAAAACGAAAAACCACACTGTTGGAAATTCATTCATTTTTGAGAAAAATTTCCCATCCTTCGAGTTTTCTCATCACTGCAGTTGAAAATGAATGTTAATCTGACCCTGCTAATGATTAGAAAATCAAACGAATGTTCTTAAGTTGGAAGGCAAGTCAAAATCTAAGCTTAACCCTTTCATGACTAAGCCTATTTTTGAAATTTGGTGTACAAGTTAAAATCTGTATTTTTTGCTAGAAAATTACTTAGAACCCCAAAACATATATATTTTTTAGAAGAGAATCTAGAGAATAAAATGGAGATTGTTGCAATATTTTATATCACACGGTATTTGTGCAGCAGTGTTTTAAAACGCAAATTTTTGGGAAAAGGGACACTTTCTTGAAGTTTAAAAAATCCAAACAGTAAAGTTACCCCAATTTTTTTGTATAATGTGAAAGATGATGTTACGAGTAAATAGATACCAAACATGTCATGCTTTATAATTGCACCCACTCGTGGAATGGCGACAAACTACGGTACCTAAGAATTTCCATAGGCGACGCTTTAAATTTTTTTTACAGTTACCAGGTTAGAGTTACAGAGGAGGTCTAGTACTAGAATTATTGCTCTCGCTCTGACGATCGCGGCGATACCTCACATGTGTGATTTGAACACCGTTTACATATGCGGGCGCGACTTCCGGATGCGTTTTCTTTACTGTGCGAGCTCGCGGGCGCTTTAAACCATTTTTATTTATTTATTTATTTATTTTTATTTTTATAAATTGTGTTTTAAAAAAAAATAAAAAATTTTTTATGACTTTTATTGCTGTCACAAGGAATGTAAACATCCCTTGTGACAGTAATAGGTGATGACAGGTACTCTTTATGGAGGGATCAGGGGGGTCTAAAAGATGCGGCGATTCTGAATACTGTGTATTTTTTTTTAAACCGGCGCCATTGGCAGCCGAGTAAACGGGAAGTGACGTCATGACGTCGCTTCCGCGTTTACAATTGGAAGGCTGGAATGAAGCCTTCCACGGCTTCATTCCAGCCCGCCCCCAGCCGCAGCCGATTGGTCACCGGGCCTCCCGATTGGCACGGGAGGCCCGGTAAGAGCAGCGGGAGGGGGGGGGATGTCCCCTCCCGCTCCTCCGGTATAACAGCCGAGCGGCTTTTAACCGCATCGGTTGTTCTACTCGGATAGTTGATCGCCCGCTGTAAACATGATGTATTCTCGTTGTACTCTTTGGCAATTAATAAATTCCAACTTTGTTCACCAATTTATTCTTTTGCAACCACGTGCCTCAATTAAAGTCCCACCCCCTTGCCCTCCCCCTTCTTGCCCGCTGTAAACAACGATACCGGGATGATGCTTGAAGCTGCGGGCATCATCCCGGTATAACCCCGGAAAGCCGAGTACGCACATCTGCATACGCTCGGCGGGAAGGGGTTGTAAACCCTCAAGGTTTTTCACCTTCACCTTGAAAAACCTCCTGTGATGCAGCAGCCCCCCCCCCCAGAGCCCACTTTTTACTTACCTTAACCCGGTCTTTCCAGCGACGGGATGAGCACACCAGGTCCAGCCGATGTCTCGGTTCCTGAGTGGATAGATTGATGGCAGCACAGCCATTGGCTCCCCCCGCTGCAGTCAATCAGACCCAATTACGCGGTGGGCGGGGCCGAGCCCTGCTGTCTGTGTCAATGGACGCAGCAGCAGGACATGGGAGCACGTCTGAACGAGTTCCGCCGAGGAGGGGGCATCTCAACGGAAGCCAGGAGCGCCGCTGAGGGACCTCCAGAAGAGGAGGATCGTGGCCACTCTGTGCAAAACCAACTGCACAGAGGAGGTAAGTATGACATGTTTGGTTTTTTTTTTTTAAACAAACTTTTACATATAATTTTAAATTTACTCCCTCCCCCATTCTAAACCTATTCTGCAGTATCTACCCTGTAAAAGGAAAGATGTCTATCCACTTGCCTGACCGCCTCACATATGAGTACGGTGGCAGAGCAGCTCTCCTGTGCCAGATCAGTTATCTTGTACGTGATCCAGCACTTTGGGTAGGAGGTGCGTGCACGCGCTTGGCCGTGCTGTGATTAGGCAGAGCACAAGCCGATCTGCGGGTAACTGCCAATGATTGCCCTCCGGCACCCACTGATCGGCTAGGATGAAGACCGGACAGAGGCCTGTCAATGTAAAAAATATAGAGCTCTGTCCTGTCAGTGGGAATGTGTTGGTTTTTGTTTCCCTACAAAGCAGGGAATAAAAACCAGCACATCCCTTAGTGAAAGCACCTCATATTACACACACACACACACGCAAACACACAGGTTGATTAGGCACACATTTAACCATTTGATTGCCCTAGATGTTTAACCCCTTCCTAGCCAGTGTCATTAGTACAGTAACAGTGCATATTTTTAGCACTGATCACTGTATTGGTGTCACTGGTTCCCACAAAGTGTCAGTTAGTGTCAGATTTCCCGTCATACAATAACATTCCTGCTATTAGTCTCTGATCACCACCATAACTAGTATAAAAATAAATTAAAAAAAATTCCAGTGTATATATACCATAGTTTGTAGACAAAACTTTTGCGCAAACCAATTATTATTGTATTTATTCATTGTGATCGTATCGCCCCTTATGTATTTTATATATGGTGACCATATCCCCCCCTATGTATTTACAGATGGTGATCGTATCCCCACCTTATGTATTTATACATGGGGTCATATCCCCCCCCCATGTATTTATACATGGTGATCATATCCCCCCTTACAGTGAGGGGAAAAAAATATTTGATCCCCTGTTGATTTTGTACATTTGCCCACTGACAAAAATGATCAGTCTATAATTTTGATGAAAGGTTTATTTTAACAGTGAGAGACAGAATAACATTTCCAAAAAGTTATAAATTGATTTTCATTTTAATGAGTGAAATAAGTATTTGACCCCTTCGCAAAACATGACTTAGTACTTGGTGGAGAAACCCTTGTTGGCAATCACAGAGGTCAGACGTTTCTAGTAGTTGGCCACCAGGTTTGTACACATCTCAGGAGGGATTTTGTCCACCTCCTCTTTGCAGATCCTCTCCAAGTCATTAAGGTTTCGAGGCTGACATTTTGTAACTCGAACCTTCAGCTCCCTCCACATATTTTCTATGGGATTAAGGTCTGGAGACTGGCTAGGCCACTCCAGGACCTTTAATGTGCTTCTTCTTGAGCCACTCCTTTGTTGCCTTGGCTGTGTGTTTTGGGTCGTTGTCATGCTGGAATATCCATCCACAACCCATTTCCAATGCCCTGTCTGAGGGAAGAAGGATTTCACCCAAGATTTGACGGTACATGGGCCCCGTCTATCGTCCCTTTGATGCAGTGAAGTTGTCCTGTCCCCTTAGCAGAAAAACACCCCCAAAGCATAATGTATTCACCTCCATGTTTGACGGTGGGGAGGGTGTTCTTGGGGTCATAGGCAGCATTCCTCCTCCTCTTCCAAACACAGCGAGTTGAGCTGATGCCAAAGAGCTTGATTTTGGTCTCACCTGACCACAACACTTTCACCCAACTTGGTTCTCCTCTGAATAATTCAGATGTTCATTAGCTAACTTCAGATGGGCCTGTACATGTGCTTTCTTGAGCAGGGGGACCTTGCGGGCGATGCAGGATTTCAGTCCTTTTGTGGCGTAGTGTGGTACCAATTGTTTTCTTGGTGACTATGGTCCCAGCTGCCTTGAGTTTATTGACAAGATTCTCCCGTGTAGTTCTCATGATCATTGAAACTCCTCTAGGTGAGATCTGGCATGGAGCCCCAGACCGAGGGAGATTGACAGTTATTTTGTGTTTCTTCCATTTGCAACTAATCGCACCAACTGTTGTCACCCTCCCACCAAGCTTCTTGGCGATGGTCTTGTAGCCTATTTTAGCCTTGTGTAGGCCTACAAACTTGTCCCTGACATCCTTGGATAGCTCTTTGGTCTTGACCATGGTGGAGATTGGAATCTGATTGCTTCTGTGGACAGGTGTCTTCTATACAGGTAACCAGCTGAGTTTAGGAGCACTCCCTTTAAGAGAGTGCTCCTAATTTCAGCTTGTTATCTGTATAGCAGACACCTGGGAGCCTGAAATCTTGCTGATTGATGGGGGATCAAATACTTATTTCACTCATTAAAATGCAAATCAAGAACTTTTTTGAAATGCGTTTTTCTGGATATTTTTTGTTTTTCTGTCTCTCACTGTTAAAATAAACCTACCATTAAAATTCTAGACTGTGGGCATACGTACAAAATCAGCAGGGGATCAAATACTTTTTTCCCTCACTGTAACCCCATTTGCTGAAATCTCATTGAAGCTTCAGAAGTCCTTTTTCAACCTTTTCTGCATTTTTAATTAAAATAATCCCTGGTGACCCTTCTACAAAGATTATCACTGATGCACTTCCTGTTATAGGGTGACAACGCTCTGTTTCCCATTTGTGCTCTAGTTTTGTCACCCTGTCACATGGACCTCACATAAGAAGCCATTCTAACATAACACACAGACATGGTCCACAATTGCCACCATCAGAAAATCCATCCTGAGGAACACCATGAAACAATCTCTGGAGGGCGTGTAGGCAGGAGAAAAAAGGCTGCAGGAGATCAGCAGCTCTAAAATGTAACAGCGAATGAACAGAAGTGAAAACGAGGAATTTTAATGGGGTTATATCTGCTTTAACAAGCATTTCAGAAGATTCTTGTCTTTCAGATAGTTGTGGTCAATTAAAGCACTTTATAAATCAGTGCAGAGAACCAGATGTGAGGAACGTACATTGACTAACATGGGACAGATTTCTTGATTTGCCTGCTACTGCTAATAGTAAAATGCGACTCGTGGCCTGCAGAGAGGCCGCTCCGTCAATGTGTTTTCACTTTTCCAGGAAGTCTGCACTTTGATCTTTTCTCTTTCTGGAATGACTTCATGCTTTATTAACTCTTGTCCATGGCACACCCTGCAATCTCTGTATTTGTGAGAATATATCCTGTTGGGTGGTATGAAGAACATTTTTGACAGGGAGAAACTGACTAGGTATGATGCAGTGGTGGTGTCCCGGAAAATATCTGCCACTGCTTGTTTTCCAAGGAGGGTTTCTCTCTTGTGTCTTAAAGAGGACCTGTTGGGTCATAGGTTATTAGAAAGCCATTTTCATACCCGATCCGGAAACAGTGTTCGTTTTATTTTTATTCAGTGGCTTGGTGGATAACACTTCTTCTTCCTTGCAGCACTGGGGTCCTATGTTCGGATCCCGCTCAGGACACCATCTACATGGTTTGCATTTTCTCCCTGTGCTTACGTAAGCGCACCCTACTATCCATGTATTTGTGGAAATCTGTTCTGCTTGGTGCATCCAGGCATTCAAGTTTTCTCCCACACTCCAAAAACATGCCGGTAGGTTAATTGGCTTCAGTCTAAATTGGCCCGAGTATGTATATATATGTAAGCTAGGGACCTTAGGGCACTGGTTGGCAACTTGCAAGGGAAAGGGCGCCTTAAATGCAGCCCCTAATGTTGCCAAAGGGTCGCACGTAATATTTATTGCATGTAATGCTGCAGGAGGACTTACTAGAGGAAATGGTCAGAGATTGTTCTGTTAGTGTGGTAGGAGACCATTAGAGAATAGGGGTTGCATTAGACCACTGGATTTTACTTCAATTCAAGTGAGAATAAAGGTGTTTTTTTTTTTTTGTTTTTTTTTAATAACAAATATGTTCTTCTTACCTGCTCTATGTAATGGTTTTGCACAGAGCAACCTCGATCCTCTTCTCAGGTCCCCTGCCGGCACTCCTTGCTCCTTCCACTTGACCAGTGCCCCCAAAAGCAAGCCGTTTGCTATGGGGGCACTGGTGTGTGCTCGCTCTAGAGCCCTGCTCTGTGTCTATAAGACACACAGACCCATGCCTCAGCCCTGCCCCCCTCTCTCCTCATTGGATCCTGCCTGACTTTGAAGCTAGGCTTACAACGCCATAGGAACATAGGACAAAGTACTGCATATAATTTGTCCCCTGGGGACAGAATGCTGAAAGAAATTGACCAGAGAGTTATTCTTTAAAGCATCACCACAGCATCAGTTTTAAAAGGTGGTCAGCCCTGCAAAAGAAGCCCAACTATAATTACCTTTCTACTTTGAACACCAGTGCTGCAGGTGTCTGGGACACCGGTGCTGCAGGTGTCTGGGACACCGGTGCTGCAGGTGTCTGGGACACCGGTGCTGCAGGTGTCTGGGACACCGGTGCTGCAGGTGTCTTGGGACACCGGTGCTGCAGGTGTCTTGGGACACCGGTGCTGCAGGTGTCTGGGACACCGGTGCTGCAGGTGTCTTGGGACACCGGTGCTGCAGGTGTCTTGGGACACCGGTGCTGCAGGTGTCTTGGGACACCGGTGCTGCAGGTGTCTTGGGACACCGGTGCTGCAGGTGTCTTGGGACACCGGTGCTGCAGGTGTCTTGGGACACCGGTGCTGCAGGTGTCTTGGGACACCGGTGCTGCAGGTGTCTTGGGACACCGGGGTTGCAGGTGTCTTGGGACACCGGGGCTGCAGGTGCCTTGGGACACCGGGGCTGCAGGTATTTGGCCCTTCCATGTGGGTTGAATAGCCTCATGCTGGCTGGTATGTCCTGTAGGGTGGAAGAGTAAATTGCAGTCCTGTAGCACTGCTAAGCAGAAAGCACAACCTGCAACCTGCAAAAGTAACAAGGAAGTGTGGCTGTTCCCATGTACAGGTTAAATGAACCCTTTCCCTCCAGCCATACATTGTGCAGCATGGAGGTGGATTTCATGCCATGCCGCCACGTCCCTTTTTTAAATGCCCTCAGCACTGTAACTGTGAGCATGGGACAGATTCTTGATCATGTGATCACCGTTACAGCCAATCACATTGGTGACACGATTAGTAAACCTGAGCCTCCAGCATTATATTGGCTTCAAGGGATAGTGGAAAGGGAGTTAAGAACCCATCTATAGTAACATGTTTTCCATGTAGCTGATCGCATTCAAAAACATGTATACAATAGAAAAAACTTTATTGAAAAGGACGACCATTTCCCTTTAGCAACAGATGCCTGGACGAGTCTCTAGCTTCCATTAGTGCTTTGCCTTTGGTTAGGAACAGTGATATCTTTGTGGCTTTTAATTCTTCGACATGAAAAGGTTATTTTGCACTAAGCAGCCTTTATATCCGGGCCTTTTTATTAAAGGATAGAAAGGATACTCACCCCTGGCCCAGCAGTACAGGGATCTTATGAATGTGATGGATTGTTAATCTGTAATTGAGTTCATAGCTTAACCCTACAGGGCTCTAGAGAGTCAAGAGGACCCTTGTTTTCAGTGAGAGGATATCGTTTTCGGTTTATGTGATTTAATAAGATATCTTTGTTTAAAAATGTTGAACTTTAAACCATCAGTCCTCAGTTCCGCTCATCAACTTAAAGGCCGATTCCCACCTTTCCATGATCGGTAATGTACAGGAAATCCAGCATTTTCATGTGGGTTACCACAACGTACTACAAATTATTGTACAGGTGCTACTCAAAAAATTAGAATATCGTGCAAAAGTTCATTTATTTCACTAATGCAACTTAAAAGGTGAAACTAATATATGAGATGGACTCATTACATGCAAAGCAAGATAGTTCAAGCCGTGATTTGTCATAATTATGATTATTGGCTTACAGCTCATGAAAACCCTAAATCCACAATCTCAGAAAATTTGAATATTGTGAAAAGGTGCAATATTCTAGGCTCAAAGTGTCCCACTCTAATCAGATAATTAAGCCATAACACCTGCAAAGGGTTCCTGAGCCTTTAAATGGTCTCTAATGGCCCGTACACACGATCCGATTATCGTACGACGGATCGTCCAACTTTCCCCGCTTGCTTGTCGCATCGGGACCAGAATAGTAAAAAATACTCCCGAAAAAGCTCATACGACGACAATTGACCGCCCCGCTTGCGTAGTATGGTGTATTTTAGTGATGTAATGTACGTGTGACCCCTCTAGTCACGCCTGCAGCATAGACGACGAGAGTTCCGTCATTGCACACGAATGGCCGTTCTGACTCAAAGTTCATTCTGACTAGCACACTTCTTCTAGTACGGTAGTTCTTTCAGACTGGCACGGTCGTTCGTCCACGATGGATCATTGCATGCAAAAAATGATTGGAATAATGGCCATACAAAATGTCCTTAAACAGAATAAAAAAAAACGTAGAAGGACATGGACAAAAGAGTGGTGCTTGCCATATCCTTTTTGGACTTCTGATTTGGTGTGTTTGCAATTTTTTGTTTAGTGTTTCCTGAAATTAAACAAAATAAATGCATTGTAAAATACATCGAAATGTGACAATATGCATTTTTTGAAAAGGATTACAATAAAATCTTACTTTTATTAATGATCTGATGAATTTTTTGGAGTTGCGCATGTTCTCTATGTTTAAGATCAGACCATCTTTTGCGTAATTGATCTTTGGACCGCAGGATTTCATGCTTCTTATTTATATCCTCAATTACTTTATCCAGTATGCGATCCTTATGTGCATTCGGTTTGTTGTAGTTCTTTAGCTTCCCATCGTAATCATAGGTTTCAAACGACCTCACGAGCTCCACCATTTCTGCTCTACTCATGGCTGTTGCCTTTGTTTTGCCTGCATGCTTCTTCTTATGCCCAGGCGTGCTCTCCTCTGCTTTCTCCATGCTGTAATGGCGCTAGTGTAGGCCCTATGTCGCAGACTGCGTTGCGTGATCACGGGGCACAGAAGGGCGGAGCTTACGACACATGCGCCGAGACTCAAAACGATGCAGGATCATTCACATGACGTTCTTTCGGTACTTTAATTCCAAGCATGGTGATTCTTCCGTATTGTTTATTTGATATTACTTCCGGGGTCATTAGCAGCTTCCGATTATGCGCAATAGTTCGCTTACGAGTTTTTACGGACGATTGCTGTACACATTACACGATTATCGTTCGTTCCACTGACGTACGAGAAATTATGGGGCTTGCTCCGTCGATATTTTTCATTTGCACAGTCGGAATCGGGTGTCGAAAGTAGTGTACACACGATACGAAAATCGTACGATCCTTCCTCGGATGACCGTTTTCGTACGATAATCGGATCGTGTGTACGGGCCATAAGTCTGGTTCAGTAGGAATCACAATCATGGGAAAGACTGCTGACCTGACGGTTGTGCAGAAAACCATCACTGACACCCTCCATAAGGAGGGAAAGCCTCAAAAGGTAATTGCAAAAGAAGTTGGATGTTCCCAAAGTGCTGCATCAAAGCACATTAATAGAAAGTTATGTGGAAGTGAGCAGGGATGACCGCAGCCTGGAGAGGATTGTCAGGAAAAGGCCATTCAAAATGTTGGGGAGTGGACTAAGACTGGAGTCAGTGCATTAAGAGCCACCACACAGACGGATCCTGGACATGGGCTTAAAATGTCGTTTTCCTCTTGTCAAGCCACTCCTGAACAACAAACAACGTCAGAAGCGTTTTACCTGGGCTAAAGAAAAACAGACCTGGTCTGTTGCTCAGTGGTCCAAAGTCCTCTTTTCTGATGAGAGCAAATTTTGCATCTCAATTGGAAACCAAGGACCCAGAGTATGGAGGAAGAATGGAGAGGCACACACTGCAAGATGCTTGAAGTCCAGTGTGAAGTTTCCAGAGTCTGTGTGAATTTGGGGAGCCATGTCATCTGCTGGTGTTGGTCCACTGTGCTTCATTTAGTCCAGGGTCAACGCAGCCGTCTACCAGGAGATTTTGGAGCACTTCATGCTTCCTTCCACAGACGAGCTCTATGGGGATGCTGACTTAATTTTCCAGCAGGACTTGGCAACTGTCTACACTGTCAAGCACCAAAACCTGGTTCAATGACCGTGGGATTACTGTGCTTGATTGGCCAGCAAACTCGCCTGACCTGAACCCCATAGAAAATCTATGGAGCATTGCCAAGAGAAAGATGAGAGACATGAGACTGAACAATGCAGAAGAGCTGAAGGCCGCTATTGAAGCATCCTGGTCTTCCATAACACCTCAGCAGTGCCACAGGCTGATAGCTTCCATGCCACACCACATTGAAGCAGTAATTGCTGCAAAAGGGGCCCAAACCAAGTACTGAGTACATATGCATGCTTTTACTTTTCAGAGGTCCGACATTGTTCTATGTACAATCCTTGTTTTATTGATTGCATGTAATATTCTAATTTTCTGAGATTGTGGATTTGGGGTTTTCATGAGCTGTAAGCTAATAATCATAACAATTATGACAAATCATGGCTTGAACTATCTTGCTTTGCATGTAATGAGTCTATCTCATATATTAGTTTCACCTTTTTAAGTTGTATTAGTGAAATAAATTAACTTTTTTGCACGATATTCTAATTTTTTGAGTATCACCTCTATATGTGCATTCTGAATAGCAACGCAATGCACATACTGTGTATTCAAGTGGACCAGTTCGACCACAACATAGATGTGAATACTCTCCCTTGTAGTTACATTGATAAACTACAGAAACAACCGCCTACGCTCAAATGTGGTGACAGGTTTCCAATCTTCCAGACTGTGACTATGGCGCTAGCATGCCTTGCCCCCCTCCTAGGACTGAGGGTGTCCCTTCATATGCAGCACTACAAAACAACCAAAAGAAGGCACACCACCCTAGCGCATTACATTCATAAACTGTTTATTAGATGAAAGCAAATACACACACTCACAAGCAAATTTTAGTTTACAGGCATATCAAAAGCCACTACCGCCAGATCTGTAATACCTGATTCACAGCATGGGAAGAAGCCCTCAAGGTCCAATAATACTTGCGTGTTTTGACAGGCTCTGATGAAGAGAGGTTGTCCCTTGAAATGCGTATGCTGCATTGGACCTTGAGGGCTTCCTCCCATACTGTGGATCAAGTATTACAGATCTCATTGATATGCATGCTAAATTGGTTGTGAGTATATTATTTGCTTTCATCTGTTATTAAACCGTGTGTGAAGGTAATGTGCTAGGCCGGTGGGCCCTCTTGTTGCTTTTTTTTTTTTTTTTGTGTGCTTAGATGCTCGTTAAGGGCCCATTTAAAAAGAATGTGCTGCCCTACAACAAAGCCCGTCCGCATACTTGCACAGGGCATTTACACCTGCTTACTGTACCCCTGGTCTGACACTGTATGTGTGCATTTGGGAACCAATTGTACAGTATTTTCTATTTTTTTTTTTTTTTTTTTTTGGTGCATGATCGTACGCACAATGACCTAGCAAAGCTAGAATACCTTCTTTAAAAAAAAGTACAGCCAAAGCTCGTTTTTGTGGATCACAGGAGTGCAGTTTCTTTTGTACTCCTGTGACCTGTTTTCAGTAGACAGCGGGCTGACCTCCCAGAGCCGGTCCAGGCTCAGGGCAAGATCACGACAATGACGTTGGGGTCCGCCCACAGCGAGCCACTGAGAACCTGAACCAGTGTTCTGTCAAAATCGCCAATTACTTCGTTTCTGGTCACTCTTCAGGAGCGATGATTGCAAATTTCGACGACTGGGCTGTTTTGACAGAACATAGGCAGCATATACAGTACGGTAGACGATATAATGAAAGAACATTGTTGGTCCGACCGATGATAACCAACAACATGGCCGCCTCCAAGATTGTGATAACCTATTTCCTCGGCTGTGTTGACAGAACACCAAGTGAGGAAAAAGGTTGTTGCCATCTTGGAGGCGGCCATGTTGTTGGTTATCATCGGTCGGACCAACGATGTTCTTTCATTATATCGTTTATCGTACTGTATATGCTGCCGGTGTTCTGTCAAAACAACCAAGTCATCAAAATCTGCAATGATCGCTGCTATAGAGTAACCGGAAGTAACGTAATTGGCTATTTTGATGAGTTGGGTCGTTTGACAGAACACTGGCTGCCCCTGCCCCCTCCACAGTCCAGCACTCAAGTCAACGAGAGGAGGGGCCGAGCAGACAGCGGTGATTGACAGTCAGCAGCTCTCTGCTCACAAAGCTCTGAAAACCAAGCAATCAGCGATGTTTGATCGCTCAGTTCTCTGACCTAGAGCTGGCGTGGGGCAGATGCAGCAGTGAATCGATGCTGCATGCAGCTAGGTAAGTATGATTAACCAAACAAGAATTCCATACCTCCTTTTATAAATTCCAATTAGCTTATGTCCCAAGATACAATGGGGCATTGTTATAAGTCAAGAAATTCAAAGTAGCTATAAAGCCTAAAAGCCAAGGCATTTTTCACCTTGATGCATTCCCTTCATTAAGGTAAATGTCCCACTTATATTACCCCCCTCCCCATATACTCACCCAAGTTCTGTCTTGATCGAGTGCTGTTCCCATCTGCTCTCTCTTTTTCTTTCTCTCTCTATCGCTCTCTCTCTCTCTGTCTCTTTTTCGCTCTTTCGCTCGCTCTTTCTTTCTTTCGCTCGTTCTTTCTTTCGCTCTTTCTTTCGCTCTTTCTTTCGCTCTTTCTCCTTTCTTTCTTGTTCTTTCTTTCTTGCTCGCTCTCTCGCTCTCTTCCTCTCTTTCGCTATCTCGCTCTCTCTTGCTCTCTTCCGCTATCTCTCTCTCTCTCTCGCTCTCTTCCTCTCTTTCACTATCTCGCTCGCACTCTCTCTTGTGCACTCTCTCTCGCTCTCCCTCTACCTCTCCTTCTCTTTTCTCTCTCTTTCTCTTTTCTCTCTCTCTCTCATTCCATCTCTCCCTCATTCTATCTCTCTCTCTCTTGTTCTATCGCTCTCTCTCTGGTCACAGAGGCAGGAGCCATTAGCTCCTGCTGCTGTCAACCAAATCCTATAAGGAGGGTGCTGGGGCAGGGCTGAGTTGCGCTGTGTGTTTATGGATGCACACATCCTGGCTTGGAAACAAACCTGTATGTCTGCCCTGCAAACTGCTTGCTATGGGGGTAGATACAGAAGAAGTGCAGAGTGCCAGCAGGGGACCATAGAAGAAGAGGTTCAGGACTGATCTGTGCAATACCATTGCACAGAGCAGGTAAGCATAACATATTTATTATTTTAATAAAAAAAAAAATGTAAGGTTCACAAGCGCTTTAAGGGAGACTAAGAAATTTTAATTCTGAATCCTAAATTTAGAAAACATGGCAAGTATAGGCTGTAAACAGTGGGGAGGCCTGCCTTGCACCAGGTTTCCAGCACTCTCAAAGCCGTAACGGTCTGTTAAGGCCTCTTTGAAGCGTATGAATTGTTAATGAACAAAGCAGTAAATCTTACTTTACAAAGGTTATCCTAAGCCCTCTATAATAACATATTAAAATGACTGTGCCTTAGCTGTTTCATGCCATGAACTGTGTGTGTGTGTGTAATGACTTTGGCCACATCCACCTTCCAGAAATAACTCACATATTTTAGACAGCATCTCCTTACAGATAACAGCCACTTATTTAATCTAACAAAGGCTTCTTCTCTTCAGAGGAGAGCTGGCTCCCAAAATAGAATGTCGTGTGCTAATAACCAATGGACTAACACTTTAGAGGAGCAGGGCCCCAGCTTTCTATCGCTCAGTGGGCAGGAGACATCGGACTGACCCAAAGGTCTCAGGTGTTTAGAGTCTGGTTTTTAGAAATGTGACCAGAGATTGGATTACCTTTTTTGATCTTTATTATTTTGCTGGGTTTTTCTAGTGCCAACAGGTTGTGCTGAGCTTTAAGGGAGACGGTACAGCTACAATACAAGACAAAAGGGTTAGGGGGACCCTACTAGAGAGAGCCAAGTGATACAAAAAGATAATGGATGAGGGATGAGTTGATGGAGAAAGTATAAGTTAAGGTACGATAGGCTTTACTAAACAGATGAGTTTTCAGGGATTGCCTAACAGCATACAGAGTAGGAGGTAGCTGGACATTTTGGGGTAGAGAGTCACAAAAGATGGAAGAGTCTCTGAAGAAGTCTTGGAGGTGACAAGGGGGCTAGACTGCAGGAGGTATTGTGAGGAGCGAAGTGAACAGTTTATTGAGATGAGGTTGGTGATGTAGCTTGGGGTAGAGTTGTAAATGGTTTGTATGTTGGTAGTAGTTTTTTTTTTTTAAGAAGCTGGCGAAGCTCACTAAGTGGTTGGTAAGGTGGATGAGTGACAGTAGCATTCAAGATGGACTGAATGGGGGGGGTAGCCTGTGTAGAGGTAGGCCAAAGAGGAGGGAGCTGCAATAGCCTAGGCGAGAAATCGTAAAGAACTGATATTAACCTCTTGGCGCTGACAGCATGCAAATATGCAGCCTCTCAGTGCTGAGCAGCTGCATATTTGTGTGCAATATTGCAAAACAAGCTGTGTGAGAGCGTGTGCCCTGCACGCACCCGGCACAGTTAACGACTGCTAACAGAGAGCCCCCGATCGCAAGACAGCCAATCATGGCACCCACATGATCCTAAACCCTACCCCGCCTCCCGGAATCTGAAACCCCTTTAAGACCTAGGAGGTGCCAGTGCCACTGTCGGTTTTAAGAGACTAGGCATGGTTCACCCTCTTGGTTCGGTTCGTTTGTGTAGAGTGAGTGCTCCAAACCATGCCCAGGAATGGATAAGTATAGGTGACTAGGCTCAGAAGCGTGATCTGGATGGCAGAGGTGATGATGGAAGTGTGTCCAGGAACACTTGCTTATAGCCCGTGTGAGTGCAGAGGAATGGGGAAGGGGAACAATCGAACTGTTCAATTTAACAGTGCCCAGTATAAGTGCACCCTAACTAGCTTGGTGGTGCCATTGGTTAAGAAGTGCCATGTTTTGGAAATGTTATGGAGGTGAAGGCGTCAAGATTGAAATATTAAAGGCTTCAAGAACACTTGGCCTTTATAAAACTCTGTTGTTTTTTTTCCAATAATTGTAATAGACACCCAATGCATTTTAAGGTCAGCACCTTTCTAGAGGGTTAAAAGGATGGTGGTGATAAATAGCATATGGTAAATGTTAACGTTTCAGGTCTCATCAAACTACAACCCAGTGGCCTGGGTTGTAGCTGGATAATCAAAACGTGAGAGATGCTTATTGTAGCATAAAAACCATAGCTGTATTAATAGATAAATGCCTTTTGATAAAATGAAATTAACAATAAGGATTTGTAAGACCTATTCCCTGGAATTCATAATGTCTCTCATGCATTCTAAAAGTGTTGAAGAATGCGCCAAAACCATGTACCTGTCTAGAACTTGTACTTCAATTTGGCTCATGCTGCGCCACTTTTAGAATGCATGAGAGACACTTTTCCAAAATCTGTCTGAGACAGTTTTTCTCTTTGCACAGCAAGAGAGTTGGTCTTAATTGGCTCCACTTTTACATTTGGCACATTCAATGTGACATGATGAAAAATGGTGCATCCAATGTGACATGTGAAAGTGGAGCATTTTAGAGCTACCTGAATTTGATGCATGAGTCGCTGTCAGAACCAAAAGTGTTGGATATGCTTCATGAATTTGGCGCTATACATAAACAAGAGGGATTAATGCCAGAAAAGTGGCTCAGCAGCTTTATTGAAATCCCCTGATTGTATATAAAAAGGCCTTCGCCAGGTAGAATGACCTCCTTGGAGGTTGATGGCATGGGTGAAAAAGAGTATACATCAGCCTTTCTCAACCTTTTCAACTTAGAGGAACCCTTGATATAACTTTCCAGCCTCAGGGAACCCCTGCTAAAAATGACTATATCTACAACTCATGATACATTAGTGTGATGGTCAGTGGAAAGAATGGTCCTTACACTTGTGGCCATTGGGAAGAATTACCACCTTACAGCTGAAAAGATCAATGGTGTCAGTGGGAACTTATCTAATGCCGCGTACACACGAGCGGACTTTTCGACCGGACTGGTCCGACGGAACGAATCCGGCGGACATTTCGACCGTGTGTGGGCTCCATCGGACCTGCAGCAGACTTTTTTCGGTCGAAAATCTGACGGACTTTAGATTTGGAACATGTTTCAAATTTGTCCAAAGGACTCGAGTCCGGTCAAAAAAATCTGCTCGTCTGTATGCTAGTCCGACGGACGAAAACAGACGATAGGGCAGCTATTGGCTACTGGCTATCAACTTCCTTATTTTAGTCCGGTTGTACGTCATTGTACGAATCCGTCGGACTTTGGTGTGATCGTTTGTAGGCAAGTCCGTCGGAAAGACTGTTGGATCTTTTGTCGCCGAAAAGTCCGCCTGTGTGTACAGGGCATTAGAGGTAGAAATTGCTCATTACTCAAGGAACCCCTAGCAACCTCTGAAGGAAGCCTAGTTGAGAAACCCTGGTATACTTATGCCTCGTTTCTACCGAGCGGATCGGTACGGGTCGGATCGGTTTGGAAGGCCTAGAATGGTCCGGCCTATTCAGGCGAGCGTTTTCACTGCAAGTCGGACCGACAGGGGCCATACGTGGGTTTAGAAAAAATGGCGTCACACGTCCACCAATCAGTGTAATGTATCGTAGCTCCGCCCTAACCGAACCGTTCCATTTTCTATGGCCCCACATCTGAAGCAGGACCCTGAATGGAACGGTTTGGTTCGGTTGTATGGGCCACTTTCATAATGGAAACACCCAAAATAGCGTACCGAACCGAACCGATCCGCTCAGTGGAAACGAGGCAATACTGAACAATGAAAGGATAAATAAAAGCTGTATAATATACATGTACCTTTTCATAATATATTTATAATACAGATTGTAAAGAGGTTCTCCAGGAAAGAATTAAAGTAGAACTACAGCCAAAACACCTTTTTAAAATTTCAGATAGTGCGAACATGTCTGACTCTTCTTGCTATCAGTACCTTTGTTGCAGATCTTTCCTCTCACTTTGCAGTGCTACCAGAAGTGGAAGCAAGGGGTTATTGGAGGACAAGGGCTTACATTTCGCTAAAGTCCTGCTTTGAAATTAACCTGTTAATGAGAAAAAAAGTATATAAGCTATCATTACAATAAAAGCCAAGGTATCTGTAGGTTTCCATGCCCACCAGTATAGGATCCCATTATTGACCAAACCGTTTGAACTTGTGTAAAACTGTTGGTGTTCCTGTAAATCACCAAAAATATCTTCAATCCTTACTGTTTTTTGAGCTCTACTTCTCATCATGGGGTGGGTGGTCTACAGCTACTTAGAGCAAGGTGAAAGCCAATGGCTGTATAACCCATTTGACAACTTTTTCATGGACACTGATTACTGTTGCATTCTAAGAACTCTTGAGAAACCCCATAGCCATGAGACAACCGTTGCCTGATCTGGCACTTGTAGGCCGGATTGGGTTAAGATTTCATATATGTGAGGCTTCGCGAGGAGAAAAGGTGAGTATACCTTATCCAATCACTATTGTTTGTTTTTATTCCCTTATAAGCTTGCTCTGACTTGCTCATTTTTGGGAAATTGACTTCCATCCGTTGTCTGTTGGTACCATAAGGAAATACTTGGTGAATGCCCAGAAAATGCTTTCTAGGGCTGTCTAAACTTTCACTTTATACATTTATCCAATACATAACTTTAAGAAAAATGCCGGTGTATAATGAACTTGGCAGACTCCTCTGTTTTGCTTTTGTCTTGCATCAAATTAAAACGCTGGGGTCTTTAAAATAACAGTGTGTTGTGTGCTTTGTTTTAGAGGTGGACCTTCATACAAAATGCGTGGTGGATGTAGAAAAAGACCAAGTCATTCTTTACCCCAGCAACACGAACCTGTCCAAAGGAGATGCCAGGTAAGTGATCTCTGTGTGCCTACATGACACGGGCCCTGGTGAACTGCCAGGCTGCATCACTTTACAATGCAGATGCTTCAGTGGGCGCCTTACTCTTTATCATTCAGAACATGTCCATTCACATGTTGGTGTTTTTGATGCTGTGGGGTTTTCAGAATCCATCTACTCTATGCTATAGTTTGTCCATGGCTTCTTGAAATAATTTGACAATGAAGTGTCCCACCAAATGTTAATCCGCCAAATATAGATGTGTTCCAAGATGAGATAAAAGACTTTATTAAAAAGTCAGAGTGTTTTGGGGTTCAGAGAAAGCTCCCTTGAATTTAGAGGAAGTAAATGCTGTACTGATTATAAAGTATGTGGTTGTTTGTTGAAGTGCTGAGTGCTTGAGCAGTTTGCTGCTATGCCTTCCATGGAGAATGGATAATTGTAAGGTTCCATTGCTACCCTTCCAGTTTTCCTTTTTTCCCCCACAGTTCCTTAAGGATTAATGGTACTATATGTAAATCCACTTTATATAGGTTGTACTTGTGTTAAGGGTATACAAGAAAAATATTCAAAGGCCTGTAAAAGTGTGCCCCATGCTCGGGGTAGCATATACAAATGCATTAATTTAAAGTCCAATTGGACTCTGTTAATTTTAGTAGGGCTTGTTTACACTTGCTTTAAAATCTGCCATTGAATGCGCCTTTTTAAAGCACCTCTCAACAAATATAATGGTTACCCTACAGTCCTGTTCACACTGTTGTGTTTGCTATGCTAAAATTACATTGCTTTCTTGGTACTTCAAAGCATCTCCAAAGCCTCCATAGAAGTCTTTACCAGCAGCATTTGAGACTTGGCTTTGTTTTTCTTTGGGGGTATGAGATATCCCAAGTCATCAGTAGTCGCTTCTGGTTCATGTGTATATATTTTGGGAGGGTCTGGGTGCAAAATGGAGCAGCAGGAAGGTGAGCATGGTGATGGCAAACCACAGCTGCTGGAGGAGATGTCTAGCCGTCCAACCCCAAGCTGACATCACTTCCGCCATATACCCACCCAACTTCTCCTCCAGCCCTGTGAGCACCTCCAGTGGCTGTGGTTTTCTATCATCGGCAGAATGGGGACATTGGATTTGACTAGATATTTTTGAGTTGTTATAACATTTAAATAATCTGCCTATTGCTGCACTACTTGGCACTTTGCTTTCTTTACTGGGCACACACACACGCACGCGCGCGTGGTCGGAGAAACCACATGCTATTTGGACAGGAATTCCACTGCATTCCTGTTCAAATCGCATGCAATTCTTTGCAGTGCGATTTGCACCCATTCATTTTGGATGAACGCAAGTCGCATTGCATAGTATCGATACTCGGTTTCAGCGAGTACTTGACAGAAAGTATCGGTACTCACTGAAAAAAAAAAAAACTGGTATCGGTGCAACCCTAATATTTATTACTGTATATGCAGTCTGATGCCATCACCGCAATTATATATTAAAGCGTTTATTTGGACTTTAATCTCATGTGTTGGTAATCATAAAAAGGTTAAACGAGGCTCCACTGTGCATTTTGATTTATTAAAGTGGTGCATTCAGGGTAATACAACAGTGTTTGCACATAGCCAACCCCAAGGCATGTATACCTGGCCGGCCATGCTCCCACATTTCCACCCTGCAATGTTGGAGCCCTCAGAAGCTCCACTCCATTACTGAATAAGGAGGAGCACGTGACTAAAGCGTGATGGTGCTAAGGCCTGAGTGGCCACGTGATATCGCTCTACAAACCCTCCACGAGGTCTCCTGCAGCCACCTTATTGAGATCCTCAGACACCTGGAGGATCTAGACAAAAGTGTGATGGTGCTCAGGCCTGAGTGGTCAATCACGAGGCCTGAACACTGTCGCATAGGAGGTGCCATGAGGTTCTCGCTCTGACACCAGTTGACAACAGAGTTCAGACAGGCGGGGGTTTCTGCAGCAATGAGGGTGCATGGCTGAGTAGGTATTCATGGCCGGGAAAGGGGGGGGGGGAGCCTTATACAGCCAGGCACTTTGTTCTGAGAATGAAGACCTTAAAGTGAAACCATGACTTTGTCTTTCAGGGCATACTTTTTGTTTTCTTTTTTTTTTTTTTTTTGTAAAGACATCAATTTTAATGTAGTCCAACCTGTGAAAGGTTAATGAAGCCTTCCTAATGCCTGTTGACAGATGACAGGAATGTGCATTTACAGTGATGGTGCATTGACAAATCGAATCACACTGTTGTATTTTGATTTTTGATTCTATTTTAAGTGATTTTACATTGTACAGAGACACATTTTTGAATACGGTGTTATGTATACTCATGAGTAGGTCCTTTTTTTACAAAAGGCCTTCACTTATAAATAAAAGATTGTCTGTCGGAGAAGAGTTTATGCTCTGTTAATACTGGCACATCCCTTTTTAATGGTCTATTAGAATTATAAATCTCATGCAGATGAGTCTGAGGTTCTGACATAGTTCTGTGATTATTTGACCATTCTACGGATCATTAGAAGAGCCTTGGACCCTTTCACTATTTGGTTTAGTGCTCCTGTTGTATTCTTATGCTTTGATTCAGATTTTTGGTAGCCATTGAAGGGCAGTCTTTCTTCATGTGAACAGACTCGCCAGAACCAGCAAGCTTGCTGAATGGTTTTGTTTTTTACTCATTCCTTTAAACCAGGGGACTCCAAATTTTCTAAGCAAAGGGCTGGTTTACCGCCCTTTAGACTTTGGGGGGAGCCAGACTGTGGCCAGTGGGGTTAGAAAATGCCCCAGTGTCAGTGGGAGTAAACCACGCCTCAGGCTTGGTGGTCAATAGAGTAAAGAAAATTATATTGTACCTGTGGTCAGTAAGAGGAGGAATAGAGCCCCATTATTGGTATTAGTGGGAGGAGGAGTGCCCTATTGGTGTCAGTGAAATAAATAATGCCCTATTGTTGGTGTCAGTGGAAGGAATAGCTCCCCATCATTAGTGTCAATGGGAAGACCAGTGCCTTATCGTTTGTGTCCATGTAAGCGATAGTGCCCATTGTTGCTGTCAGTGGGAGGAATAGTGACTAATTTTTGGTGTCTGTGTTGGGAATTATGCCCTACTATTGGGTGGCAGTGGAAGGAATAGTTGCCCCATCATTGGTATCAGTGGAAGGAGTAGTGCCATATCATTGGTGTCAGCGGGAGGAATAGTGTCCCATCATTGGTATTAGTGGGAGGAGGAGTGCCCTATTGGTGCCAGTGGAATAAATAGTGCTCTATTGTTGGTGACAGTGGAAGGAATAGTGTCCCACCATTGGAGCCAATGGGAAGACTAGGGCCTTATCGTTTGTGTCCACGTAAGCAATAGTGCCCCATTATTGGTGTCAGCGGGAGCAATAGTGCCCCACTATTGGTGTCAGTGGGAGCAATAGTGCCCCCACCATTGGTGTCAGCGGGAGCAATCGTGCCTTGCATCAGTGGAAGGACTAGTGCCCCAGAGGTCTGATAAAGGCAAGCGAAGGGAAGCCCTGGGATCCCAACTGCCTTGAGATCATTCACAGGCTCCTCCCGTGTAGTTCTGTGCTGATCCCTCACTTTTCTCATGACCTACCTTACCCCATGAGGCAAAATCTTGCATGGAGCTCCAGACCGAGGGCGATTGATGGTTATTTTGTATTTCTTAAATTTGCGAATAATCGCTTCAACAGTTGTCTCCTTCTCACCAAGCTTCTTGCTGATGGTCTTGTAGCCCATTCCAGCCTTGTGCTTGTCTACAATCTTCTCCCTGACGTCCTTTGACAGCTCTTTGGTCTTGTCCATGATTTTGAGGTTTGAATAGAAAAAATTCTGTGGACAGGTGTCTTTTATACACATAATGAGTTGTCATTAGGAGCACCTTCATAAATTGACAGGGCTAATCTTTGTACCACATGAGCACAGTCTGTGGGAGCCAAAATTATTGTTGGTTGGTAGGGGATCAAATACTTTTTTACTCTTTTTTTTTACTTTTTTACTTTTTTACATTTAAAATACACCTATGATCAAAATAATAGACCCTTTATTTCTTTGTAAGTGGGCAGACTTACAAAATCTGCAGGGCATCAAATAATAATTTTCCCCACTGTATATGGTGAGACTGTAGGCCAGTGGTTCCGTACCTCGGCCCTCAAGTACCCCCAAAAGGTCATGTTTCAGTATTTCCTTCAACTTGCACATTCACCTTACATCATTGTCAATGGCATGATATTTATGACAAAGATTTTACTTAAGGGAAATTCCCAAAACATGGCCTACTTGGAGGTACTTGAGGACTGAGGATGGGAACCAATGCTGTAGGTTATTTTGGATTTTAGGCTGTCAGTTTATATACTCTGGGTATTTCCTACATTCACCTTTGGTTGTGATGAAGATGAAAAAGTCTAGAAATAAAGTGACACACTGTAATAATCAAGTCCAGATAGATGTTTATTCCAAAGACAAATAAGCAGAAGCCAGCATGTTTTGAGGGCTAAGCCTTCTTCATCAGGAAACCATGTATGTAGATTCAAAGATCGATTTTAAGTAGTTGGGTGTTTTACTAGTGGTTAAAATTGCACAACCATCAGCATTTGGTTCAAGCAGAAAGGTCAGACTCACCTGCTGCATTTTGAGATTCAAGTTGGCATTACTAAAGAAATAATCCTGAAATATTCTTGGAATGCTGGTCATATGATACGCCATGTCCACAGTCTTTTCTCCAGCTCTGGCTGCACACCCTGCCAAGAGGCAATGGAAGGTCTGCTTATCAAATTAGCAATTACCGAGTCCTACGCAATTATTCTCTGTTGCCCCAGCTTGGGGGTAATGTTGCTCTCTGGTGTAGATAGGTACAAAAAAGAAATGTTGCCTACCCATTGGAAAAAATGCTTACTTTAGTGATTGTCAGGAAGTTTCACATTGATACTCATACTTTCTTTGTTATCACTCGGCAGAGCTCAGCTACACATGTCCACATGTAATTGAGAAAAAAAAAACATTCGGTAAATCCCTGGAATACATGCATACTTCCCCATGCTTTATCTCTTTAAAAGCACTGCAGTACTACAAGAGAACTGTGAACATGCCAGGTATTATATATAAACTCCTAACTTTCTGTTTGGGGTGACAACATGGCGCCTCTGGTGCACTGAACTCCCATCCACGTTGCTGGGTTACAGAACCCCACCTATCCCCCGACCCCCTATGTCCCTCTGAACCCATACAAGGAAATTAAGGGTGCCACTTCAGGCACCAGAAGGTCCTCATCTGATACCAACCACTGGGAGTGGTCCATAGAAATCAATAAGGAAAGAGAAAAATTCAAGGACCACACATCACACAAAACCCTTGTATGAAAAGTAGAAGCAGCCTGAACCTAGACTCCACCCAAGCCACACGCCAGATGCATTTCCCACATCCGTGGGACTTCGTCATGGAGCGTGGTAAAACTTGTCGATATGGACTAGACGGGGTCTAGGCTAAGGCTGCTTCTACTCTTTTTGTACAAGGGTTTTGCGTGCTGTGCAGCCCTTGGAATTTTCTTTCTTTCCTCTCTGTCTCTCTCCACATACATACATTGATATATTTTTTTTACCAGCCAAACAATTCTGATGCCTTTTCCACCAAAGTCATGCCCCACACACTGTGTGTGGGGAAAAGGTCATTGGGAGATGTAGTTTTTGGGGGCATGTGTACATCTCCAAGCAACTTTCACTAGATAGGTACCACATCTGTCAAATGTCAGGTTTTAGAAGAAGGAGTCTTTCAGAGAAAGCACATGTGAGTGAATTGCTTTGCTTTCTAATAAAGGGGGTGGCATTGTTGAGTCTGTCCGTAAATCAGCTGGGGTCTAGTGAACAATGCAGAGGGGTTTACTTGGAACACCTATAACTTATAGGCTATAAGCCTTTGGTATGACAGCAGGATGGAATCCTTTGCGCCGTGTTCTTTGTCTCTCCCGTCACTTGAAGCTTTAAACAAGATGATGAAGGTGAGGGGAATTTACTGCTGGCAGCACTTTAATGATCTTTGACTGAAGTTTAGCCAGGCTATGGATGAGATCTGGGGACTTGGCCCAAGTCACACTGCCCCCCCCCTTATGCAGCCAACATTGGTTCTTTCAGAAGCCAGATTCTAGCTGGACATCTGTTATGGAGCTGAAATTCCCAGGCTGACCTCATGCATCAATGGTACGAGCGTGCCGAGACCAGACTGGGGCTGGTGAGCCTCCTCGCAATAAAAAAAAACCCCTAGAAGACCATAGAACCTAAAGAATCTGTTGCCTTCTTTGTATCCTTTATATGTAGACATATTTTTTCCATGGCAGGTGTGTTATATTGATGACTATTAAATGTTTTACAGGTTAGGATTGTAATGAAAATCACATTTATATTGTTTTGTCACTATTTTGGATTTTTTTTTTTATATTTGTACTGATGTATGGGCTATAATTTGGAGTCTTCTTTTTGTTTTTGTCTGTAGTTGTAACTTCTAGCTGCCATCTATGGCGTGGTTTTATAGTATTTATAGGCATTGTTTTCAACCACAGGCCCTGGCTAGGAGATTTGTGGTGAGACTTGCAGAATCTGCAGAGTACAAACAGAATCAGCAAAGCACATGTAATGAGAAATGATCTATATACTGAAATAGAGGCTTTTAATACATTAGTAATACATCAAGGTTGTTCTATTTAAAGTGATTACATTTAAAAAAAAAATGCCAATAATGTTATTCTTACTGTACCTACTCTGTGCCATGGTTTTGCACAGGGCAGCCCTGATTTCCCCTTCCGGTACACCTGGCTCTTCCTGCCTTCCGAGTACCCCCCCCCCAGAAAGCCGCTTGCTAAAGGGGTACTAGTCATGCAGGATCGCTCCAGAGCCCCGCTGCCTGCGTCCTTTTGCCCCGCCCCCTTGTCATAGGATTTGATTGACAGCAGCAGTAGCCAATGGATCGAGATTGGGCTCAGGTAAGTATAAGGTTGGGCTGGGGGAGATCCTGGGCACTAAAGGTTTTTTACCTTAATGCAGAAAATGCAATGAGGTAAAAAAAAAAAAAAATTAAAGAATTTAGAACCACTTTAATGTGGATCTGAACTCAAAAAGTGGAAGTGTCTGCTATCTTATAGGGAATGTCTAGAAATGTTGATTGTCCTAAGCAGTACCTTTTATTGATATACCCTTTTGTCTTGCATTCCTCCTGAAAAATAGCCCCATAGTTGCCTGTGCCTTGAGCCTCATAGCTGTCGGTCTGCAGGGTATGGCCATCTGAGGGTGTACTCGCACTGGCCCCGGCATGGTTCACTCCATTGGTCCGGTTCATTTGTGTCATGTGAGCGCTCCAAACTGCCCAGGAACGGTTACGTACAATCATGCCAGGGACCACTTGGAAGAGTTCTTCCGAGCATGGTTCATTTGTGGTCCGGTCCAGTTTGCTTCAGTATGAATTCAAATTGTGTCCCAGCACAGAACTCTCCATAGATCATGGAGCAGCACAGAAGCAGCAACCATTGTGATTCGGTTAGTGGAGGTGATAATGTAAGTGTCCCTGGAAACACTTGCTTACAGCCCAGTGTAAGTGCAGGCTCCTGGGACAGTGGGAACGGGGGACATTCAAATTCAGACATGGTTCAGTTCAACCGTGCCAGTGTGAGTGCATGCTAAAGGCAATGGTTCTAACCTCAGTTCTCAAGTACCCCCTGCAGCCCATATTTTGGGAGTTTCTCGCTGATGAAACCAATTTTTTGCTGATCTTGAACACCAAGCCATTGATGTTGATTTAAAGCACCTGTAAAAGGGAAGGTGAAAATATGACCTGTTGGTGGAATCACTGATCTATGGCACTGCTGCCTCTGACAACATCACCGGATTTGACATGAGATTTGATGACACTTCTGTGTTGATCACTGTTCTCCTTGCTGAAGAGGAAGCTGTACCTGGGGACCTGCAGTGCACAGATCTCCCTGCTTTTCTGCATCATCTATTTTGTGGATCTGCGCTTCCTCTGCCCCTCCTGCTGCTTCTTTTTCATCACCCCAGTTGTCTTCAGATCACAAGTCATCAGGTGGGCAGCCCTGCCTCTACCAAGATGGCCACATCCACACAGAGGGAGTGCAGAACAAAGCATGGTAAGTCCATAATGGGACTAGTTTTGGGCAGAACTTCTTGAGTTCAGTTCCATTTTAAACCTGATCTCGCTTGTTTAGCTAACAGACATTAAAAGGACAATACCTCCACTTTTTTTTTGTCAATTTATTATTTATGAAGACTCATTGCATTGTACAATGCTATATGAATATCTTGGTAAACATGGACATGGTATGCATATTAGTCGAACAAGGACATAACAATTTTAAAGGATGATACAGATAGCATTGTTCTCTACAATTCCATTTGTCCTGGGTCTTGTGCATTAAATTGGTTATAGATGATGATGTTGGCCAAAGAAGTAATTCCCCCATCCACACATTTGATGTGAATGCGGGGAATCCTCCCCCCTGCATTATTCTATTCTGACAATGGGACTTCACTGCTACCAGAATACACTGAATCGGTGCTCTTTCGAGCAGGAATGGCCATAATTGGATTGAAATTTGTCCAGTCCCTGCTGAAAATTTTGATCCATCTATGGCCAGCATTAGTCAGTATTCTAAAGTCTGGACTTTAGATATGAGAAAGAGGAACGGCGTGTGCATTAATGAGGTAGAGTTGGGGATACTGTAACTCTGAGATGTATTTTCTAATTAGAGGAAAAGGGAAGTGGAGGCTGGAAGTGCTGGATAAGTAATGTATGAGATTGGTAATAGAAGGGGGGGTAGAGGAAGGGTGGGGTCATGGAAAGAGGTACACTTGGGTGAGGGAATACAATTGAGGGACACATCAAGGATTGTGTTGGTGATGGGATGAGCCAGAGAAATCCTACAGAGGTTAAGGGGAGGAGGAGAGCATCCATTGGGGTAATAGTTCCCCTTTAAAGAGGAGCCCTGTGGTTCCAGGTGTTGATGGACAAAACATAGGATGTCTTGGTCCCCTTAGTAGTTCTTCCAGATTTCCATCGTCCTAGTCTTGCCATTGTATTTAGAGTCATTGGTGCCCCAGCTAAATCATCCTTGTTTCGAAATCGGCTACCTGGTAGTCTGTGCTAGGGGTTTGTCCAGCCTTGGGTCTGTATATGACATTTTGTCTGAAGTATCCTCATGAAACCTTGATTCTCAGTGACACTCAGAACAGTAAATAAACCAAGTATGGAAAACATATGCAAGACTCGGGCTAATTGTAATACAAACAGATGGAGCGTACAGCCCTATGCGCTTCCACGCTGCCTACTGCCAACAGACTGGCAAGTGACCTACATTAAGGTGGCAGCTGCCCTCCTTTTGTCTCACTGTATCTTCTTTCTGCATTCCTGCCACCGAAAATAACCACACAGGCCTTGATCTCTGAGAAAATGTAAATTGTGCCCTTCATGCATGTGCAGTAGGGTTTTGTGGCAATTTAAAAACGTTTTTTTTTTTTTTTTTTTTTTTCTTCTTCGTGAAAATACACGCCTGGCGGATGCAAAATATTTTAGTATAAAGTAAACCCATTGAACCGAGCATAAGATGGAAAAAATACATAAACATGGGTTATCTTTAGTGAAAACTACCAAAACATCAGTAGATGACAAACTAAAGGCCCACCATAGCAAAAAATATTGTATCCTAGTAACTGTATGAGGTTATTATCTCTAATGATGGTATTCAGTAAATGTATTTATTTATTTTCTTTGCCCTTCTTTTTTCATCCACATATACATGCAAATCAAGCTGTCCAGCAAAATTTCTATCTGGGACAAACCGCATAAAATTGCAAGGGGTGCTTACAACAGTCACCTTTGATTTTTATATGGTTTAAATCTTTCTTCCACATTAAGAAAAAAAAAAAAAGTTGCAGTAAGGCCTCAGTTTACATGGGCAGGCGGAGCGGTAACAGATGGTTGAGCCGCGGTTTGAACATCTAGCCCCAACATTGCCTGTGTTGGCAATGTAAATTCGTACACAACTTCTACGACTGCAGCACAGCAAAATGTATACTACAGGTCACGTTTTTAGCAGGCAGTACCACCACCAAATGTGACCCATTCAAATCATTGTGGCAAGCCGCATCTGTGTGTTGTACTTGGTGCAAAGCGGTATGGTGGGCTTTCATTGCTTAACCCAGGTGGTAAGGAGGCAGCATGTCCCCTCGAGCCACCTTCATATGCCAGAAGGGTGGCAATGACTGCTGCACATATGAACGAGTCCTAACCGTCCAAAGCAGGGGTCTCCAGTTTTTCTAAACAAAGGGCCAGTTTACTGTCCTTAAGAGCCCATTCACACAGGGGCAACTTTGGATCCGACTTCAAGTCGCCCCAAGTCGCCCCTAGTCGCCTCAAGTCGCGCTACATGAAAAAATCAATGTAAATGAATGGATCTGTCTTAATGCACACTACTGCAGTCGCTCCGACTTCAGAAAAGGTTCCTGTACTACTTCAATCCGACTTGAAGGCAACTTGTACCCATTGATTTCAATGGAAGTTGCCTCCAAGTCTGATCACTGTTCATACTGAGGCAACTTTACAGGAAGCAGAAAGGAAACAGAAAGTAATTTCCTCCACTAAACAGCCAGCCCCCTCCTTCTCACACACAGCTGATGAGCTCTGATTGGCCACTTGTAAAGTTCCCTGTCCTGGAGGCGACTTCAAGTTGTGTTGTAAGTTGCCCCAAGTCGTGCTGTGATTCATACTCAAGTCGTGTCCAAGTTGCCTCCCAAAGTCGCGCTGGAAGTCGTGCTGCCCCTGTGTGAATGGGCTCTCAGGCTTTAGGGGGGCTGGACTGTTCTCACTGAACATAGAAAGTCGTCCTGGTAAACCAAGTAAACAATGATCCATCTTGGTTTTAGTGGATGGAATGGTGCCCCAAGGACTAGCTAAGGGCATGCAAAGGGCCACATCTGACCTGCAAGCCACTGTTTGGAGACCACTGGTCTAAAAAGACAGTTGGGCTTTCGTTTGTCCATTAAAACTAATTTTAGGAGACACTGTTCCAAGTTCCCTTAGGCAAGAACAAGCATTTCACCCTTGCCATGTGAGGGGGAACCCCACTGCAAGGGCAATTTTGAAATATCTCTGGAGTTCAGCTTTAAGAGCTGTGCTGTTTACTAGACAAATGCAGATAAATTCTTGCTGCTCCATCTTATGAGTTATAATCCACCATGATCTGAACAGCCTTCTCACTAAGGTTATTGACTTTGAGGTTAATTGAACATATGTCCCTCCAGAACGATTTAGCTCATTTTTACATAGTGTGCCTGCCAATAACATGAATACATGTGTGACATGTGGGGAGAGAGTGAGTTTATAACTTGGTTGTGTGACACTATTAAATATCTACATTCGTGTGGCTAATGGTTGACAGTTATATCACATGACGTTTGGAGAATTCTGTTCTGGAATGCCAAAAGCCTAAAGTACACAAGATTATTTTTTGTTTTGTAGTTTGAGATTAGCCTTTTGTTTTAATGTCTGCTGATTTGCTGCATTTTAATTTCAGTCTACTGAGATAAGGTTTTTTGGTAGCAAGGGGTTAATCCCGATACTGAACGATTGATGATCTCTGGTGTGGTTCAAGCTACAGCTATAGAGGCGGTTTTGGATTGTGCGCTCAACTGGTTTTTCAAACATTTTACAATTTTTCTAAAATTTCAACATGACAGGTGCAAATACTGGAGGCTCTGGCAGACCTAATTTTTTTTTTGTACTTTCTGATTGGTAAGGTTGGGGTGGAGAAATTATTCTGGAATCCAGCCAGCAGGATTTCTTTTAGGAGCCAGCTGCATTGATTAACTTGGGAAAACCTCAAAAATTAGGCACCAGGTGTACTTTTTTTTGTTTTGTTTTGTTTTGTTAAATAATTTTTTCCAAATTGTACAAAAAAAATAAAGAGAAAAGAACAGGAGATATAAATAAAAAAAAATAAAAATTCCAAAGCAATATACCATCAGTATTGTATTAGAAATCAATGTGGAGGAAGAAATTGGTGGCTGCACACCGGAGTAACAAAAGTCCCTTTTTATTTCTCTTCAATAAAACAAAAGATATAACCCCACAGGATGATAACAAGTGCATCAGGTAGATGCGTTTCAGACAGTTATATTGTGCTTATTCATCGAAGAATAAGCACAGTGTAACTGTGAAACGTGTCTACCCCGATGCATTTATAACCCCACAGGATGGTAACATCTTTTGTTTTATTTAAGAGAAAGAAAGGGACTTTTGTTGCTTCAGTGTTCAGCCACCAATTTCTTCCTCCACATCATGCTCCCCGTGTCCTTTCCCCATCTCACCCGGAGCGGTGTTTCTCCTGTTCCTATTAGAAATCAATGCAGTATAAGGTTGCATAGGTGATACAATTAAGAACAGTTGAACAATACTGCAGACTTAATGAAGATAACAAATGGGGTGATCATAAATGTGAGAAAAGTCCTGGACACCCACACTCAAAAATGATAATCACCTTTATTAAAAAAAACAACAAAAATACATGCCACAGCAAGAAGTACAGGAAAGCTGACGCGTTTTACACTATAGTTAGTGCGTAATCATAGCTATGTTTTATCAAATATAATAAAGGCGATTATCATTTTTGAGGGTGGCTGTCCAGGATTTTTCTCACATTTATCGCTACTAGCATTGCCGGCACCTGAGGGTTCCAGTCTGGAGGAGAGGTTGCTGGTTGACCTCCTAGAACGGTGATTTTTCTTTTTCCCTTACTTCTGAAATGGGGTGATCAGTTCCAAGGCTACAGCAAGAAGCCAGGAATGAGGTCATCCCATAGTAAAGCATACCGTAGTAAGACGAAACTCAAGAAAAAAACCCCAAAAGGAGTATTCTACCCAATAAAGCGTAAAATCGTTACAGCACAGTATCATGGTATATAGGAGAGCTAAAATATTACAAAAATGGCGATAAATAGACAAAGTCGATGGGCCAAACACATCCTAGAAAGGGAGAAGGAAAGAGAGGCCACATGGTATGCAAAAGCTTAAGGTGATTAAGGAGCTTAAAGGGTCACATATTCGTCCCATGTATCCCGAACTCCATTAAATTTAGCTAGGGGATTACGCAATCTAGCCGTAAGATATTCCATGGATCTAATTTCTCTAACCCATTGCAGAAGGGTAAAAAATGTTGGGGGATGTCTGTTTCTATCGAGCACCGATTAAGCATCTAGCCTCTGTACGTATGTGTGTCATCAATTTTTTTAAAGGATTTCCCAAGTTCCCACACTGGAAGGCCCAAAAGATAACGTTAACGGGTCTAAGTGGATAGGTATCTCAGCCACCTTAGAGAGAAATGAATTAAACTCCTACCAAAAGGGTATAATTTTTGGACACATCCAGAAAATATGAGATTCCCACCACCGATTCGCACCTCCAGCATCTGTTGGAGAAGGAGGGAAAGATATTTATGTAAGAGTTCAGGAGTATAATACCACTGAAACAAAATCTTATAAGCATTTTCCTTATAAGCTGTGCACATGGAGCTTTTATGGGCTTGCGACCAGAGCAGCCGCCAGATCTCCAAGGAGAGTTCATGACCCAACATTGCTTCCCATTTCAACATATAAGAACATTTGGGGAATGGTTCCACTCTAATAGTAGCCAGGACCCAATATATATCAGAGATCATGGCCTTTCTAGATGGGCCTTCTGCGCAAATTCTCTCAAATGAAGTCGGGCGAGCAAAGACAAGATGTTTGGTGAGAGACTGTGCATAGTGTCGAATTTGCAAATAACTGTAGAATGATGAATTGGGGAGATCATGTTTATTCTGAAGGTCAGAAAACGGCAACAGCCGAAGTGAACAGCGGTCTACTATATCCTAAAATGAATTAGTTTTCCTGGGAAGCACCATAGATGTAGTCAGGCTGTCCGGAATATTAGGATTTCAAAGGAAAGAGGTTATCATGGATTTCTTAGAGGTAAGGTAAAATTTATTTCTGGCAAATAACCAAACAGACCTAGTGAATTGTATTGGTACAAGCAGTGTAGCGTCCATGTCTGAGAAATCTGAACCCCATAAAAAAGAGTTTGGATGTATAGGGGCCACCCATAATTTTTCCAGCTCCAGCCATGTAGTCCACGAGGCCAAGTGCAGTAGGCTGCATAATAATAGAGTGTAAAGTCAGGTACCTCCATATCTCCCCTGAGATCTAAGCGTACATAACAACTTCCTATATAGTCTGTCTCTTATTATTCCAAATAACACCAAGTAATGCCGTTTGGAGTTTAAAATCTGCAGCAGGAACCCGAAATGGGAGGGTCTTAAATATAAAAGTTTTGGAATGATCATCATTTTCCCTGTGGCTATAGGAACTATAAAAGAAGAAATAGGATGAATTGTCCAAGAACGCAACGGGTTCACAATGTCCCTATACAATGGGGGAAAGTTTGTGCTTATACAGAGATGAGTAGGTGGGTGTAATGTGTACCCCTAGGTATCTACGTTTTTCCAGCTATAGTTAAATGTGGCCTGGAGCTGTGCCAAACCTGATTGGGACACCTGTACTTTTTTAGGAGACTTGGCTACCCGTTTTTTGGGATTTGTCCAGCTCTGCATAAAGGGACCAGTAGCTATGGGGAGAAGCATGTCAAAGGTCAATTTTGTGAACTGAAGTTTGTATGATTGAGGGTTCCAAGTTTTGGGTGTTCCAAAGCAATCTAGAAGTTCTGTTTACCTATGTGAAGACTCCTCTTGGTTGCACGGTTTTCAGTCCTGTTGGTGGTAAACCATAGTTGTAAGTTTTTCCCTCAAGGACCTAACTGGCAATGGATGGACTTCTTGAGTATTTAGCATTAGCACTAAAGTGGTGTATATATTGCTGTGTTTTCCTCTCAAAGACCCAACTGACAATGGATGGACTTTTCGAGTATTTAGATGATGCACTAAAGTGGTGTATGCACTGCTATGTTTTCCTCAAGAATCCAACTGGCAATGGATGGTCTTTTCTATTAATTAGTGTATGCACTAAAGTGGTGAATGCGCTGCCATGTTTTTTCCTCAAGAACCCAACTGGCAGTGGATGGACTTTTCAAGTATTTAGTTTACAAAATGTTCTCAGTACTTCACTGAGTGGTTTTGAATTTCATTAAGACACCCCTAAACATGGTATGGCTCACAAAAAGAGCTGGAAAAGGATACTTTAAAAAAAAAAAAAAAAAAAAAAAAAAAAAAGCTTACCAAATGGCTCCTATATCCGTGAAACAACTAGATTGTTCCAGTAGGTAAAACTAAGGGCATTTATAGGTTTAAAGCGAACCTTCAGTAATTTTTTCAACTTTCCATCTTTTAAATCTTCTGCCCTTGTTGCTTTAACTTTGGATAGTAAAACATTTTTTTTTTTTTCTGCAAGTAAATACCTTATACAGCCCACTTCCTGTTTCTTGTCTGGTCATTAGCCTAGGGTGGCTTATGACATTATGCACAGCTCTCTCTCACTCTTGTGAGAGTTTGCCAGGAAGGGGGGAGGGATGAGTCATAAGTGGGCCAATGAGAGCTGCAGAGCTGGAGGTGTGCCTCTGTGTGTCTGTAAATCCAGGAAGTGAACAGGCCTCAGCTTCAGCTGCCCACAGTTAAAATGGCTGCAGCCAGACTAAGTGAAGGGAGATTTCTGCAGCATATTTGGCAAGTACAGAATCACAGTATATATAAAATAATATGCAAAGTGGTTGGAGGGAAGCTTCAGGATGGCAAATATGTTTTTATTACAAATTGTGTGAGCAGACTGCAGTTCCTCTTTAATATGTGTTTGTGCACAGTTGAGGAACAGGCTGCGCTCCTTTTGAAGGACAGTTCTCAAATACTCTTGGTAGAAGTGGTCAAGCTGTGGGTCATTGATTAGTATGGTGAAGGAATGCTCTCCACCAACTTATGGGGCTGTTGACTTGTAGCCTTAGGGCCTCGTAATACGGCATGTTTGCAGGGTGGATAAAACTCTGTTGCTACTTGTATATTTGAGCCTGATCGTGTGGAAAGAGCATTGCGTTAGTGCTGAGCTGTAAGGAACAGAGGATGTGACTCGCAAATAATTTTCTTCTCTTTCAGTGTTGGGGAGGTTTTGCTGCTCTTCCTCCTCCCTTGGTTCCTGGTCAGGGCATGCCAAGCATGACAAGTTGCATTTCTCAGCTGACTTGTCAGGATTGGCGAGCGCCCCACAGCTCCCTGCCCCCTGGGCTTGGAATGTACCACCAGCTGTGTGCATGGGATACCCCCTCCCTGGATGCAGAAGACCTACACAGCTGGGTTCCCCCTTGTTTAAGCTCTCTCCTCCTGAATTAACCCTTCTGACTCCGGAGCTGAGCCATAAACAGGACACATGAAATAGAATCCCAGCCTTGCAATGCATGCTGCTGAATATTTTAAAGGGGATGTAAAAGAAAAAAAATGTATCCAGTGTAGAAGAATGGAAAACGTTTCCTATTGAGTGTATCACAATTGTCACGCAATTTCACACTCTTAAAAACGCATGTAAAACGTGTCAAGAGTTGGGTAGCATTTTTTAAATTAAACGATTTGTATCTCTTTGTGTGGTTTGGTAAAATGTTGCTAGCAAAAGTTAGATGCTCCTAAACTGTAGGCGCATCTAGCGTTTGTGCGTTTAATACATTCCAATGGCAATGGCGAGAATACATTTTATATTCTGGCCAATAGAATGCATTAAAACTCAAATGCTTGACTCGCATAAATGCCCCACGTACATTTACTGTGGGGCGGCGGCTCCTCTGTGCAGAATCTCGTACAGATGCGTTATTCTGCACTTCCGGGTCTGGGACACGCACACACGATGCTGGCGACCCGCTTCCTCTGTGATTGGATACAGTGGGAGCCAGTCTGAAGGTCCAGTGGACGCAATGTTCGCCGGGACCCGCTGATCGTTCGAGGCTTAGGCAGACTGGCGATCTGCCTATGTAAACAAGGCAGATCACCCTTCTGTGGCAAGGGAAGGCATTGATCCTGTGTTTCTTGCAAGCAGGAACACAGATTTCTGCCTTCCCACAGTACAAGCACCTCCCACACTGTTGGCAAGCACTCCCTAGGCACACATTGAACCCTTTGCTCGCCTCTGATGTTAACCCCTTCCCTGCCAGTGTCATTAGTATAGTGACAGTGCATATTTTTTAGCACTGGTCCCCAAAAAGTGTAACAATATATATATTGTTAGTGTTATTTGTTTATAGTGCAAAAAATAAAAACACAGAACTGATCAAATACCACCAAAAGAAAGCTCTATTTGTGGGAAAAAAAAGGACATAAATGTTATTTGGGTACAGCATTGCATGACCGCGCAATTGTCAGTTAAAATAACACAGTGCCGTATAGCAAAAAATGGTCTGGTAAACCTTCCGCATCTGAAGTGGTTAAGCAACATTTTTTTCTTCCAGAGGTTCTGGCATTCAGAGGGGCTGAACAAACGCCCTGTGTGCATGAGGCCTAAAAGTGCGAACATTGAGGGAATTAACAGAGTGGAAGCTTTAATTACCCCAATTGTGCCTTCCCTTTCCACACAGACCTCCTGCCTTTTGGTCTTCAGGGTGCATGGCCAGTGGTGGTACTTCTCATAACATTAGCAAAGGCCAACACTATGTAAAATATATAGCTTATTTACAGCATAATGGCAATCACCAATGCATGTTTTAAGGGGTAGTAGGCCTTTTTCTCAAAGAAAAATAATTGCTATTGCTAGCTTATCTAAAAGTACCAGTTATATATTTAAATTTTCTTCCCCCCCCCCCCCTCCTCCTTTTTTGTCTTCTTCTTTCCTCCTTCTCCCCCCCCCCCTCCTCCTTTTTTGTCTTCTTCTTTCCTCCTTCTCCCCCCCCCCCCTCCTCCTTTTTTGTCTTCTTCTTTCCTCCTTTCCCCTCCTCCTCCTCCTTTTTTCTCTCTTCTTCTCTCCCCCTTGACTCTTCTCTCCCCCGCCCCCCCCCCGTCACTCGCCTCTTCTCTCTCCCCCCCGTCGCTCGTATCTTCTCTCTCCCCCTCCGTCGCTCGCCTCTTCTCTCCCCCCCTCGTCGCTCGCCTCTTCTCTCCCCCCCTTGTCGCTCGCCTCTTCTCCCCCCCCTCGTCGCTCGCCTCTTCTCTCCCCCCTCGTCGCTTGCCTCTTCTCTCCCCCCTCGTCGCTTGCCTCTTCTCTCCCCCCTCATCGCTCGCCTCTTCTCTCCCCCCTCATCGCTCGCCTCTTCTCTCACCCCTTCGTCGCTCGCCTCTTCTCTCGCCCCTTCGTCGCTTGCCTCTTCTCTCGCCCCTTTGTCGCTCGCCTCTTCTCTCGACCCCTCGCTCGCCTCTTTTCTCGACCCCTCGCTCGCCTCTTCTCTCCCCCCTCGCTCGCCTCTTCTCTCCTCGCTCGCCTCTTCTCCCCCCCCCGCGCTCGCCTCTTCTCTCCCTCCCCGCGCTCACCTCTTCTCTCCCCCCCGCGCTCGCCTCTTCTCTCCCCCCCCCGCGCTCGCCTCTTCTCTCCCCCCCGCGCTCGCCTCTTCTCTCCCCCCTCGCTCGCCTCTTCTCCCCCCCCCCTCGCTCGCCTCTTCTCTCCCCCCCCCTCGCTCGCCTCTTCTCTCCCCCCCCTCGCTCGCCTCTTCTCTCCCCCCCCTCGCTCGCCTCTTCTCTCCCCCCTCGCTCACCTCTTCTCCCCCCCCTCGCTCGCCTCTCCCCCCCCTCGCTCGCCTCCCCCCCCCGCGCTCGTCTCTTCTCTCCCCCCCCTCGCTCGCCTCTTCTCTCCCCCCCTCTCGCTCGCCTCTTCTCTCCCCCCCTCTCGCTCGCCTCTTCTCTCCCCCCCTCGCTCGCCTCTTCTCTCCCCCCCTCGCTCGCCTCTTCTCTCTCCCCCCCTCGCTCGCCTCTTCTCTCTCCCCCCCTCGCTCGCCTCTCCCCCCCCCTCGCTCGCCTCTCCCCCCCCCTCGCTCGCCTCTTCTCTCCCCCCCCTCGCTCGCCTCTTCTCTCCCCCCCTCGCTCGCCTCTTCTCTCCCCCCCTCGCTCGCCTCTTCTCTCCCCCCTCGCTCGCCTCTTCTCTCCCCCCCCCCTCGCTCGCCTCTTCTCCCCCGCCCCTCGCTCGCCTCTCCCCCCCCCCTCGCTCGCCTCTTCCCCCCCCCTCGCTCGCCTCTTCCCCCCCCCTCGCTCACCTCTTCTCCCCCCCTCGCTCGCCTCTTCTCCCCCCCCCCGCTCGCCTCTTCTCCCCCCCCCCCCTCGCTCGCCTCTTCTCCCCCCCTTCTCGCCCCCCGCCCTCGCTTGCCTCTTCTCGCCCCCCTTCTCGCTTGCCTCTTCTCGCCCCCCGCCCTCGCTTGCCTCTTCTCGCCCCCCGCCCTCGCTTGCCTCTTCTCGCCCCCCGCCCTCGCTTGCCTCTTCTCGCCCCCCGCCCTCGCTTGCCTCTTCTCCCCCCCCCCTCGCTCACCTCTCCCCCCCCCTCGCTCGCCTCTCCCCCCCCCCTCGCCTCTTCTCTTCCCCCCCTCGCTCGCCTCTCCCCCTCGCCTCTCCCCCCCCTCGCTCGCCTCTCCTCTCCTCTCCCCCCCCCTCGCTCGCCTCTTCTCCCCCCCCCCTCTCTCGCCTCTTCTCCCCCCCCCCTCTCGCTTGCCTCTTCTCTCCCTCCCCTCTCACTTGCCTCTTCTCTCCCTCCCCTCTCGCTTGCCTCTTCTCTCCCTCCCCTCTCGCTTGCCTCTTTTCTCCCCTATCACTCGCCTCTTCTCTCCCCCCTCGCTCGCCTCTTCTCTCCCCCCTCGCTCGCCTCTTCTCTCCCCCCTCGCTCGCCTCTTCTCTCCCCCCTCGCTCGCCTCTTCTCTCCCCCCCTCGCTCGCCTCTTCTCTCCCCCCCTCGCTCGCCTCTTCTCTCCCCCCCTCGCTCGCCTCTTCTCTCCCCCCCTCGCTCGCCTCTTCTCTCCCCCCCTCGCTCGCCTCTTCTCTCCCCCCCTCGCTCGCCTCTTCTCTCCCCCCCTCGCTCGCCTCTTCTCTCCCCCCCTCGCTCGCCTCTTCTCTCCCCCCCTCGCTCGCCTCTTCTCTCCCCCCCTCGCTCGCCTCTTCTCTCCCCCCCTCGCTCGCCTCTTCTCTCCCCCCCATGCTCGCCTCTTCTCTCCCCCCCATGCTCGCCTCTTCTACCCCCCCCCTTCCTTCCCATCCCCCTCCTCCTCTGCCTTCCTTATCTGCCTTCCGTTTCCTCTCGTCTTCCCTTCCCTGTCATTCCATAAAGGTGCTCTGAATACTGTCTGATATAGTAGTAAGTGCATAAAGTAAAATCCTAAGAATATGGTAAACAAGTAAGTAAAAAGTGATAAAATCCCTTGACCTTTGTACTTGTTGAATACAGACTATATATTCCTCGTAGGTGGGGTATGTGTACACCCTTCACGGCCTGTCACTGATCTCATTTGTCATACCTTCTCTATGAAAGTTCTTCACGGCTGGGGCTCTCCTGGATCGTCCATCTTTCACCTTTCACATTGTCAGCTGTAGATTATGAGCTCAGAGCAGTTAGTGGAAAATGAGCTCAGACAAAACAGGAAGGTGAATAGAATGACATGGCTCCGTGTATACTATAGATATGGTTCTGGGCACTTCTGCTCCCATGGGCCTCTGCTCCAGGAGCCCGTCTTGTGCTGTCTGTTTGCATAATGACACCTCTATGAATAATGGATGGATTGGCCATTCCTAAATGGAATCTAAAGTGAGTTTTCATTGACCCTAAATAGTGAGTCATTGTAATGTTTACCTGGAAGATGGGCTCCCGGCAATCGGTACACAGGTGACATACATATAGCCAAACCGGTTTGCCTGCCAGAGGATTGTGTTGATGTTTAAGCAGTTTTATGATCTCGGCATCCCTGCCAGACTATGTAGAAAGTTTGGCTGTTGTGGCTGCAACGCTGGGTCTGGGACGCACCCGCCAGCCTTCTAACTGAGCTGTTTCTTGCAGAACCATTGGCCCTCTCCAATGGTATTAAATCACACAACTGCTTCTTTCATCTCTAGTGATTCTATTGGTGAGATCTTTGAACTTTCCAAGCCTGCATACATGCTGTGTCCATTATGATGGTGTCCCTGCATCCCTGTGTTGAGTTCCTGTGTCTCTATGCCTACTGTGTCCATTATGATGGGTTTTCTGCATCCCTGCCCCGAGTTCCTGTGTCTGTACACCTGCTGTGCCCATTATTAGGGGTTCCCACTATCCCTGTACTGAGTTCCTGTGTCTGTACACCTGCTGTGTCCATTATGATGGGTTATCTGCATCCCTGTGCTGAGTTCCTGGGTCTGTTCACCTGCTGTGCCCATTATGAGGGGTTCCCACCATCCCTGTGCTGAGTTCCCAGGTCTGTATACCTGCTGTGTCCATTATGAGGGGTTCCCTATATCCCCGTGCTGAGTTCCTGGGTCTGTACACCTGCTGGTGCCTATTATGAGGGGTTCCCACCATCCTTGCACTGAGTTCCTGGGTCTATACAGCACTAAAAGAACATCAGCGCTAATAGTGAAAAGGACCCTCCAAGTCTAGTAGAACTCTTCCAATCTCATCAGGGGTAAAATTCCTCCATGAAGAACTCGGCATTGCATAGGTCTTGCTGCCCTCTTCAGATATGGGAGTTCCTTATATGGTTGGAACAAAAGCAAAAATTAGGAGGATGAACCATTATACACAACAAGTCAGAGTGCTAACTCCCCACCTGGGTTAACCCATCTCCACCATCCCTGCATTGAGTTCCTGGGTTTGTACAGCTGCTGTTCCCATTGCCAGGGGTCCCCACCATCCCTGTACTGAGTTCCCTGGTCTGTACACCTGCTGTGCCCATAATGATTGATTCCTACCATCCCTGTGCTGAGTTCCTGGGTCTGGTCCACATTGAAGGGTTCCCACAATTATTGTGTTGAGTTCCTGGGTCTTCGCACCTACTGTGCCCATTATGAGGGGTTCCCACCATCCCTGTGCTAAGTTCCCTGGTCTGTAGTGCCCATTATGAGTGGTGCCCACTATCCCTGTGCTGAGTTCCTGGGTCTGTACACCTGCTTTGCCCATTATGAGGACTTCCCACCATCCCTGTGCTGAGTTCCCTGGTCTGTACACCTTCTGTGCCCATTATGAAGGGTTCCCACCATCCCTGTGCTGAGTTCCTAGTTCTGTAACAGCTGCTGTTTATTTTAAGTTCTAATTGTATTTATTTATGTTATGGGGAATAGAACAGGAGGAGCTGGGAACGCACAAAGGTGGACTGGAACACCTCAGACTCCCAGGTAGGTGCACAGGAGCAGAGCTGGGAATTATGGCAGGGAGATCACACTGTTGCTGTTTGAGATTTCCCAGAATCCTGGCCTTCACCGAAAACTAAAATACAACTTTTGAGTGGACCTTCCTTCATACTAAACTTTTTTTTACCCTGTTTGCAGAATGCAGCATTCCAATTGTCTGCCAGTTTGGTGAACACATCAGAGCAGGTCCTCTTCGTCAGACATAATTAGTGTGTTTTGTGGGAAATCTCCATTAAACATTTCACAGCTCCATGAATTGTCTCATAATGTCTCATTAGAGGTGTGGACACCACATCACACAGCGCAATAAAGGAGTATGGAGGCGCCCAGCCTCTGAGTTGCTTGCAGGCTACAGAACCCATAGAACACATGTGGTCCATCCTGTCCTGCCAGTTTCCTGCTCCCAGGGACGTACTGCGTGCCGCAGAGATTTCACAAAGTGCCCCCTCCCCTTCTGTCTACCCATGATGTAATGTGGATACAGCTCTTGGCTGTGCTTTAGTCTCTTCCCTTCGCTGTTGGCTTGCTAAATTTTTTAAATAGGCGGCGTGAATGAAAATGTCACTGAATATGTGATGGTCTCTGTGGAATTTAGAGGACAACCCCAGGCCAAGGTCTGCATTTAGTAAAATTCTCTTCTTCCCTCTGCAGGGTACAAACATACCCAAACCTAAGAACAAAAATGGAACTTATTTTAGCTTATTTGTTCTTAGATGTGCTGGCTGCATTCGTTTTCTTTTTTCAGTGCGTACAGAAGTACAGAAAAATACCAGTTGGCAGGGCAAGGTCTCCTGGCGCCCAAAGTGAGGATGCCAAAGTGCACATCCCCTGTTCACGAGCTGTCAGTGCTACAAAATTACAGTTAGTGGTTCTAAAGTCAAAGGTTTTTGCACAGGAAATGGCCTAACAAGTGTGTGTGTGTGTGTGTTTTCTTTTGTTTTTTTCCCCACATATGCACAGAATAAACGTACATGCACTTTTACTTGGCAGAATATGTGTTTTTTCTGTTATAAATGCACCCCCGTGTATAAAAAAAAAAAAAAAAGTGTGCATTCAGTAGTACTATGTATTGTATTGCATGTATTGCAATGCATATAATTATATTGCACGAATGCACTGAAGGAAAAAAAAAAGTGTATGTGTGTGTGTGTGTGTGTGTATGTGTATATATATATATATATATATATATATATATATATGTGTTTTATATATATAGTATGTATATATGTGTGTGTGTATATATATATATATATATATATATATATATATTTTAGGGCTGCAACGAACGATTATTTTCATAATCGATTAGTTGGCCGATTATTGTTTCGATTAATCGGTTAATAACCTTAAAAAAAAAAGTGTGGTGTATAATTTAGTTAATATGTAAAGTTTTAAAAAAAAAAGGCAATTTGTTCTTAAATATCTCTATGCAGTGGTAAATCTAAATAGCCAACTATATGGTTAGGGAGCTAAATATCCACTCTGAGAATAACAGACAGAAGAGATATACTGTATATACTATAAGAGGAGATATACTGTTAGAAGAGATATACTATATATACTATAAGAGGAAATATATACTGTATATACTATTAGAGGAGAGATAAGAACGTTCCTTTGATTTTCTAATCGTTAGTGGGGTCAAATCGACGTTCATTTTCAACCACAGTAATGGGAAAATTTGGAAATAATAAAAAAACTTCTTGGTGAAAGGAATTATCAGACAGTGTATGTGATTTTCGTTCAGAAATTACAATTATTTTAAAAACAAAATGTTAAAAACAAGTGAAAATTTCAAACAACATTCTTTCATTCATCGAATGTACAAAGATTTTTCGTATGAATATTCTCATCTGAAAATTGATCAGTGTGGCCAGCATTAGGCTCAGTACACACCTATGCAGTTTGCTTTTGATCTGTTTCTGCAGTGCTCTTTGCTGTGCGTTTTGATTTTTGCGCACGTGATTTTGCTGCGATTTGCGTTTTTGCATTTTTTTTGGCCAATTTGTTGTTGGGCAGATTAAAAAACACAAATTGCTGCAAAAACACATTACATGCTATTCTGCAGCTTCTCCATTGAAGTATACTGAACCAAAAAAAAGCACTGTTTTTTGCGTTCAAAAAAAGTCCCTGACCCTTTCCAAATACGCAGCGGCTGAAAAAGCATAGATGTGAACGTGTCCCATAGGTAACCATGTAAATGAACTGTAGTTCGTTTCTGCAAAAAGCACCAAAAAACACATAGATGTGAACCAGGTGTAAGACGTTTAGTAACATAATGGGGTCAAAAAAACGAATATTAGCCCTTTATAGTACAAAAAAAGCAAATAATCACTACTGTAAGGGGTTCATTTTTTTTTTACTGTAGAACTGTGAAAGAAATAGTTACAGTAATGATTATTTGCTCTTTTTGTACTATAAAGGGCTTATTTTAGTTTTTTTTTAACCACATTATGTTACTGGACGATTAATTGATTATCATTTTCATAATCAATTAGTTGTTTCAGCCCTAATAAAAAAAAAAAAAAAAAAAAAATATATATACACATGCACGGTATATAATGGGTGTAGAAAAGCATCACCCCCCTTTAAAAATTATCGTATTTATTGGCGTATGACACGCACCCCAAGTTTAGGAGGGAAGTTTATCGATGCAGCCTTATCAGTGTCCATCTGCAGCCTTTCCAAAATTGCAGCATGATCAATAATGGGTTTTAAATTGTTACTGGTACTCAATTTTTAACTTTGCATTGTGAAGTGTTTAGTTGAATAGGCAGATAAATCCAGCTGCTGTGAACAACACACAAACCTTCCTTTTGCCTGCTGAGGAGGGAACAAGCGCCGCCGAGATAGACAGAGCCGGATGTCCTGAGTACTCGGCTCCTCTCGCAGTCCCACCCAGTCCCACCCCTTGGCCCATCTCCTATGATGGACACAAAACCGGTGCAATGGCGGGACTAAATGCTAGGAGGCTGGACTGGGGGTGACTGCGAGCGGAGCTGAACCCAGCTGAGTACACAGTACACTCGGCTCTGTCTATTTCAGCGGCGCTCTTTCCCTCCTTCCCCTCTGAGGCAGCGGTTCGGAGTATAACATGCACCCGCGATTTCCCCCTGATTTTAAGGGGAAAAAATGCGTGTTATACACTGATAAATATGGTAATCACATTTTGTTTTGGAAAAAAATAAAAAATACATCACTGAGTTGGAAAAAGGATCACCCCCCCCTTTAAAAAAAAAAAAAAATGACTTGTAAACTCAGGTGTAGCTAATCGCCTTCTCAATGACGCACAAAGCCATTTGACTTTCAACTGTGATCAGCTGTGGTCGTTTTGATTAACTCAGCACGAAAAGAGCTTTTCTGGAACATTTCAGTCCCTGGTAGTGCAACTGAAGCAAACTATCAACTATGGGTGGGTGGCAAGGCACTGTCACCAGGATCTCCGGGATAAAGTTGTGGACAGGCAAAAGTCTGGAGATCGATCCAAAAATAATTCAAAGGCTTTATCAATGTCTAGAAGCACAGTGAAGTCTATTATTAAAGCGAAGTTCCGCCCCCTCACGAAAAAATTAAGTCAGCAGCTACAAATACAGTAGCTGCTGACTTTTAATATTAGGACACTTGCCTGTCCAGGGTTTCCCCGCGATGTCGTCACCCCAGACGATTTTCGGATTGACTCTTGGGTGCTGCCGCCACCGCCATTCATTTTACGGGAAACCGGCTGTGAAGGTTCCCTACTGCGCATCCGTGACACGTGCTGCGCTTTCTTACTGGGCCAGCGGCGGAGGAAGGAGGAGGGTGGCTGAACTTCCAAGGGACGGCGCTGTCTCCCGGAAGTGGGGAAGGGTGCCTGTCAAGAACAGGTACCCCCCCCCCCCCCGAAAGGTGCCAAATGTGACACCGGGGGGGGGGGGGAGCAAGCATATAAGCGGAGGTTCCACTTTTGGAAGAATGATCAAACATTCCCATAGACACACTCCTAAACCTTGTGGACAGCCTTCCCAGAAGAGTTGAAGCTGTTATAGCTGCAAATGGTGGACCAACTCAATATTGAACCCTACGGACTAAGACTGGGAGGCCATTATAGTTCATGTGCGTATAAAGGCAGGCGTCACAATACTTTCGGTAATATTGTGTGTGTATGTGTATATTCACATACATATGTGATTTTTTTTTTTTTTTTAATGCAAACATTCAAAAGCGACCACAATTAGAATCGCTGATCGGGACTGTCTTGTATGGACAAATTCTCAGAAGGCTCAATACGATTAAATCATGTGCAAGTCACCTCTACATACCTATGAAGGCCTCTGTGTGAGCGGCTTTCTTTCCGGTTGGTGACATTAGGGAAAAGAGCACTGATGGGACTAGAATTTCAAAGCTTCTGGAAATACCTGTCTATGTAAGTGTAAACTGTCTGCTTTTACCTGTATTTTCCCTCATCACAGGGATCCTGGTTATGCTATTTACAGAGACTTATTTAACCAATGTCTGTATGAAGGACATGGGGTGACGTCACCTGGGCAGGGAGTGGTGACACCTATATTTAAAGCAACATCAAAAAGAAAATGAAAGTATTTCAAAGTAACATTATCTATATAATGGGTAATAAAGGTTGTGTGTGTGTGTAGTACACTGATTATCCTCTTACATGTCTGTTAATAAACAAAACAAAAATAATCCTTGCAGACAAGTTTAGTAATACAGATCTAAGCATGTGGTGGCATACAATCCTTGCTTAGTTCGTCCCGTCTCTTCTCATGGAACACGTGACTGCTGAGACACATAGGCTTGTTTCTGACCAACTAATTAACCAATACCTTGCCCCCTAAAAAGATACGGAAGCTGATTAAGTTGGAAATATGGACAGGCCACAAACGTAACAACTTTCCAAATGTACCAAACAACAATGCCAGTGAGCACCCATAAAACATAAACTCACATAGTCTAAGAGGCCTATCCTTGCCATCCATGTCAGACAGACATTAGACTGAACCCAGAATTTACCAAACAACAATGCCAGTCATGTTACTCCCTTCCTCTACCTCGGAACCATCAGAATCAAGTAATGGCTGTGCATCGTCAAGGAGCAAGTGGCTGATGCTGTGTTCAAATAATTCAGCTGACTCCTCCATGCCTGATGGGGCTATGGCAGGAGTAACTGTGGACAAGGAGGTAGAATCCGCTGCGGTGGACTGCGCAATATTGTTAGCTTGGGTGATGGAGGATAAGGATGATTTTGTAAACCAGTCCACCACCTCCTCTACATGCCGTGGCTGGATGGCACGGGCAACATCACTAAACAGAGACAAAGGTGCTCTGCCTGAGGACTGACCATGTCCACCTTTGCCTGTGGACACATACGCTGCTGGCTCCATCACAGTGCCATGGGAAAGTCTGTCTCTCCTTGTTGGCTTCCCAGACATGATGGATGATTGAATGCACTTTTTTTTTTTAATGAAAAGTGGTGTTAGGTGCACTTTATATTGAGGACTGACGATGACAGAAATGTAAAAACTATAACTCTAGTGACAGCTGAATCTCCTCAGTGCAGTTGGACGTGCCCCAGCATAGCCTTTTCCTAGAGTTCATGCTCCGCTCAGTCACCTCGGTTCTTTGTAGCCAATCCTAAGTGAGCTGCCTAACTTCTCTTTTAGGTTCACGCCCACAGTGATGCCATGCTTCCAGCAGTCGAGGCTCCTTTTCTATAAAGGAGGTTCGAGAGGCCTTCAATATTGTTTCTGGGATGCTGTTAACAAGGGGTCTCAGATTTTATCCACTCCCCTCCTAGGGTTCATTGGTTGATCATCAATGTGCACAGATTGGGGATTAAGATCAGCAGGGTCTGCCTATGCTTCACCTCCCCTAACCCCACCTCAAGTCTCCAGCACAGGTTCTCCCCTGCTCCTCTGTAATCATACCTGTTAGTTGCTAGGGTCACTGGCAGATTAGCAACTAGGACCACCAGAATCCTAGCAATCAATGACTTGCTTGCCCCAGCATTTACAGGGAGTATGGGCCTTAATCCATCCAGACCTGCTCCAACTCCTGCTTTGTGGCTACAGCTACGCTTACAGTAGTGAGGGGGGTCTGATGTAAGGGGAAACGCTGAGATAAAGAGGACCTTGATGTAAGGGTCCCTGATAGAGGGACTCTGATGGGTGTCTGATCTAAAGAGGACTGTGATGGGGACCCTCATATAAGGGTGGACCCTAATGTGAAGGGTGCTGTTGTGAGGGGGGTCTCTGATTTAAAGGGTACTGTGATGGGGACCCTGATGGTAGAGGGGACTCTAATGTGAAGGGTGCCGTGTTGTGGGGCAGGGGGGTTTCTGATATACAGTGCCTTGAAAAAGTATTCATACCACTTGAAATTTTCCACATTTTGTCATGTTACAACCAAAAAAGTAAATGGATTTTATGTGATAAACCAACACAAAGTGGCACATAATTGTGAAGTGAAAGGAAAATCATAAATGGTTTTCAAAATGTTTTACAAATATGTGAAAAGTGTGGTGTACATTTGTATTCAGCCCCCCCCTAGTCAATACTTTGTAGGACCACCTTTCTCTGCAATTATAGCTGCAGGTCTTTTTGGGGATGTCTCTACCAGCTTTGCACATCTAGAGAGTGAAATTTTTGCCCATTCTTCTTTGTAAAATAGCTCAAGTTCTGTCAGGTTGGATGGAGAGCGTCTGTGAACAGCAATTTTCAAGTCTTGCCACAGATTCTCAATTGGATTTAGGTCTGGACTTTGACTTGGGCCATTCTAACACATAAATATGCTTTGATCTAAACCATTCCATTGTAGCTCTGGCTGTATGTTTAGAGTCGTTGTCCTGCTGGAAGATGAACCTCCGCCCCAGTCTTTTGCAGACTCTTAACAGGTTTTCTTCTAAGATTGCCTTGTTTTTGGCTCCATCCATCTTCCCATCAACTCTTTTTTGTTTTTGTTTTTTTGTTTTTTTGCTTTTTTATTTAGTTTTTGCATAGAACATTGACTGACTGCTCAAATGCATATTTGGTAAATCTGCGTTTTAAACTCCCATGTCCTTTAAACTGAACATTGACTGACTGCTCAAATGCATATTTGGTAAATCTGTTTGTCACCGCTGTTTCAACTCCATCTGTAGCCATGCTCACATTATTTCAATGTTTATTTAGCTATTAAGTCTTACCTAGATTATGGGTTCCCTTATCTTTTACAATTTTGGCCTTTAGTCCTCTTGCAGTGTGATTATGGTGTGAAAAGTTTTGCTCTGTGTGCCTAATATTACCTCCTGATTGATTAATTGCCAGATTCAACCCACACCCAACACCGTATAAAAACAAGGCCTTCTTTACGGGGGAACACATACAGGGGGTTGCACATACAGGGGGTTCTTCAAATAAGTGGCACTTCCGCTCTTGCCCTTCAGCGATTTGCACGAGGCAAACCACAGCAGACTGCAGGTGACCTCATTTCCAAATTATCTCACCTTCCTCTCTGAAACATGCACTCTTTACCTCTCCTTTTCACAATTGCAGCCTCTCTCCTCAAACGCTCTTTTCTTCACCCCTCTTCTCCACCCCACAATCTGTACATATCACCCTCACTTCTCCCCTCTCCCTATTACTGCACTCATCACCTCTTTCTAACTCTAAGCCCACTTGCTAACAAACCCCTCAGGATACTGAAGCATGTCCCCTCATACAAATCATATTCTCATATTACCTCCCTTACTTTTCTGCTTCTCCTAACCGCTGGAGATATTTCCCCAAACCCTGGGCCTCCCTTATTTAACTGTACCCAACACACCCATCACCATCACCCTACACCCTCTGGCAGTAGTCGCAATCTACACAATTTAGTCTCCATTCCTCTTCTTCCCAACGCCAGCCTCCCTCTCTCCTGCGCCCTCTGAAATGCTCCCTCTGTCTGCAACAAACTCACCGCTGTTCATGACCTCTTTGTCACTAATTCCTTTAATCTACTTGCTCTCTCCGAAACCTGGCTCCACGAATCTGACACCCCTTCTCCTGCTTCCCTCTCTCAGGGTGGCCTTCACTGGACTCGCTCCCCTAGGCCTAATGGACGCAAGGGAGGTGGAGTGGGATTCCTCCTATCCCCCCAATGCACCTTCCAGGTTATTCACTCCCCTCTTTCTCTTTCCCTCTCATCATTTGAAGCTCACTGTATACGTCTATTCTCTACAACTTCCCTCAGAATTGCTGTGATCTACCGGCCCCCTGGACCATTATCGACTTTCCTTGATGAGTTTTCTGCCTGGCTACCCTACTTTCTCTCTTCTGAAATTCCCACAATTCTCTGTGATTTCAACATCCCTGCTAATACAAACACTCCTGCTACTTCTAAACTTCTTAGTCTAACCTCTTCATTTGACCTGAAGCAATGGGTACAGGCTTCTACTCACTCCGATGGCAACACCCTTGACCTTGTATTCTCCTACCTATGCGCTCCATGCAACTTCTCAAACAATCCTTTTCCTCTCTCCGACCATCACTTTATTAGTTTCTCTCTCTCCCTGTCTTCCACCACATTTCCCTCCAATCGCCTAACCATCACCCGTAGAAACTTTCGCAACTTCAACTCTTTTCCCCTCTATTCTGCTACTGACCACCTCTATGACAAAATCTCTCCCCTGTCCTGCCCCAGCCAAGCCACTTCCATCTACAATAAATCCCTGTCCTCCACCCTGGACAAGCTCGCTCCCCTCACTACACGCAGAATCAGACCCTGACTCCTACAACCCTGGCAAACAGATGACACTAAAATTCTCAAACGTAGTCGCGTTCTTGAGCGTCTGTGGCACAAGACTAAGTCTCTCAAAGACTTCAACCAATACAAATATGCCCTCCAAAATACTATTCTTTCCTCCACACTGCCAAGCAGTCCTATTTTACAACTCTTATTAACACCTTCTCATCCAGTCCCCGTAAACTTTTTCTCTACCTTCAACTCTCTACTTCGTCCTCCACAGCCTCCACCCACTGACTCACTCACTGCCCAGGAGATTGCTAATCACTTCAAAAACAAGATTGATACAATCCGTGATGAAATCTCCACTCTACAGGTATCTCCCCCAGTTAAGACCCTATATCAACAGGTACAATTGACACTCCCCTTATTCAAATCTGCTACTACAGACGAAGTTGCTAAACTCCTTTCTAACGCCCACCTAACCAGCTGCCCCCTGGACCCTATTCCCTCTCAAACACTACGGTCGCCCTCTGACTCTATCCTACACTCTCTAACCCACATCTTCAATCTCTCCCTCACCTCTGGCATTTTCCCCAATGCTCTAAAACATGCACTGGTCACCCCCATACTTAAAAAGCCGTCCTTGGACCCTACCAATCTTAACAACCTACTCCCTATCTTCTTGCTCCCCTTTTCCTCTAAACTCCTTGAACCCCTGGTTTACAACCAACTGAGTGACCACCTCATTAAGAATAACCTTCTTGATCCCCTTCATTCTGGATTTCGCCCTCAACACTCCACAGAAACTGCTCTTTTAAAACTCACAAATGACCTACTAACTGCAAAAACCAACGGACACTATTCTGTACTCCCGCTTCTGGACCTTTCAGTTGCCTTTGATATGGTGACCACCCCCTCATCCTCAAAAAACTTTACTCCCTTGGTCTCCATGACTGCGCTCTTCAGTGGCTCTCATCCTACCTATCCCAACGCACCTTCAGTGTCACTTACAATTCTACTTACTCCACTCCTCTTCCCTTCTCCGTCGGGGTCCCCCAAGGTTCTGTTCTTGGACCTCCTGTTTTTTTGCAATCTACACCTCTTCCCTGAGTCAGCTGATAGCCTCTCACAGCTTTCAATATCATTTCTACGCTGACGACACAAATCTATCTCTCCACCCCTCAACTCACTCCATCAGTCTCCTCACGCATCACTAACTTACTAACAGACATATCTGTATGGATTTCACACCACTACCTCAAACTCAACTTGTCCAAAACTGAGCTTATAATATTTCCTCCCCCACGTGCCTCTTCCCCTGACTTGTCTGTCAAGAGCAATGGCACAGCCATCCACCCATCCTCACATGTCAGTGTGCTAGGTGTTATCCTGGACTCTGAACTCTCCTGTCGGCCCCACATCCAAGCACTTTCCAAAGCTTGCCGCCTCAACCTCAACATCTCCAAACTACGTCCCTTTCTAACCACAAAGCTCCTGGTTATCTCTCTTCTTGACTACTGCAACTCCCTCCTCATTGACTTACCTTTAAATAGACTATCCCTCCTTCAGTCCATCATGAATGCAGCTGCCAGACTCATCCACCTTACAAACCGCACAGTGTCTGCTACCCCTCTCTGCCAATCCCTCCATTGGCTGCCACTTCCCCAATGAATTAAATTCAAAATACTAACATTAAGTTACAAAGACATCCACAACTTTGCCCCCAGCTACATCACTAGCCTAGTCTCAAAATACCAACCTAATCGCCCTCTTCGTTCCTCCCAAGACCTCCTGCTCTCTAGCTCCCTCATCACCTCCTCCCATATCCGCCTCCAGGACTTCTCCCGAGCCTCGCCCATCCTCTGGAATTCGCTATCCCAATCTGTCAGACTGTCTCCAAATTTATCCACTTTTAGGCGATCCCTGAAAACATTCCTCTTCAGAGAAGCCTATCCTGCCTCCATCTAACAACTGCACTATTTTCTCCATTAGCTCATCCCTCACAGCTATTACCCTTTTGTATAACTTTATTTATTTATTTATTATTTATTTCAGGTACTTATATAGCGCTGTCAATTTACGCAGCGCTTTACATATATATTGTACATTCACATCAGTCCCTACCCTCAAGGGGCTTACAATCTAAGGTCCCTAACTGACATTCATACATACTAGGGACAATTTAGACAGGATCTAATTAACCTACCAGCATGTCTTTGGAGTGTGGGAGGAAACCGGAGTACCCGGAGGAAACCCACGCAGGCACAGGGAGAACATGCAAACTCCAAGCAGGTAGTGTCGTGGTTGGGAGTTGAACCAGTGACCCTTCTTACTGCTAGGCGAGAGTGCTACCACTACACCACTGTGCCGCCCTCCTAGATTGTAAGCTCTAAAGAGCAGGGGCCTCTGATTCCCCCATGTATTGAATTGTATTGTAATGGTACTGTCTGCCCTAATGTTGTAAAGCACTGAGTAAACTGTTGGCGCTTTATAAATCCTGTATAATAATAATAATAGTTATACATAACAAAAACAAAACACAAGGGGCTGAGAAGGCAACATACCCTCTCTGCCCCATAGACCTCACAGGGCCGACAACATTTAGAACTAACATAGTTTCACTGCCCACAGAAAACATTCTCCCTGAACTTCAACCATCAGCTCGAGTCCAGGAGAAAAAGAACACCAATAAAAAAATCATCAGACCCTATAATGTCACATATCAGTTAGGTTTTGTAATATAACATACATATATTTTAAGATAATTGGGTATACATATATCTCAGAAAATTTCCACCTCTATCATATGATTAGCCACGGCCTATCACCTATCTTATGGTACTGTTTCACACAATAAGTGAATGGGTAGATCATCCCACAGTAGAAGTGGAGTTAAAGTATGCCTGCCACAATTTATAAACAATTTTGTATAACCCCTTTTCTTCCTATCAACTCTGACCAGCTTCCCTGTCCCTGCTGAAGAAAGGCATACCAGCAACATGAAGCTGCCACCACCATGTTTCACGGTGGGGATGGTGTGTTCAAGGTGATGTGCAGTGTTCGTTTTCACACATAGCGTATTGCTTTTAGGCCAAAAAGTTAAATTTTGGTCTCATCTGACCAGCGCACTTTCTTCCGCATGTTTACTGTGTCATCCACACGGCTTCTTGCAAACTGCAAATGGGACTTCTTATGGCTTTCTTTCAACAATGGCTTTCTTCTTGCCACTCTTCCATAAAGGCCAGATTTGTGGAGTGCATGACTAATAGTTGTCCTGTGGACAGATTCTCCCACCTGAGCTGTGGATCTCTGCAGCTCCTCCAGAGTTACCATGGGCCCCTTGGCTGTTTCTCTGATTAATGCTATCCTTGCCCGGTCTGTCAGTTTAGGTGGACGGCCATGTCTTGGTAGGTTTGCAGTTGTGCCATACTCTTTCCATTTTCGGATGATGGATTGAACAGTGCTCCGTGAGATGTTCAAAGCTTGGGATTTTTTTTTCGAACCTTACCCTGCTTTAAACTTCTCCACAGCTTTAAACTAGAACATGGTGGTCATAAACGGATAGATCATTTACAGACGATACAACATAGAAGAAACCTACTAGTCACCAGAATAACTACAATCTATTCCCCCAACTGATGATAGGTTTCATTTTTTTCATAAGGACATCTTGCCAATAGCTTTTAGGTTTTGATTTATCCTCTGATTTAAGAGGTCAGATGGTTTAAAGTTGACCTCACCGATTAGAATAGTCTCATGATACTTCCAAAATCACAACATTAGTCGATGATGATCCCAAAGCCTGGGTAGCCATGTCTGTGTTTGTCTTTATCTACAGTTGTGATCTTGTCTTTGTGATGTCCCACATGCAGGATCCGGTACTTCCTGATGATGCTACTCATTCATTCAAAGCTCTGTGGGCTTCTCATGAATGGACATTAAGGTTACATTGGGACAGGCACACAGGAGGGCATATGAGGACGCTTTAGTTCAGAGATTTTCTGATCTGTGTCCTGAGAGGCAAGGATTCTGGGTAAAATGAACAGAAGGCCATGTCAAGCGTATCCCATACTGACTGATGCTGTTCCCTTCCACATAATAAAATGACAGCTGGAATCTGATGACCACCTGTAAACACAATTTACGCTGGATCTTAAAAGATCAAAATTGGGCATCACCCATCATTGTCTGTAAAAGGGACGACCTCTCCCTCACTACAGAAAATGATGGATTATAAATCAGTAATTGTAAGAAAATTTTTGCAGTTGAATCCTTTCCTTTGGTAGTTGGAAGCAGTAGCTGTAGCTTCCTTATAACGCATGTCGAGTAAACAGTCATTGTTCCCATTCCGTTTCCACTTTGCAGAGCTTTGCCGTAAGGTTTATGGCTGACAGATGTGATGGGGAGAAAGGACCTTAGTGACCCTTTAGAGATTCCTTTATAAGATGACCTTTTATAAATGTAACCGTGACTCTGCCTTTGACCAAGAAGGACCTGGCCAAATAAAGCACATTCGACCCTCAAAGCAAGATTGCAGAGGGGTTACTATCTATTCGTTTAATTGACCTTGAAGACAAAGGCAGCAAAAGGGGGGTCGCCATAAAACAGGACCTTATTTTTAAAGGAGACTTTTTATGGTGCGCCTAGTCATTAAAGAGAGGAGAATGGCCACGGCCTATATTTCTCTTTGTTCTCCAGAATGGTTTCATCTTCAGAATCTCTGCAGGCTCTGATTCAATATTCCTAATTTAAACACAGATCTGAGAACAACATCTCAAACATGCAGGAAAGCGAACTGCACTCAAAAGATGGAAATGTTGGGTTCAGAGGAGAAATGGACTTTGCCAGCTGTATTTTTAAGGAAGCCGTCCAGTTGCTGCATTTTTTTTATGGGTTTTTGAGGTTAAAAAAAATCCAGTTTCCACCCCACCTGCACCCACCTATTTTTTTTTTTTTCTTTAGCTTATGTACCCAGATAAAAACAGTGACTAGAGCAGGCGTCAGGCTTTCTACTAATTGTTTACTCAAGAGATACATCTCTTAAAGTCGTGATCTTCTCTCAATCCAACCTTTGAATCTTTTGAGTGGTGTTTTCTTTCCTCCTTATGTGATATAAAAATAACAAGGCTCACGGGCCGAATGTGGCCCTCCAGGCCATTTCATGTGGCCCTCACACCTCTGGCAGCTGCACTGCGTTACCCCTCTCAGCTTCACCCCCCCACCTTGTCTCAACAGTCAGCAGCAGTGAGGAGGACAAAACTCCTCCGCCATTTCTTGCGCTTCTCTGTGCAGCTGCGGAGAGACTTCGCTTCACAGGTTCCCTTTTATCATGGTTCAGACAGAGCTCTTGCATGTTTCAGGGGGTTGGATTGAGACTCTAGTCTTGGTGTTAGACCCCATTTACACCTGAGCATTTTGTAGCTTTAAGCCTGAAGCTATAAAACGCTGGAGGGGAAAAAAAAAAATCAATTATTCTCTATGGAGATGGTTCACATCTCCACTCCAAAACGCTTGAAGCCAGAAGCTCCAAAACGCCTGAAGCTCAAACAAGTTCTGGAATTTTTTTTTTAGGCAGATTACAGGCGTTTTTCTGCTTTTTACATTGGTGACCTTTTGACCTGTACAAAATCGTGGTAAAATCGCGCGACTTTCTGCCTGAAACCACTACGTTCAGGTTCGAATGGGGCCTTAAAGCTGAATTGGCTGTACACAATGAAGATATGGAAAGACATGTCTATTTGGTCATTCTGTTAGATTTCTTTTTTCTTCTTCTTAGTTTTGGCCTACAGGCTTGGCTATTTATGTGATTATTTCGACTTCTCAATTTCCTGCTAATTTTTATTTATATCTGTTTGAAAATGATACTGAGCAGACGTTCAATTCGGATTCTGTAATTTAAAAGGGATTTTCCATTTTGCTGCTAAAATGGAAATCCCCTTCAGCCTTTTTGAAACAAGCAAATATGTACAGTACTGTGCAAAAGTTTTTTTTTTTTCAGGTAGGTGTGAAGAAATGCTGTGAAGTAGATCTGATCAATTTAAAAAAATTAAAAGTGAGCAAACAGGAGAAAAGTCTAAATTAAATCTATAGCTGGTGTGACTACTCTTTTTGGCTTCAGACTAGCATTGATTCTTACACTTGCACACTTTTTACACTTGCACAAAGTCAGGGATTTTGTAGGATTAGAGTCAGGTGTGTAGAGTCGGGGTATACCAAGCAGGTGCTGATGATCATCAATTTCATATGTAGGTTGAAACACAATCACTAACTGAAACGGAAACCTGTATAGCAGGCTTAAAACTGGGTGAGGAACTCTGCTACTAAGGTGAGGTTGTGGAAGACAGTTTTATGTCACAGGTTATACACCATGACAAGACTGGGCACAGCAACAAAACACAAGGTAGTTACCCGCATCTGCAAGGTTTCCTCCAGGCAAAAATGCTGCCTGGGGTTTCAAGATGTGCTGTTCAGGCTCTTTTGAAGAACCACAAAGAAATGGGCAACGTTGAGGACTGTAGATGCAGTGTCGGCCAAGGCAACGTAATGCAGCAGATGAAGACGCCATCATACTTCCCTTCCCTATCAGATGTCCAGCAGTGCCGTCAGCACAGAACTGGCGGAAACCAGTGGAACTCTGGCACACCCACCTACTGTCCGGAGAAGTTTGGCCAGAAGTGGTCTTCATGGAAGTATTGTGGCTAAAAAAGCCAAACTGCCTATGTAGAAACGAGGCTAAGCGACTCAACTATGCAGGAAAACATAGGAACCAGAGTGCAGAAAAATGGCAGCAGGTGCTCTGGAATTATGAGTCAAAATGTGAAATATTTGGCTGTAGCAGGAGGCAGTTTGTTGGGGAAAGGGCTGGAGAGAGGTACAATGAGTGTCTGTAGGCAACTGTGAAGCATGGTGGGGGTTCCTTGCAAGTTTGAGACTGCATTTCTGCAAATGGAGTTGGAGATTTCATCAGGATCAGTGGTGTCCTCAATGCTAAGAAATACAGGCAGGTACGGCCTGGCCGGTATACACCCAAAGGGGAGGCTTCCTAGAAAGAGAAGTCCCTGCACTATCTCTATCCCTATTACTCCATCCCTACTCCTCAAGAACCTTTCCCTACCTCAAAGTACTGTCCCTGCCACATAGGGAATCGGTCCCTGCACTAGCTACTCGCATAAAGCACGCCAGACCCCGGGGACAGAGTCTTAAAGTCGTTGTAAAGGCTGAAGGTTCCTGCAAGCCAAAATTCTGTTCATTATGGACTTATTGAACGGGACTTGTAAGCGAGCATGCACCAGTGCCCCCATAGCATGTAGCTTGCTATTAGGGACACTAGTCAAGGGGGAGAAGCCAGAAGCGCCAGCGGGAGACTTGGTAAGAAGAGGACTGGGGAAGCTCTGTGCAAAACCATTGCACAGAGCAGGTAAGTATGACATGTTTGTTATTTATTTAAAAAAAAAAAAAAAAAAAAAAAACCTTTTTAATATCAATTTTAATAGACTCTGTCTGACCCAAGATGGCAGCTGGAGTCACATGGGGCACAAGCGTCTAATTGGACAGCTGTATCCTTGTGACCGCAGAAAGTCAGGGGAACCAAGTTCCTCACAACTTCCTTCCCCTGCTGCATTGTCACTTTGGTCGAGCGCCACCTGCAGTGGGGAGTACAGACTGCACCTGCCTACACGTTGGTAGATATTGCAATCTTTGCTGTTGAAGACTGCAAGGTCCTTTTGTGTCTATTATTCTTCATATCATAGACTTGCTAGCTTTATTTGCAGATGCAGTTTATTGGTTGCTTGCAAACTGCACTCCCTGCATGTATTGTCTTTCTTTCTTTGCCCTGTGATAAGTGAATTGTCGCCATGTTATCAGGATTACGCATACGATCGATGGCTGAATATCTTTTGCACCTAAACATTCCCTTTAGTCATTATGAGATAATCCATAGACTTCACTGGCTGGAATTCCCAGGTTACCTGATGAATAGTGTTCACACCTGTCTGTCTCTATTGATTTCCAGCACAACAGCTCTTATCTTTCAATATTATAACTTGTACTGTTATCATTATGGAGGAAATTGTAGGCAGGGCTGTCTGTATTGCACTGTTTCTGTGCTAGAAAGATGGGTGTAGTATTAAGGAAATGCACATTGCAGGTGGTTAGAGTGGAGATCAAATTGTAAATGACATTTTAATAAAGGCTCCACAACGTCCTCAACACCTCATATGTAACAAGTGCATGTAATCCCTAACAATAAACTTCTTTTTCCTCCATTTTGGTCTGTTTAATATATAATTGAAGGTGTTTTGTTACATCTGTATGAGAAGTGCAAAATGACCTGCTGATCCTCAATAAACTTCTTTTTCCTCCATTTTGGTCTGTTTAATATATAATTGAAGGTGTTTTGTTACATCTGTATGAGAAGTGCAAAATGACCTGCTGATCCTGCCAGAAATCCAATAAGCTGACAACTCCCTGTGTTGCACTCTTATCTGTTAATATTATTTTAAGTTCTCTCTTTAAACTTTGGAACACCTCCCTCTGTTATGGAGATGAGAGGAAAGGGAAGCAGATTTCTGTTGTCTTAACACAATCATTGGTGTCTTGGGTTTTAATCCAAACTTGTACTCTACCTGCATAGAGTTTGTATGTTCTCCCTGTGCTTGTGTGGGTTTCCTTCCACACACCAAAGTCACTCTGGTAGGATAATTGGCTCTTATATGGTTGGGTATGTATGTGAGATAGGGCTAGTGTAGGCCTGAATGCATGCTAGTCCTTTGGGGGCACATGTCTTGCTAATGGTTTGGAATCACTGGGTGCACAGAATTGTTTAGAATCTCTGGGAGCGCAGGATGGTTTGGGAACACTGGATGGTCTGGAATCTCTGGGAACACTGGATGGTCTGAAATCTCTGGGAGCGCAGGATGGTCTGGAATCTCTGGGACCGCAGGATGGTCTGGAATCTCTGGGAGCGCAGGATGGTCTGGAATCTCTGGGAGCGCAGGATGGTCTGGAATCTCTGGGAGCGCAGGATGGTCTGGAATCTCTGGGAGCGCAGGATGGTCTGGGAACACTGGATGGTCTGGAATCTCTGGGAGCGCAGGATGGTCTGGGAACACTGGATGGTCTTGAATCTCTGGGAGCGCAGTTTGGCCTGGGAACGTGGAATCTCTGGGAGCGCAGGATGGTCTGGGAACACTGGATGGTCTGGAATCTCTGGGAGCTCAGGATGGTCTGGGAACACTGGATGGTCTTGAATCTCTGGGAGCGCAGGTTGGCCTGGGAACACTGGGAACGTGGAATCTCTGGGAGCGCAGGATGGTCTGGGAACACTGGATGGTCTGGAATCTCTGGGAGCTCAGGATGGTCTGGGAACACTGGATGGCCTGGAATCTCTGGGAGCGCAGGTTGGCCTGGAATCTCTGGGAATGTGGAATCTCTGGGAGCGCAGGATGCTCTCACATCTCTGGGAACATGGGATGATCTGGAATCTCTAAGAACACGGGATGGTCTGGGTGGGAACACGTGATGGTCTGGGATCGCATGTTGGTCTGGGATCTCTGGCAACGCAGGATAGTCTGGAATCTCAGCTGACACAACATGGTTTGGAATCTCTGGGAACACTGGATGGTCTGGAATCTCTGGTAGACAGGGGGTGCTCTGGAGTCACCTGGGAACACTGGATGCTCTGCGGTCACCTGAGAACACTGGGTGCTCTGGGGTCACCTGGGAACACCTTGTGCTCTGGGGTCACCTGGGAACACTGGGTGCTCTGGGGTCACCTGGGAACACTGGGTGCTCTGGGGTCACCTGGGAACACTGGGTGCTCTGGGGTCACCTGGGAACACTGGATGCTCTGGGGTCACCTGGGAGCACTGGGTGCCCTGGGGTCACCTGGGAACACTGGGTGCTCTGGGGTCACCTGGGAACACTGGGTGCTCTGGGGTCACCTGGGAACACTGGGTGCTCTGGGGTCACCTGGGAACACTGGGTGCTCTGGGGTCACCTGGGAGCACTGGGTGCCCTGGGGTCACCTGGGAACACTGGGTGCTCTGGGGTCACCTGGGAACACTGGGTGCTCTGGGGTCACCTGGGAACACTGGGTGCTCTGGAAAGACTGTGTGCTCTGGGGTCACTGGGAACACAAAGTTGTTTGTTTACAGAGGAAGTGAAGTGCAGTAACAAAAAGCGGAAACAAATCCGATTTGCAGCAGGATCCAAACCCACTCTGCTGCCCAGCTCTGTATACAGAGGAATGTTTGGCATACGACAATGACTTCTGGGTACACATGACTGGTCCTCTTGATCTCACATTGTTTGGTGGACCTTTAAGGCCAACAACAATTAAATTGCATTTCTCTGCATCCAAAGAGATTACACGTAGACCTCTGTCTGCAGCCAGGCTGAGTCCACATCTGCCAAGGAGTCACCAACAAAGGGCAGAAGCAGGCCAGTTGGTTGGCCGTCTCACCAGCCTGCGCTGTCAGATTAATTTTAGCCGTGTGGTAATGCACAATGAACACGGCTTATGCGGAAATCAAGCTGTGTTAATCTCCCGCGAATATGTGCCACAATCTGTTTTTGACTTCTGAAATGGAAAAGACATCTGAAAACATTGACTTTTCCGATGTCGGAGAGCTATTAAAATGATCCCCGTGACTAATCCCTCATATATTCTTTTTTTTTTTTCATTGTACAATAAAGGTGCCCTGGCCGGATGGCGCCATCTGTACGAACTATACACACACGCAGTCCCATGCAAAGAATGTTTTTGTGTTTGTTTCAGAACCCAGCAATAGAGGTGACAATTCACTTACAGGTCTTCTATGGTTCACCCACACACCAGTATACTACATATATTAAAGCAGAACTCTGGTTGTCCTTTCAGTCTTGCACAGTTATACCGGCTCTTCTCCTCTACTGATTTCACTGTACCCTGTGAGCTTCAGCATGAAGAAACATTTACATTTACACACATGAATTCGTCTGCAGGGTCAGGTCTGGAATTATTTTTGACAGAAGGCCGTCATTCCTGAGCTGTTTTGTAATATCTGGAATTTATTCCAAAGTAAAGAGGAAGCTCAGGCCCTGCCATCCCAGATGAAGGTTTGGAAGCAGATTCTGAGACACTTGGGTGGCATCCTGACACATGCTGCACCGTTGGAGGACTTTGCCCTTTTCACATTCTCCATGACTGCCTGGTGAGAAGCAATGCAGGTTGGCAGGATTTCTTCTGAACAGTAGTTGCACAGTTGTCATAAACCAAAGTCCATATCCATTGCAGGAGAGACAGGCTAGGACGTTAGAATAGTATACTCTAGCTGTGCAGAGATACAGGTGTCAGAGGTGCAACAGATGACCTAGGAGTCACTGGGAACATGGGATGTTCTGGGGCTACCGGCTGATGCAGGGTGCTCTGAGGTCACTGGCTGACACAGGGTGCTCTGAGGTCACTGGGAACATAGGATGCTCTGGGGCCACCGGCTGACACATGGTTCCTTTGGGGTCACTGGGTTGCACAGGATGCTCTGGGGCCACCAGCTGACGCAAGGGGGCTATTGGATCATTGGGAACATGGGATGCTCTGGGGTCACCGGGTGACATGGGGTGCTCTGGGGCCACTGGCTGACACGGGGTGCTAATAGGGAAGTGGTTCTCAACTCCAGTCCTCAGGACCCACTAACAGGCCAGGTTTGCAAGATAACTGAAATACGTCACAGGTGATAGAAATTGCTGCTCAGTGATTGAAGTATTCTAGTCTGCATCTCTTTAAGGTAATACTTAAAATTTGGCCTATTAGTGGGTCCTGAGGACAGGAGTTGAGAACCACTGCTACAGGGTCACTAGGAACATAGGACGCTCTGGGGTCACTAAGTGACACGGGATGCCCTGGGGCCACTGGTTGATACAGGGTGCTCTGGGTTCCCTATGAACATGGGACGCTCTGGGGTCGCTGGGTGACGCGGGACGCTCTGGGGTCGCTGGGTGACGCGGGACGCTCTGGGGTCACTGGGGGGACTCTCTGGGGTCGCTGGGGTGACGTGGGACTCTCTGGGGTCGCTGATTGATGCGGGACTCTCTGGGGTCACTGGGGTGACACGAGACTCTCTGGGGTCGCTGGTTGACGCGGGGCGCTCTGGGGTCGCTGGTTGACGCGGGGCGCTCTGGGGTCGCTGGTTGACGCGGGACGCTCTGGGGTCGCTGGTTGACGCGGGACGCTCTGGGGTCGCTGGTTGACGCGGGACGCTCTGGGGTCGCTGGTTGACGCGGGACGCTCTGGGGTCGCTGGTTGACGCGTGACGCTCTGGGGTCGCTGGTTGACGCGGGACGCTCTGGGGTCGCTGGTTGACGCGGGACGCTCTGGGGTCGCTGGGGTGACGCGGGACGCTCTGGGGTCGCTGGATGACGCGGGACACTCTGGGGTTGCTGGGTGACGCAGGGTGATGGCTAGCATAGAGCACACGCGGCACAAGGAGAGACGGGTAAGGTACAGCAGCATCGGGTTTAACAGCATAGCGGTGCATTGCTTGATCACTGAGCCACATGGTTCACAATTTTAAGCTACACCAATCATGAGAGCTGTCTCTAAACTGGCCACAGTGCTGATTAGGAGAGCTGCTTCCTGACTGGCCATGTGTTGGAGATGGAGGACGGAAGTTTGACAGCAGTGTAGATAGAACAAGGAACCAAGTGTGGTTGGTGGGTTTTGGTGGGGTACGGTGAGGTGGGGCTTTCCATATCCTTTATTGTGGTGGATAATCTCACGAGCTGGAAGATGCTGGGGATGTTTCAGCTTTACCAGAAAGTTGGTGATTTGCACAGAATTTTTTTTTTTTTTTCATGGTAACCGCTAGTGCATTTTAAAGAAGTGTGGGAGTGTTAAACAAAAAAAAAAACAAACTAAAAAAACAAAAACCACATGGTTCCCTACCTGTTGCAGCATTGTTCTGATGCTGCATCTGTCCTCCTTAGCCCGAGAACTGAGAGATTACTTGACAGCTGATCGCTTAGTTCTCACTGAGCAGAGAGGGGTGACTGTCAGTCTCTGCCCCTCCAGCGCTCACTGGAGCCGCAGGCCGTGGTGGGGGCGGGAGTTGCTGGCTCAGGTTCTCCGCAGCTCACTGAGAGGCACAGCCAGCTACTGCTTAGGCATCTGGGGGGATCCCGACATTGTCAGAGCACAGGTAAGTGCACTCCTGTGACACATAAGAGAAATATGGCCAAAGGAGCTTCTCTTTTAACAAAGAAATATCCCCCTTGGAAACGGGACTTGGGGGCGACATGAACACCACTTGATAAAAAAAATATGCGTTTTATTACAAAAGAAATTGGAACATAACAATAAAATCTTGTCTGAGACAAATGCATAAATATCAAATGTTGTAAAGGCAGAAGGTTTTTTTTTTTATCTTAAAGCATTCTATCCATTAACCACTTGCTTACTGGGCACTTAAACCCCCCTCCTGCCCAGATCAATTTTCAGCTTTCAGCGCTGACGCACTTTGAATGACAATTGCGCGGTCATGCTACACTGTACCCAAATGAAATTTTTATCATTTTTTCCCCACAAATAGAGCTTTCTTTTGGTGGTATTTAATCACAGCTGGGATTTTTATTTTTTGCTAAACAAACAAAAAAAGATTGAAAAAAAAAAATCATGTTTATTAGTTTGTTATAAAATTTTGCAAACAGGTAATTTTTCTCCTTCATTGATATGCGCTGATGAGGCGGCACTGGTGGGCACTGATAGGCTGCACTGATAGGCACAGTTAAGGCGGCACTGATGGGGACAGATAAGGCAGTACTGATGGGCACAGATAAGTTGGCACTGATGGGCACAGATAAGGTGGCACTGATGGGCCCTGATGGGTGGCACTGATGTGCAGCACTGTTGAGGCACTGTGGGCACTGATGGGTGGCGCTGGTGGGCACTGGTAGGCTGCACTGTTACCTATTGCTAGATGGCACTGGCAGGGGGCACAGGTGGGCACTGAGGATCTGGCGGCAGCTCGCCGTGACTGTCCCTCTCAGCCGCTGGTGATCGGCTTTTTTTTTTTACCGGCTCTGTTTACATCACATGACCAGCTGTCATTGGCTGACAGCTGATCACGTGGTAAGGGGTCGGGATCGACCCCTTACTCCGATCTGTGATCCAGAGAGTCTCATAGACTCGCTGATCACAGAGCATGCCCTGCAGGGGGCGCGCAGGCCACACTGGAGGATGTCAATAGACGGTAAAGCAGGTTTGCGCTGTAGTCGTCATTCGGCTATAGCGCGGAGCTGAAGTAGTAAACCTTCTGTGTGTAGCAGCCCCCCCCCCCCCAATCACCTACCTGCAGCACCCCCTAATTACCTACCTGGTCCCCTTCTCTCTCCAGCAATGTCCACGATCCCCTCAGCCATCCAGGACACTCCTGATTGGCTGAGACAGAGCAGTGGCGCCACTTGGCTCCTGCGGCTGTCAGTCAGCCAATCATGGCAGAGCGGGGGGCGGGGCCAGGTCGGGGCTCCGTGTCTGAATGGGTACATGGAGCTCTGACTCGACTTGGGTGCCCCCTGTAGCAAGCTGCTGACTGTGGGGGTACTCAAAAGGAGGGAGGGGCCAGGAGCAGCAAAGAGGGACCCGAGAAGAGGAGGATTGAAGCTGCTCTGTGCAAAACCAACTGCACAGGGGGGGGGGGGGGAGTATAACATGTTTGTTAAAAAAAAAAAAAAAAAAAGAGCCTTTACAATCCCTTTTTAATCTGCTTATATTTTGCCTGCCCAGTTTCTATGTTTCCACCCCATCAACATGCTAATAACATTTTTGAATAAAACCTCTTCATTTTTATTACATACCTTATTGGAGTCCCAGTGTCATCACTGGGTCTCTGTGATTCTCTATGCAATGTAGGAAGATCATGGCAGATGAGAGGGCCCAGCCAGGGTTCTGCACATAGCTTCCTCTTTAGAGCCCTCAGCCCCAAGGCAAGAACTGAAGTCCAATGAATGAAAGTGGTGGGCCAGGGAGGAAAGGTGTCAAACTGGCAGCCCTCCAGCTGTGGCAGAACTACAAGTCCCATGAGGCATTGCAAGGCTGACAGTTCCAAGCATGACTCCCACAGGCAAGAGGCATGATGGGACTTGTAGTTCCGCAACAGCTGGAGGGCCGCTAGTTTTACACATCCTCCAGCCAGGAAATGAGGCGGGCTCTATCTGACTTGCTGCAGTTTCTAATGCAAATCGTGAGACGCTCACGGTTAGACATGTGCACTGGCGTAAATGTATTTTTTTTTTTTTTTTTTTTTTTCCGTTTTTAGAGTCATTTGTAAATTCGAGAATTTGAAAATCCGTAAATGAGCAAATTCGAAAAATTCGAGAATCCGAAAACTGGAAATTCAAAATAATTACCGTATTTATCGGCGTATAACACGCACCCCAAGTTTAGGAGAGAATTTTAAGGAAAAAAAACTTTTAGGAGGGAAGTTGAAGGGAAAAAAACTTACATTTAAATGCCCATCATTGCAGTGCAGCCTTGTCAGTGCAGCCTTGTCAATGCAGCCTTCCCCAGTGCAGCCTTCCCCAGTGCAGCCTTCCCCAGTGCAGCCTTCCCCAGTGCAGCCTTGTCAGTGCAGCCTTGTCAGTGCAGCCTTGTCAGTGCAGCCTTGTCAGTGCAGCCTTCCCCAGTGCAGCCTTGTCAGTGCAGCCTTCCCCAGTGCAGCCTTCCCCAGTGCAGCCTTCCCCAGTGCAGCCTTGTCAGTGCAGCCTTGTCAGTGCAGCCTTCCCCAGTGCAGCCTTGTCAGTGCAGCCTCCCCCAGTGCAGCCTTCCCCAGTGCAGCCTTCCCCAGTGCAGCCTTGTCAGTGCATCCTTGTCAGTGCATCCTTGTCAGTGCAGCCTTGTCAGTGCAGCCTTCCCCAGTGCAGCCTTGTCAGTGCAGCCTTCCCCAGTGCAGCCTTGTCAGTGCAGCCTTGTCAGTGCAGCCTTCCCCAGTGCATCCTGGTCAGTGCAGCCTTCCCCAGTGCAGCCTTGTCAGTGCAGCCTTGTCAGTGCATCCTTGTCAGTGCATCCTTGTCAGTGCATCCTTGTCAGTGCAGCCTTCCCCAGTGCAGCCTTGTCAGTGCAGCCTTCCCCAGTGCAGCCTTGTCAGTGCAGCCTTGTCAGTGCAGCCTTGTCAGTGCAGTCTTCCCCAGTGCAGCCTTCCCCAGTGCAGCCTTCCCCAGTGCAGCCTTCCCCAGTGCAGCCTTCCCCAGTGCAGCCTTCCCCAGTGCAGCCTTGCCCCAGTGCAGCCTTGCCCCAGTGCAACCTTCGATGTGATCCCCTGCCATCCTGGGCTTCAAAATCGCCGACCGCGATTTGAAAATGGCGCCGAAATACACAGAGCCAGTCCTCGGCGGCTCTCGTTCACTTTCGGCTCCACTCGTAGTCCCGCCCGGGAAGGGCGTGACTGTGAGCGAAGCTATCTGAACGGCTAGGTCGAGTGAAGCCGAAAGTGGCCGAGAAGAGTCGGGGACCGGCTCAGTGTATTTCGGCGCCAGCGTCGGCGCCATTTTCAAATTGCGGTCGGCGATTTTTTAGATCTGTCAGCTCAGGATCGCAGGGGATCGGCGTACAACACGCACCCACGATTTTCCCCTGATTTTAAGGGGAAAAAAGTGCGTGTTATACGCCGATAAATACGGTAACTAATAACTAACTGTTAAATTATAGGTATTGGAATTTCCTTTCAAATTTGGCTGTTAGTGAACGTAACAAATACGAAGTTACGAATTATCCGAAATGACGAATGTCGCATCTAAACAAATGGAACGGAACAAATTAATAATAATAATACATTTTTATTATTAATTCATTACATTCCATTTGTTTAGATAGGGCATTCGTTATTTTGGATAAATTCATATTTGTTACGTTCACTAACGGCCAAATTTGAAAGGAAATTCCAATACCTATAATTTAACAGTTATTCTTTTTCTTTTTTTTCTTCTTTTTCTTTTCTTTTTTTTCCTTTTTTTTTTTTTTCTTCTTTTTGTTCTTTTTATTTCTTTTTCTTCTTTTTTCTCAAATTTTTTGAAAAATTCATTAAACGGGTTTGCCTTAATTTGGATATTTCGAAATTCGTTAAAAAAATTAATTCAGAACGAAACGAATTGCACATGTCTGCTCAATGTGCGGTGAAATTAGAGTGAGCCATTTCAGTCCAGGAGAGAAGCCGGTACAACTGTTGAAGACTGAAGGGAAGTCCGGAGGTCGGATTTAATGATTGTTTGGATCTGGGCTTGACATGTCACGGAGGATTGAATGATTCTGTTCCTACAGAGCAGCAGCGGGTGGGTCTTCCCAGTGAAGGGTTAAGGCCTCCTGTAGGAAGAATGTGTTCTTATGATTTCCTCTGTAATTAATGGAACAATAAATGGAAATGTTTACTTATTACCTGCTAGTGAAAAATCCGATGTGATGAGAGAATAATGGAGGAGGAAGTAAGAAGTGGTGGAATCTGAGCTCCAGGCAATACGTTATATACAGATGTAGGAGCCGTATTGCCTACCAAAGGATTGTATTCTGTTCATGCAGTCCTGAGATTTCCACAGCTCTGCCACACAGCACAGCCAGCCTAGTGACCTGATGTTGTTTCACTGTTGTAGTTAAAGCCGGTCATACAAACCTTTATTTCCTCAAGAACCACCAAGAATATAAATCCACTTTGTGTGCACCAAATGCCTTTGCAATCCCAGATATTACCTGGTAAAAGTAGCAGTGACACCATCCTGTTTATGTACATAGCCTGTTCAGTGGGAGGGGCCCAGCAGGCTCCACCCACCACAGAAAACTACAGTTGGGGCGGAGACGTGACCAGTCGCCCTACTCAAGGAGAGAGGGGAGGGGCCCAGAAGACTCCACCCACTACAGGCTGCCTTAAAAAAAAACTACAGGAAGGGGCAGACAGTAGACCAGTCTTCCTGCACACAGAGAGAGCAGAGAGGGAGGGGTCCAGCAGGCTCCACCCACCACAGAAAACTATAGGAGGGGGCGGAGACATGATCAGTCACCATGCACAAGGGGGGAGAGAGCAGAGCTGTGGGAGGGGCCCATAGACTCCACCCACTACAGGAAGGGACAAAGACTAGACCAGTCTCCCTGCACAAAGCGAGAGCAGAGGGAGGGGCCCAACAGGCTCCTTCCACCACAGAAAACTAAAGGAGGGGGCAGAGACACGACCAGTCACCCTACGCAAGGGGAGAGAGAGCAGAGTTGTGGGAGGAGCCCAAAAGACTCCACCCACTACAGGCTTCCTTTAGAAAACTACAGGAAGGGGCGGACACTAGACCAGTCTCCCTGGACAGAGAGTGAGCAGAGGGCGGGACCCAGCAGACTCCACCCACCACCGAAACAGAAAACTATAGGAGGGGCAGAGACATGACCAGTCACCCTGCACAAGGGGGAGAGAGCAGAGCTGTGGGAGGGGCCCAAAAGACTCCACCCACTACAAGAAGGGACGGAGACTAGACCAGTCTCCCTGCACAAAGAAAGAGCAGAGGGAGGGGCCCAGCAGGCTCCACCCACCACAGAAAACTAAAGGAGGGGGCGGAGACACGACCAGTCACTATGCAAGGGGAGAGAGAGCAGAGCTGTGAGAGGGGCCCAAAAGACTCCACCCACTACAGGCTGCCTTTAGAAGACTACAGAAAGGGGCGGAGACTAGATCAGTCACCCTGCACAAGGAGTGGGAGCAGAGCTGTGGGAGGGGCCCAGGAGAACCCACCCACTACATAGCAATTGCAAAAAACTACAGGAAGGGGGCGGAGACCAGACCATTCACCCCGCACAGAGCAGCAGTGAGCGGTCTATAACACTGGATTACTGGACAGATCTCTTCTCCTGTCAGCATGCTCATTGCATATGTGCATGCAGCAGACCTTGATTGGTCCCTAGTACTGCCTTTCACAGTCTGAGTGCTTAAAAAAGGATCCTTTTTGTTATTTAAAAAAAAAAAAGGGAAATTTACCCGGTGAACCCTCTGCCCCTATTTCCTGATCCGTGGCAGTGCCAGCATTGAAAGACATGCGCAGCTGTAGAGGAACAGCAGGGCACCATGCAAAATAACGGACAGCACATACAGGTGCATCTCATAAAATTAGAATATCATCAAAAAGTTAATTTTATTTCAGTAATTTGATTCAAAAAGTGAAACTCGTATATTTTATATAGATGTTTTACACACAGAGTGATATATTTCAAGCATTTTTTTCTTTTAATTTTGATGATTATGGCTTACAGCTAGTGAAAACCCAGAATTCAGTATCTCAGAAAATTAGAATATTACATAAGACCAATTAAAAAAAAAAAAGTATTTTTAATAAAGAAATGTTGGCTTCCTGAAAAGTCTGTCCATGTACAGTATAGTATGACCTCAATATTTGGTCAGGGCTTCTTTTGCATGAATTACTGCATCAATGCGGCGTGGCACAGAGGGGATAAGCCTGTGGCACTGCTGAGGTGTTAGGCTAGATTCACACCTATACATTTTTTGTGCTGTTTGCATTTTGCAGATTTGCACTACAGATCGTGTTCCATAGGAAACATGGTTAAATGGACTGTAGTGCAAATCTGCAAAATGCAAAAAGCACAAAAAATGCATAGGTGTGAATCCAGCCTTATGGAAGCCCAGGTTGCTTTGATAGCGGCCTTTAACTTGTCTGCATTGTTGGGTTTGGTGTCTTGACAATACTCCACAGATTCTCTATGGGGTTTAAGTCAGGCGAGTTTGCTGGCCAATCAAGCACAGTGATACCATGATCATTAAACCAGGTATTGGTACTTTTGGCGGTGTGGGCAGGTACCAAGTCCTGCTGGAAAATGAAACCAGCATCTCCATAAAGTTGGTCAGCAGAGGGAAGCATGAAGTGCTCTAGAATTCCCTGGTAGAGGGGGCGGTTCCTTGACACCCTGGGCAGAAAGGAAGGAGGTTGAATGATTCTCAGAAGGTTACTGATGCTGATGAATGATGTACCCCTTGGGGGGTGGTTCCTTGACATCCTGGGCTCATAGGAAGTGGGTTGAATAATGCTCAGAAGGGGACTGATGCTGTACCCACTGAGGGCGGTTCCTTGACACCCTGGGCTCATAGGAAGTGGGTTGAATGATGCTGACGAATGATGTACCCCCAGGGGGTGGTTCCTTGACAACCTGGGCTCACAGGAAATGGGTTGAATAAAACTTAGGAGACTGATGGTGAAGTGTGGATGTCCCCCTGGGGGGGGGGGGGGGGGGTTCCTTGACACCCTGGGCAGATAGGAAGGAGGTTGAATGATTCTCAGAAGGTTACTGATGCTGATGGATGATGTACCCCCTGGGGGTGGTTCGTTGACATCCTGTGCTCATAGGAAGTGGGTTGAATGATGCTCAGAAGGGGACTGATGCTGTACCCACTAGGGGCAGTTTTTGGACACCCTGGGCTCATAGGAAGTGGGTTGAATGATGCTCAGAAGGGGACTGATGCTGTACCCACTAGGGGCAGTTTTTGGACACCCTGGGCTCATAGGAAGTGGACTGAATGATGCTCAGAAGGGGAGTGATGACGTACCCACTGGGGGCGGTTCCTTGACACCCTGGGCTCATAGGAAGCAGACTGAATGATGATCAGAAGGGGAGTGATGACGTACCCACTGGGGGCAGTTCCTGGACACCCTGGGCTCATAGGAAGCGGACTGAATGATGCTCAGAAGGGGAGTGATGACGTACCCCCTAGGGGCGGTGTCTTGACACCCTGGGCTCATAGGAAGCAGGTTGATCGATGCTCAGAAGGGGAGTGATGCTGGACTACAGATCAGTGAGTTTGCAGGGGACAGCACTGGGGAGAAAGAGAGCATTGCGCTGCGTAAACTGTCGGCGCTATATAAATCCTGTATAATAATAATAATAATAATAATAATTGCAGCGAAAGCTGACTTTTTCATTAAAGAAAAAGACTAGAAATTGATTTAAAAAAAGTTGGTATTGGACTTTTATTACCGTATATAATCACTTGTTGCATGTTTTATACTTTGCTTATGAAGTTACTAATGCCTTCCTTTTTTTTTTTTTCCTCCTATATTGTCGTTGCTGTGCCTTCCAGGAGCCAGCCAAAAGTAAGTGGACCTGTTACTGTGTAATGCGGTGTACAGCATAAATCACTCAATACATGTTTGCAGTGCACAAGGTCAAGATAACTCAAATGCACTTCTGTTACCTTTGCAACACATTTAAAGGCATAGTCCACCTTTTGAACCATGGTACCCATGAAACATGGTCACATTCCCCAATTCCCTACCCTCAGCACGCCCCATGAATTGCAGGGCGCTTCTGGTTGGAGTGTTTGAATTTTGCATGGCTGTGCTAGACTCCACTCACGCAACCACAGATCTGTAAATGGGAAGACCACTATTGCAGCAGATGGACTCAAAGATTAGGCTAACACAAGCGTTTCACCGCACTCCTAGTCCTTTGATCACTTCTCCTACCCCATAACTGAGGGTACATACCTCCTATACCCTCCATACGAACCTGGGAATGGAACATAAACGAGGCAAGAGCCTTTGCATTGCACCCACGATTTGCAATTTTTTGCAGGCTTCGATACGAAAATGTATTTAATAATTTGGGTACATTTAATACACAAGGTGGACTATATTTGTAATTAATACATTTGGAACGTATCATGCTTTTGTGAGGGTCTGTGGGAGGGCTCCCAGGTCAGAGTGATGGGTTTCCCAATAAAGGTAACAGTAAAGAGTCACACTTGTGGCTTCTGGGAGAGAGAAGTGGCGCCTACCTGAAAGGTACCTGCAGTAGAAGTATTATACTCACCGGCGGTCTGTCGCTACCCCCCCCCCCCCCTGTTCCAGAGCTGCAGGCTCCAGCAATGTCTTTGGCATTTGACACTTTCAGGAAGGTTGGACACCTGTGACCTCCACTAGGCACCCTGGTTGCTTCCTCTGACCCCCTACGTCACAATGGGACACAGCAGGGACATAGGAGTCAGAAGATAGAACCACAATGCATGGCAGGGGACACGGGCATTTGACACTGCTGGTATTATTGGGCTGGCCATAGATTATGCAATTTTCTTTCTTTCAACCACAGGATGAAGGAAAGAAAATATCTTGATTCCCCCATCAACACAGTCAGCGTTGATGGGGGAATCCCTCCCACTACACTATTGTACTCTGATAGTGGGAGGGTTGCCCTGCTGTCAGAATACAATAATCACTGCTGGCGTCTCTAGCCACCGTCGGTGATCGTACAAAAAAAACAGAATGGTTGTACTGAAGTTAATCAATAGATCGACTTCAGTACAACCAGCCTGCCCATAAATGGATTGAAATTTCGATCCAGCTATGGCTAACTTTAAGCTCCAAAGAGACTGGCAGAGGCTACACCGTAGATGAGCATAGAAGACTAGGACTGCTGGAGAGATGAGCAAAAACCGGGGCTGCTGGAGAGATGAGCATAGAAGACCAGGACTGCTGGAGAGATGAGCATAGAAGACCAGGACTGCTGGAGAGATGAGCAAAAACCAGGACTGCTGGAGAGATGAGCAAAAACCGGGGCTGCTGGAGAGATGAGCATAGAAGACCAGGACTGCTGGAGAGATGAGCATAGAAGACCAGGGCTGCTGGAGAGATGAGCATAGAAGACCAGGGCTGCTGGAGAGATGAGCATAGAAGACCAGGACTGCTGGAGAGATGAGCAAAAACCGGGGCTGCTGGAGAGATGAGCATAGAAGACCAGGGCTACATAGTTACAGTTGTGCTCATAAGTTTACATACCCTGGCAGAATTTATGATTTCTTGGCCATTTTTCAGAGAATATGGATAATAAAACAAAAACATTTCTTTCACTTATGGTTAGTGTTTGGCTGAAGCTATTTATTATCAGTCGACTGTGTTTACTCTTTTTAAATCATAATCACAACAAAAAATACCCAAATGACCCTGATCAAAAGTTTATATACCCTGGTGATTTTGGCCTGATAACATGCACACAAGTTGACACAAAGGGGTTTGAATGGCTATTAAAGGTAACCATCCTCACCTGTGATCTGTTTGCTTGCAATTAGTGTGTGTGTATAAAAAGTCAATGAGTTTCTGGACTCCTGACAGACCCTTGCATCTTTCATCCAGCGCTGCACTGACGTTTCTGGATTCTGAGTCATGGGGAAAGCAAAAGAATTGTCAAATGATCTGCGGGAAAAGGTAGTTGAACTGTATAAAAACAGGAAAGGGATATAAAAAGATATCCAGGGAATTGAGAAAGCCAATCGGCAGTGTTCAAACTCTAATCAAGAAGTAGAAAATGAGGGGTTTTGTTGAAACCAAACCACGGTCAGGTAGACCAACTAAAATTTCAGCCACAACTGCCAGGAAAATTGTCCGGGATGCAAAGAAAAACCCACAAATAACTTCAGGTGAAATACAGGACTCTCTGAAAACATGTGCTGTGGCTGTTTCAAGATGCACAATAAGGAGGCACTTGAAGAAAGATGGGCTGCATGGTCGAGTCACCAGAAGAAAACCATTACTACGCAAATGCCACAAAGTATCAATACGCCAAACAGCACAGAGACAAGCCTCAAACTTTCTGGCTCAAAGTCATTTGGAGTGATTAGAACAATATTTAGCTTTTTGGCCACAGACATAAACACTACATTTGGAGGGGAGTCAACAAGGCCCTTTAATGAAAGGTACACCATTCCTACTGTGAAACACTGAGGTGGATGTACTTGGACATTCCAACATGACAATGATCCAAAACACAAGGCCAATTGGACCTGTCATTGGCTACAGCAGAATAAAGTGAAGGTTCTGGAATGGCCATCTCAGTCTCTTGACCTCAATATCATTGAGCCTCTCTGGGGAGATTTCAAATGTGCATTTCATGCAAGACAGCCCAAGAATTTACAGGAACTGGAGGTTTTTTGCCAAGAGGAATGGGCAGTTTTACCACCTGAGAAGCTAAAGAGCCTCAGCCACAAAAGGCTTCAAGCTGTCATTGATGTTAAAAGTGGCAATACACGGTATTAAGAACTGGGGTATGTAAACTTTTGATCAGGGTCATTTGGGTACTTTCTGTTGTGATTATGATTTAAAAGAAGTAAACACAGTTGATTTATAATAAATGGCTTCAGCCAAACACTAACCATGAGTGAAAGAAAAGTTTTTGTGTTATCATTCATATTCTCTGAAAAATGGCCAAGAAATCATGAATTCTGCCAGGGTATGTAAATTTATGAGCACAACTGTACATAGTTACATAGTTAGTAAGGTTGAATAAAGACACCAGTCCATCCAGTGTGAGTGTGGGTGTCTACAATTGTCCCTATCCCTGTACATTGTGTCTCATTAAGATGCCCATCTATTATATTATTATTTAAGGTACCCATATAGCGCCGTCAATTTACGCAGCGCTCCACACATACGTCGCACACTCACATCGGTCCCTACCCTCAAGGAGCCCACAATCCAAGGTCCCCAACTCACATTCATATACTAGGGCTAATTTTGGATAGAAGCCAATTAACCTACCAGCATGTCTTTGGAGTGTGGGAGGAAACCGGAGTACCCGGAGGAAACCCACGCTGGCACAGGGAGAACATGCAAACTCCAGGCAGGTAGTGTGGTTGGGATTTGAACCAGCGACCCTATTTACTGCTAGGCAAGAGTGCTACCCACTACACCACTGTTCCGGCTGCTGGAGAGATGAGCATAGAAGACCAGGGCTGCTGGAGAGATGAGCATAGGGGCTCTTCTTCTGCAGGGATCTTCCTCTTGAAGTGCTTTTATTCTGACAGGGTTGCTTTAACAACCAGTGCCCATTCACCGTACCACTTAAACCCCCCTAACATTACCCTTATTTTCAGTCACCAACACCAGATTAACCCCTCTAAGTGCAGCTCATTGACACTGAAAGCGTTGAAGTGACAGTTCTATAGGAGGAGATGCCTTGTTTCCTTATAAGGGTGGAGCAGGGTGTCATATTTTCTTTAGTAAATATAAGCTATGCCGAGACTCCTAAGAAAAAAATGTTAGCTGTGTTTTTAAGTTCTTCTGTAGGACTGGCCAGCCTTTTAAATTTAATTTTAATACTGTATGTATACAATACGGTCACATGAAACTTATAATCTGCTTTGGAACAGTGTCTCTATTGGCTTGCTACAGGATCCAAGGACAGAGCATTGACAGGCTCACAATCCAGGCTCTGTTTTTTTCCATGGCTGTGGCTGGATTTGGTGAGCCTGGGGCAGACATTTGTTTTGCGTCTTTTTTAAAATGGTCCCAAAATCTTAGAACATTAATAGTTTGCAGGATGTTCCCAAGCCCCTGCTAGCTGCACAGACACTGAAAGGGTGTCCGAGTGCTTGCCAGCTTCTTGCTGAGTCTTCCAGGCTTTGTATAGAACACCAGGAAGAGCTCAGTCCCTCGTCGGCTCTTTATACGTAGGCTGAAAACACTTCCTGCTTCATGTAATGTCCCAGCTGTGCAACTACTGCTGAATACCAAGAAGAAAGTAAAGTCAGATGTGTTAAAGAACCAGCAAACTTTTATAACAGAAAAATACTATCAGAGACTGGTGTAAAGTCGCATAGGGGTCTCTGGGGATGGGATAAGTCGGAGAATGTTTTAGAGTGGTAAAGGTGTTCTTCAGTGGGTGATAACTTTGAAACTAGTATAGAGTCACATAGGGGTTCCACAAGGGGTGCTAACTTAGAAACTGGTGTGGAGTCATATAGGGGTGCTCCAGGGGGTGATAACTTAGAGACAGGTGTAGGGTCACATACAGTGGATATAAAAAGTCTACACAATCCTGATCAAATGTCAGGTTTCTCTGATGTAAAAAAAAAAGAGACAAAGATAAATCATTTCAGAACTTTTTCCACCTTTTAATGTGACCTATAAACTGTACAACTCAATTGAAAAACAAACTAAAATCTTTTAGGTGGACTAAAATAATGTGGTTGCATAAGTGTGCACACCCTCTTATAACTGGGGCTGTAGCTGTGTTCAGAATTAAGCAATCACATTCAAACTCATGTTAAATAGGAGTCAGTACACACCTGCCATCATTTAAAGTGCCTCTGGTTAACCCCAAATTAAGTACAGCTGTTCTAGTAGGTCTTTCCTGACGTTTTCTTAGTCTCATCCTACAGCAAAAGCCATGGTACGCAGAGAGCTTCCAAAGCATCAGAGGGATCTCATTGTTAAAAGATATCAGTCAGGAGAAGGGTACAAAAGAATTTCCAAGGCATTAGATATGCCATGGAACACCGTGAAGACAGTCATCATCAAGTAGAGAAAATATGGCACGAACTGGGAACTGGATGTCCCTCTAAAATTGATGAAAAGAGGAGAAGATAACTGGTCAGGGAGGCTGCCAAGAGGCCTACAGCAACATTAAAGGAGCTGCAGGAATATCTGGCAAGTACTGGCTGTGTGGTACATATGACAACAATCTCCCGTATTCTTCATATGTCTGGGCTATGGGGTAGTGGCAAGACGAAAGCCTTTTCTTACGACTACACTTTGCAGCAACACACCTGAAGTCCCCCAAGAGCATGTGGGAAAATGTGTTATGATCAGATGAAACCAATGTTGAACTTTTTGGCCATTATTCCAAAAGATATGTTTGTTGTAAAAACACTGCACATTGCCAAAAAAAAAACACCATACCCATTGTGAAGTATGTAGGTAGCAGTATCATGCTTTGGAGCTGTTTTTTTTCAGCTGGAACAGGGGCCTTAGTCAAGGTAGAGGGAATTATGAACAGTTCCAAATACCAATAAATATTGGCACAAAACCTTCAGGCTTTTTCTAGAAAAGCTGAACATGAAGAGGAACCTTCATCTTTCAGCATGACAGCAAAACAAAGCATACATCCAAATCCACAAAGGAATGGCTTCACCAGAAGAAGATTAAAGTTTTGGAACAGCCCAGCCAGAGCCCAGACCTGAATCTGATTGAAAATCTGTGGGATGATCTGAAGAGGCCTGTGCACAGGAGATGCCCTCGCAATCTGACAGATTTGGAGTGTTTTTGCAAAGAAGAGTGGTCAAATATTGCCAAGAAAATATGTGCCATGCTGATAGACTCATACCCAAAAAGACTGAGTGCTGTAATCAAATCAAAAGGTGCTTCAAGAAAGTATTAGTTTAGGGGTGTGTACACTTATGCCGCGTACACACGGTCGGACTTTTTGTCTACAAAAGTCCGAAAGCCTGTCCGACAGACTTTCGACAGACTTTTGGCGGACTTGCGGCAGACTTTCTTACGAGCGGACTTGCCTACATACGATCACACAAAAGTCCGACGGATTCGTACGTGATGACGTACACCGGACTAAAATAAGGAAGTTGATAGACAATAGCTGCCCTAGCGTTGGTTTTTGCCCGTCGGACTAGCACACAGACGAGCGGATTTCTGGGTCCGGCGTAGTTACGACGTAAAGATTTGAAGCATGTTTCAAATCTAAAGTCCGTCAGATTTGCGGCTGGAAAAGTCCGCTGAAAGTCCGGGGAAGCCCACACACGATCGGATTGTCAGCCAGCTTTAGTCCGTCGGCGTCCGTCGAACTTTTGTAGACGAAAAGTCCGACCGTGTGTACGCGGCATTAGGCAACCACATTATTTTATTTTTTACTTCCCTCCACCTAAAAGATTTCAGTTGTTGTTCAATTGAGTTGTACAGTTTATAGGTCACATTAAATGTGGAAAAAGTTCTGAAATGATTTATCTTTGTCTCATTTTTTTACATCACAGAAACCTGATATTTTAAGGGGTGTGTAGACTTTTGATATCCACTGTAGGTGTTCTTCGGGGGTTGGGTTGATAACTCAGAAACTGGTGTAGAGTCGTGAAGGTGATCTCCAGGGGCTGATAACTTAGAGATGGGTTTAGAGTAACTTATGGGTTGTCTTGGTGGTGATAACTAACTTGGACTGTTGTAGAGCCACATGTGGTTGATAAATTAGAGACTGGTGTAGTCATGTAGGGGTTCTTCAAGGGGGGATAACTTAGATACTGGTGTGGAGCCACATAGGTGTTCCCCAGAGGGTGATAACTTTGAGACTATTGTAGAGTCATATAGGGGTTGACGACTTAGAGACTGGTGTAGAGTCACATAGGGGCTCTTTGGGGCTGAGGGTGATAACTCAGAGACTGTTGTAGAGTCACATAGGAGTTGATAACTTGAAGGCTGCTGTAGGGTCACATAGAGGTTCTTCAGGGTGTAGAGACTGGTGAAGAGTAACGTAGGAGTTCTTCAGTAGGCAATAACTCAGAGACTGGTGTAGCATTACATAGGGGTTCTCCACAGGTTGATAACTCAGATACTGGTGTAGAGTTCTGTATGGTGTTCTCCAAGAGTATATAATGTAACAGGCATTGTGTGAAGAGCTCATCACACACACACACCACTGTTATTCCCTTTTCCTATGTAGAAAAGGAGAAAAAAAACCTTACGTATTGCATCTAAATTTTTGATCAAGTTTGGGCAATGATCATGGCAGGCAAGACCCAAGCATGTTGGAAGGGGGTGAAGGGTAGATGTCATGCCAACTTTTGCTGTTTGTAAGCCATTTACCTGTTTGACCTACTTATGTATCCTCTAAAAGTGATGTCCTTTTTCAATGTTTTTTTGTTACTATTGTCTCTCTTTTTCTCTAGGTATTTGCATACGATCATTGCTTCTGGTCGATGGATGAATCTGTAAAAGAGAAATTTGCAGGTAAAGTCCTACAGCTCCACTGCTGACTCCCATTTTTAGTTATTTTTTTCAGTTTGCAAGGGAAAACAGAAATGATTGCCTTGTTCTTGAGACTGCCTTTGTAAACTGTTTTCATATAGCTCTTTGGCTTCTTTGTTGTAAAACAAAGTTATCCCACCAATCTGTCAGATTTTCAGCCAGACACAGGCAGTCTAAAGGCAGGAAACTACTGCACTGCTGTCCTCTAGAATACCTGAGGATCTCTGGGAATTTTTTGTCTTTCTTTTTGTAAAACAAGGATTGTATGCATATTGAAAGAAGCAAAACTAAAGCGTTGCTTTTTAAAATGTATAAACTTAAAAATTTTAACTAAAATGTACCCCACAATATTATACCCCATCATACGATAACATTTTGCCAAAAATTAAACCTGCAAAATAAGAGACAAATGCTTACCTTCTCCGCTACCTAAGCTAACAAAATTTTGCTCTGTTCAGTGGAAAACTTCCACAAGGACACTTCCAGGAGGTGTTTTCTCCTTGGCCAGCTGTAGCTCTCACTTGTTCCTCCCTTGGACCTCCTGGTCACAGTGGAGGAACCAGCGAGAGCTCCAGGGGACCCAGGGGAATGAGAAAGAGCAGTGCAGTAGTTGCTTGCTTTTAAGCTTGCTCTGTCTGATTGACACCTTAGACCAGGGGGTCTCCAAACTCTCTGAACAGAGGGCCAGTTTACTGTCCTTCTGACTTTGAGAGGGCCGGACTGTGGCCAGTGTGGGTAGAAAATGGCCTGTCGTTTAATGAAAGGAATAAATGCCCCATCATTGGTATTAGTGGAAGTAATATTGCCCTACTGTTGATATCAGGGCAAGCTATAGTGCCCCATCTTTGGTGTCAGTGAGAAGAATAGGGCCCTGCAGTTGGTGTAATTGGGTGGAATAGTGTCCCATTGTTGGGGAGAGTGGTAGGAATAGTGCCCTATTGGTATCAGTGACAAGACTTATGCCCCATTACTTATGTAGAAGGAATAGTGCCTTGTATATGTGGGAGGGGTATAGTGTCCCAAGGGCCTGATAAAGGCAAGCAAAGAGCCACATCCGACCCACGGCCGCAGTTTGGAGACCACTGCCTTAGTTGGTAATAGACATCTCATCTTTAATCTCTAATCCAATTTAGTTAAAAAAATTCATGATTTTTTTATTCATTTATTTTTTGTGGTCTTGATGACTACATAACGCATATGTGCGGTGGTAAGAAGGTTTGGGTTTGGTGCCCACACTTCACACATGCATACACGGAGGCTGTTTTTTTCATGCTCCCAGCTCAGTGGCTGAGCTCCTGGGTCACTAATGGGTCCTGATCTCTAGTTCTAAATGGAAGCCGAAGGTGCAGGCCTCCTTATGTGACAGCCAGTGGTTACATGATCAAACACTGGTTACATGATTGGAAAGTCCAAGCAGGTGGGAAGAGGTTTTCATTGTGTAGAATTTCTGGATGCAAGTATTTTTGTGTGATCTTTTTTTCTTTCTTTTTTTTTTTTCCTTTTAGGACAAGATGTTGTTTTTCAGTGCCTTGGTGAGAACATTCTCCAGAATGCCTTTGAGGGATATAATGCTTGCATCTTTGCCTATGGACAGACTGGTAAGATTTGAACTCATTCAGCTCTTTCAGTAGAACCATGTTTAGTCACTGAGGTCCCTGTGTGTGTTGTAGACCAAGTAACACAATGACATTTGGGGTTCTAGAGCAAGGTGATGTGCTAACAGTGCAATTATCAGTATTCAGAAAGAAACTGTAGACTTCTGTGAGCATTTGGTAAGTGCCAAGTTGGGATGGACAAAGGTGGTAGGCAAAAGAGGCTGCCATCTTGAGCTGTTTAGCGGGAGGGGGGCACAAAAAGGGCAAGACCTGCAACCTACAGTACACTGCAAGGCCTTTTCACCTTGGGTGCCTAAGGACCTAGTCCTGCCACTGGTACAAAGTATCAGTATAAGCTGGTATTAATGGAGGCCTAAGGGCTTGCAGAATCTCCTTATTGCAAATTGAGGAAACCCAGAGGGAAACCAAATGTGCATATTGGCCCACTGTAATGCCAGCCCTTTGGAGAGGTTGGCGGTGAGCCTTGAGAGTGGCCGGGTGGTTGAGCCTTGAGAGTGGCCGGGTGGTTGAGCCTTGAGAGTGGCCGGGTGGTTGAGCCTTGAGAGTGGCCGGGTGGTTGAGCCTTGAGAGTGGCCGGGGGGTTGAGCCTTGAGAGTGGCCGGGGGGTTGAGCCTTGAGAGTGGCCGGGGGGTTGAGCCTTGAGAGTGGCCGGGGGGTTGAGCCTTGAGAGTGGCCGGGGGGTTGAGCCTTGAGAGTGGCCGGGGGGTTGAGCCTTGAGAGTGGCCGGGGGGTTGAGCCTTGAGAGTGGCCGGGGGGTTGAGCCTTGAGAGTGGCCGGGGGGTTGAGCCTTGAGAGTGGCCGAGGGGTTGAGCCTTGAGAGTGGCCGGGGGGTTGAGCCTTGAGAGTGGCCGGGGGGTTGAGCCTTGAGAGTGGCCGGGGGGTTGAGCCTTGAGAGTGGCCGGGTGGTTGAGCCTTGAGAGTGGCCGGGGGGTTGAGCCTTGAGAGTGGCCGGGGGGTTGAGCCTTGAGAGTGGCAACAGCACTGTGACACTATAGTCATTTGGTATTTTATGTGCTCTGGGGCTAACAAAAGTCAGAAAGTGTTTAAATTCTCAGTGGACAATCAATCTCTTCCAGGCTCAGGAAAGTCTTACACCATGATGGGCACAGCTGACCAGCCTGGACTGATCCCCCGACTATGCAGTGCCCTGTTCGATAGGACGCAGAAGGAGGAGACTGAAGAGCTGAGCTTCAAAGTGGAAGTTTCCTACATGGAAATATACAATGAAAAAGTTCGGGATCTCCTGGACCCCAAAGGGTGAATGTCCTCCCTGGCAAACTGTGTTAATATATCTCATTATTATAACCTCCCATGACCCAGGAACGATGCGTTCCACTCATTCTTCCCATCATTTTGAATTCAGAACTTATGATTGTTTGGCTCATCTGAAATACATATGATCTGAATTAAGATGTATAGGACCTGACAATATTATTGATTTAGCTTTATTGTGCATTAAATAGAAAAAAAAAACTGCACAAAACACTATATTTTCATCTAAACTGGCCATGTAGCATAGCTCTACGATATGTTTAGTAAAATGGCAACCATTTTTCTGAGTAAAAAAAAATTAAACTGCAGTTTTTATGGAGTCCTCATTGCTGTAATAGTCATACACATATCGGAGGATTTAAATATTAAGAGCTGCTTCTGGCCATTCCTTCTTCCTCTCTGTGTGCCATAGCCATCAGTGTTTAGGCTTGACATTGACACGCCAAGGCTTAATAATGTCAATGTCTTCAAAACCATGTCAGGCACAAACAAAATTGTTTTGTTTGGTTTAGGATAGTTACTAATGTGCATATTAGCAGCTCTCCTGAAATAATCACTTCTGACCTCCTAGAAGGTCAATTCCTTTACTCCTCCAGACATTTCTCAGAACTCAGAGAGGCCAATGCCTCCTGATCACTGGCTGTCCAGCTCTGCTGTAAATTCAGTACATCTTATAGAGAAACTGAGTCCACAGCGGAAGTAGACCACTTGGGAAGCTTTATTTAGATTTCAGCCACCATGCTTTACAGTTAATGTGGGGGTCTTCTCAGCAGGACATCGGCCTTGACACGTTCCATGCTACAGCACATAGTCGTAAGTCGGAACTCAGCCTATTTTTTTTTTTTTTAATACAGTCTGGAGTGTAGGAGTATTTTGTTTTGGTTAGAGTAGCAAAGGATTATAACGCCCTTCAGATTTTTATTGCTGGTATAGGAAGTCTATTGAAAGCGCCCGACCAAGGGACTAAGGGTTCAAAAAGTTAACTTTAAATAATGAAGACCTGAAACAGCCAAAGCATTTATGGGATTCAAAGATCTTCCTCTTCTTTAGGGCTTACACTTTATATGTAGTTTAGGAAGACTCAAAAACGGCTTAGTCATTACAAATAATTATTTAACCAAAAAGAGCCATGGTAAGTTCCCACGAACAATATAGTAGCAGTGCACTATTCCATTTTTCTGTTCTAAACTGCATTCAGTACTTGGAGAAGGGGGATCCTTGAGCACCGGAAAGGGGTTGGCTTTTATGTCTTCTTCTTATGAGATAACTTTGGTGATGAGAGATTTTTGGACTCCTAGTTGCTTGAACGTGACTGTTCCATTAGACTTTTCATAGCTGGATTCTGTATTCCGGGTACCCTAGTGCAGGGGTACCGTGTTTGTGCTTAGAGAAATTTCACCAGAGTTGTTCTGCCCCAAATAAATGTGATTGACCTTCAACAACAAATTGTTGAGTCAAATCCAGTACCTCATTCATATATGTTCCAGGTCTTTACTGCCATCTTTGGTCCTCTCTGGAGGGATCCACCCTCTCCATTTGTTCTGGACCTTTCTCTACTAGAGAAAGTGATGGGAACAGAAGGTGAGGGTAAATCTTCCAATGAGGGCACCTGTCCTGGTGACACTAAGATGGGAATTCCATCACTTTTGGAGAGCTTTCCTCTCGCTTTGGAGAGAGCTCCTTTAACTTCTTGTTGGTGTCTTTGGGACAGGAAGTGAAGAAGAAATCTTAAAAAGCCCACATGTTCTATTCCCCAGTTTTGTGTTATGATTGTTGGTGACGCACACATCTCTTACTCTGGACCTTGTCTTAAATGCCTTTTCTAGGAGCCGGCAGTCCCTCAAAGTTCGGGAGCACAAGGTCCTGGGCCCGTATGTGGATGGTCTTTCCAAACTGGCAGTCGCATGCTACAAGGTGTGTTTATAATAATTGTTATATTGTGATAAATGATGGCGGGCCAGAAAAATGAGCCATTGGTTAACAAATATGTGACCGTATATTACTAAGATATTTTTTCCCAGTAAAGCTGAACTCCTGGATAAGCAAATATTGTGTAAATATATTAATCATACACTATATTGTCAAAAGTATTGAGACGCCTGCCTTTACACATGGCATTCCAGTCTTGGTCTATAGGGTTCAATATTGAGTTGGCCCTCCCTTTGCAGATATAACCACTTTAACTTTTCTGGGAAGGCTGTCCACAAGGTTTAGGAGGGTGTCTATGGGAATGTTTGGCCATTCTTCCAGAAGCGCATTTGTGAGGTCAGGTACCGATATTGGACGAGAAGGCCTGGCTCGCAGTCCCCACTCTAATTCATTCCAAAGGTGTTCTATCGGGTTGAGGTCAGGACTCTGTGCAGGCCAGTCAAGTTCCTCCACCCTAAACTCACTCATTCATGTCTTTATGGACCTTGCTTTGTGCACTGGTGCACAGTCATGTTGGAACAGGAAGGGGTCATCCCCAAACTGTTCACACAAAGTTGGATGACCATAAAATAAAAAAATGCGTTTGTTTGGGGAAGGAATCCTTCCTGGGGAAATACGTTAGCTGCTTTAAGTTGTTTGTGTATGAGCTTGTTCTTATGTTTTCTTTTCTTTTTTTTTTCTTTTGTTTTGTATAGGATATAGAATCTCTTATGTCAGAGGGGAACAAGTCTCGCACAGTAGCAGCAACCAACATGAATGAGGAAAGCAGTAGATCACACGCCGTGTTCAATATCATCCTCACACATACTCTTACCGATGTCCAGTCTGCAGTAAGTGATATGTCCCTTTCCTGTTATTTACTGTGTCTCTGTAGATCCAGAGTAGGCAGGCATATGCCAAATATACACCCTCCGGACACTTTATTAGGTATACCTGTTCAATTGGTAACACAAATACTAATCGGCCAATCACATGGCCGCAACTCAATGCATTTAGGCATCTAGATATGGTAAAGACGACTTTCTGAAGTTCAAACTGAACATCAGAATGGGGAAGAAAGGGGATTTTAGTGACTTTGAACGTGAAATGGTTGTTGGTGCCAGGCGGGCTGGTCTCAGTATTTCAAAAACACCTGATCTACTGGGATTTTCACACACCACCATCTCTCGGGTTAAAAAAGAGAAAATATCCAGTGAGCAGCAGTTGTGTGGAGGAAAATGCCTTGTTGGTGTCAGATGAGAATGGGCAGACTGGGTCGAGATGGTAGAAAAGCAACAGTAACACAAATAACCACTCGTTACAACCAAAGTATGCAGAATACCATCTCTGAACGAACAACACATTGACCCTTGAAGCAGATGGGCTACAGTAGCAGAAGATCACACTGGGTGCCACTCCTGTCAGCTAAGAACAGGAAACTGAGACTACAGTTTGCACAGGCTCACCAAGATTGGACAATAGAAGATTGGAAAAACGTTGCATGGTCTGATGAGTGTCGATTTCAGCTGCCACATTCAGATGGTAGGGTCAGAACTTGGTGTAAACCACATGACACAAGGCAGGATGGATCCATGCTTTCAACGGTTCAGGCTGGTGGTGGTGAAAGACAAAACCAGAGACAATTCCCAGCTCAACTCGCCAACCAGTCTGCTTACCAACCGAATTAATCTGTCCAACAGTGTGTGTTAAAATCAGGGGTTTAGTTGGCACGCATTTGCAAACACATGTGTAAGCTGCAAGGCCTCTTCATGGTCCCCTGTGTATCGCTTGCAGTCCTAACCCATCAAAATGTTTCCACAATGGAAGCACATGCACTCTAATGGATAGATAAGGGGTAGGTGGGCCTGGAGGTAGCCCAATTCTTATTAAAGGCACAGGGGCACATTAGATACACACAGCACAATGGCAGCAAAGGTGTCCCCTGACCAAATAGTATGCATGTGCTTCCATTGTGGAGACTCTCAAAAATGTAGAAGGGTTAGGACTGCAAGTGCTACACAGGGTGCCATGAAGAGGCCTTGCAGCTTACACATGCGTTTTAAACTGCATGCTAACTAAACCCGTTTTTTAACACATACTGTTGGACAGGTTATTTCGGGTGGTAAGCAGACTGGTTGGTGAGTTGAGCTGGGAATTTCTCTGGCTTTTTCTTTCATGCGTTGGCCCCTCCATGTGCTCCTTGCTGTGAAGGCAAGTTATAGGTGGGGGCAGGGGCCATCTCTTGGTTACTGGTGGTGGTGGTGTAATGGTGTGGGGAGGATATTTTCTTGGCACACTTTGGGCCCCTTAGTACCAATTGAGCATTGTTTAAACGCCCCGGCCTACCTGAGTATTGTTGCTGACCATGTCTATCCCTTTATGACTACAGTGTCCGCATCTTCTGATGGCTCCTTCCAGCAGGATAATGCACCATGTCACAAAGCTCCAATCATCTCACCACTGGACAATGAGGTCACTGTATTCCAATGTTCTCCACACTCACTAGATCTCATCCAATACAATCACCAGATCTCATCCAATACAATCACCAGATCTCATCCAATACACTCACCAGATCTCATCCAATACACTCACAAGATCTCATCCAATACACTCACCAGATCTCATCCAATACAATCACCAGATCTCATCCAATAGAGCACTATTGGCATGTGGTGGAACGAGGGATTCGCATCATGGATGTGCAGCCAACAAATCATGCTATCATGTCAATATGGACCAAAATCCCTGAGGAATGTTTCCAATACTTGTATCTATGCCATGAATAATGAAGACTGTTCTGAAGGAAAAAGGGGGTCCAACCCAGTACTAGCAACGTGGACCTAATAAAGTGGCCGGGGAGTGTATAAGCCATTCACTAATACATACTGTAAACCATTCCCCAAATTCATGCAGCCACACCACTGAGCAGTCTGGGTGTTCTCCCCCCCACCCCACGTCACCACTGCTGACATCCTCACAGCAAGTCAGAGAGTTTGATGTGCAGCATGTCTGCATGGAGGGCGAGAGCTGCCCAACTTTTCAAGTTGACAAGCAGATGATGGGATGCCAAGATGCCAGGCAGTCTATGTATAGACAGGTGTGATCTCTGATCAGCATATGACATAATGTAAAGAAACCTTACACATTAAAGTGGTGGCAAACCCTTACATATACCCAGTGAAGTGACTGGTCTCAGATGATGATACACAGAGGTTAAACAAATCCTCCTACATAAGTTGAACCTGTTTATCTGCAGCCCTCTACAGCTGTTCAAAGTGCCAAATTTATACAGCTTGTCTGAGATGTCAGAAAAGGAAAGGATAGCTGATGTTACACACTGCAGAACTCAGGGAGGAAAGGTCTGAGAGCTACAGGTACAAATTTTGTAGGCTTTGTTGTATCTCTGTGTATCACCTGAGGCCAGTTACTTCACTGGGTATATGTAAGAGTTTACAACATCTTTACTTCACCTGTTTATCTGCAGTCTTCTCTTCGCCACGTCTGGTCAAAGTCCAGAATTTATAAAGTTTGTCTGAGCATTCAGAAGAAAAAGGGGCAGGGAACTGAAGTTACACTCTGCAGAGTTCAGTGAGAAGAGCTCTGAGAGCTGATTGGAGGGAAGGGACATACCCCCCTTCACACAGGAACAGAGCTGGGGCTGTTAATCACAGGGTGAGTGCTGGAGCTCCCCCTCCCTGTCACCTTTTTTTTTTCTTGGTGTCAGGAAAACTTGTCAGAAGTGACTCATGCGGATAGCAGGGGAACAAAGCAGTAGACAGAAATTACACTCAGTGCTCTTGAGACAGGTACGCACTATAGAGAGAGATGCTTTTTTTTAAATTTAATGTCTGGGGTTTTCAACCACTTTAATTTATTTTCAAATAAAATGTTTTCTTATATAACCCCTTATTAACTTTTACTAAACCCTAATTGCCTCTAATTAACTCCTCCTTTCCCTTCTCCCCTTAGCTAATATTTTTCCTCTGATGTTTTTTTCTATTGTAAAGTGTTACTAAACTCACAACAGTACAATCGGTGTGTATATGCAATAAAGCATGCTTGTTATACTCACTGTGGAACCTAAGGAGTTAATCCTCCACATTGTATAAAAGGCTGCATCCTGTATGCACAGATCCTCCTCTTCTTCCACTGACTCCAGAACAGGTGCATATAAGATAGAGCCTTTGGAGGCAATTCTGCACATGCTCAGTTTGGTGTGTATTGCTAGAGAGTTTTTTTTTTTTTTTTCTTGGGAGAGTGCATGTGATTAGCACAGCGCCAATCAGCATTCTCCAGACAGAGGGTCAGGGGTCCTGGATCCTGATAGGACAGCCAGAGCAGAATGAAAACTCCTCCTACAAGTTTTACCAGGGATTGATAGAAGTCACAAGACTGCTATATGCTGCTGATGAGAAAAGGTATTTAGCAGTGTATACAGTTGTGCTCATAAGTTTACATACCCTGGCAGAATTTATGATTTCTTGGCCATTTTTCAGAGAATATGAATAGCACAAAAACTTTTCTTTCACTCATGGTTAGTGTTTGGCTGAAGCCATTTATTATCAATCAACTGTGTTTACTTTTTTTAAATCATAATGGCAACAGAAACTACCCAAATGACCCTGATCAAAAGTTTACATACCCCAGTTCTTAATACCGTGTATTGCCCGCTATAACATCAATGACAGCTTGAAGTCTTTTGTGGTATTTGTGGATGAGGCTCTTTATCTTCTCAGATGGTAAAGCTGCCCATTCCTCTTGGCAAAAAGCCTCCAGTTCCTGTAAATTCTTGGGCTGTCTTGCATGAACTGCACGTTTGAGATCTCCCCAGAGTGGCTCAATAATATTGAGATCAGGAGACTGAGATGGCCACTCCAGAACCTTCACTTTATTCTGCTGTAGCCAATGACAGGACGACTTGGCCTTGTGTTTTGGATCATTGTCATGTTGGAATGTCCAAGTACGTCCCATAGGCAGCTTCCTGGCTGATGAATGCAAATGTTCCTCCAGTATTTTTCGATAACATACTGTATTCATCTTTCCATCGATTTTGACCAAATTTTCTGTGCCTTTGTAGCTCACACATCCCCAAAACATCAGCGATCCACCTCCGTGTTTCACAGTAGGAATGGTGTACCTTTCACCATAGGCCTTGTTGACTCCTCTCCAAATGTAGCGTTTATGGTTGTGACCAAAAAAGCTCACTTTTGGTCTCATCACTCCAAATAACTTTGTGCCAGAAGGTTTGAGGCTTGTCTCTGTGCTGTTTGGCGTATTGTAAGTGGGACACTTTGTGGCATTTGCGTAGTAATGGCTTTCTTCTGGCGACTCGACCATGCAGCCCATCTTTCTTCAAATGCCTGCTTATTGTGCATCTTGAAACAGCCACACCACATGTTTTCAGAGAGTCCTGTATTTCACCTGAAGTTATTTGTGGGTTTTTCTTTGCATCCTGAACAATTTTCCTGGCAGTTGTGGCTGAAATTTTAGTTGGTCTACCTGACCGTGGTTTGGTTTCAACAGAACCCCTCATTTTCTACTTCTTGATTAGAGTTTGAACACTGCTCATTCTCAATTTCTTGGATATCTTTTTATATCCCTTCCCTGTTTTATACAGTTAACTATCTTTTCCCGCAGATCCTTTGACAATTCTTTTGCTTTCCCCATGACTCAGAATCCAGAAACGTCAGTGCAGCACTGGGTGAAAGACACAAGGGTCTGTCAGGAGCCCAGAAACCCATTGACCTTTTATACACACACACTAATTACAAGCAAACAGATCACAGGTGAGGATGGTTACCTTTAATAGCCATTTAAACCTCTTTGTGTCAACTTGTGTGCATGTTATCCGGCCAAAATCACCAGGGTATGTAAACTTTTGATCAGGGTCATTTGGGTCGTTTCTGTTGCCATTATGATTTAACAAGAGAAAACACAGTTGATTTGATTATAAATGGCTTCACCAAACACTAACCATGAGTGAAAAAAGTTTTAGTGTTATCATTCATATTCTCTGAAAAATGGCAAGAAATCATAAATTCTGCCAGGGTATGTAAACTTATGAGCACAACTGTATTTACTAAAATAATTAAATTTCCATGTTCTGTGGGAGATCAGATATAGTGAATACAGGTTCCTGGGTTTATTTTTTTCCTATATTCATTATTTTTTTGTTACTTTTTTTTAAATGTCGCATGGCAAGAAAATGCCTAAAATTGGGGGAAAAAGCAGTTTTTTTGTTTGCAAATAACTTTTCTATGCTTTGTACTGGAAACCTTATATACCAGTATAATTTAAAATGGGAATAATTCTAGACTAAAATGTAAGCATTTTTGTGATGGAAGCAGTTCCTCTTCTTCAGTGGCAGCACTTGGATAAATAAAGGACTGGCCTCTTCGGGAACTGCTGCATGGTCCCCCCCCAAGTGGCCATTAACCTCTACTTGAGGAAACTACACTGGCAGCTGTGTTTACAAAGGGCCGCATATTTTAGTGCATGTTTTAGTATGAGTTCATTGCATTGTCACCCTGCGTCATTCCAGATCCTCTGCCTGGATATTTCTATGGACACTACTCTCCCTGTATAGATCATTCAATTATTGCACACATATTTCTGTAGTTAAACAGACTCATGTTGTCACTGCAGCGGAACATCTGACTCTCATCTGCTTCCTTTCCATCTGGAGGAGTTGACCTCTGTCCCTAACCCATAAATATCTCTCTAGCTGTGTTGGACACTTTATTGGGACACCCCGCTCTCTCCATTGGGACACAGCGTTTTACAAAGCCGCTTTTCCTGCTGCTTTTTCTCAGCTGATGAATGGCCTGTCATAGGCCAGTGCCTGGCGGTAGAGGCTGGAATGTTGTCCAGATTGTGTGCACTGTGCTACATGGGATTTCTTCTGACATCTGTGGGCTGCTGGAATGAGCTCATTATACAGAGCTGCCCATTACAGAAAGATTTGGTATTTTAGTGTGCTAATTAACCTTGCCAGCTGTGCAGGTCTTAAGAGGAAGTTCAAAGTCTAATATGTCCTCCAAGTCCTCTCCAGAGTCACTCTCATTCTTTGAAACTCCCTAACCGAACCTGTTCAGTTATCTCCTTCACTGTCTGCCTTTAGGCTATCCCTAACAATGACCCCTGTACCCAGAGCGTACTGACGAAACACGTAGGGTGGCTTGAGTGTGATACGTCACTTCCGCCGTTTGCAACGCAGCTGGAATGCTAACAGCGTCTCCAACACATGGTTGTGTTAGCTGTTATGGAGATTTGATTTTAGCTCATTTTAAACTCAATTTTTGAATAAATTTCTGTTTACTTCACCATGGAAGCCTGTTTTTTTTCTTTTAATCCTTGGATACCTGTTTGGATTGATGCTGTGGTCATGAAAATTTCCACATTGAGATTTTACTGCAAGCGCTTCCGACTACCTGTAATAGGTTCCATGGGATCCTGATTGGACATCCGTTCGGACCGGAGCTGTGGCTGTGAGGTTTTTCCATTGGCATTATTGCCACAGGCGTATATGACTACCTATAATGGGTGTAAAGGGATTCTGGTGAGTAGGATGTGTGGTAGGTGATGGTGGTGGAAGATCTACTCCTTGTTGTTGGCCAAGAATTGGAAGATTCACATTTTTGATCGTTCACTTTGATTGGACACTTCAGTAGATATTTTGTGGATGTTACACATGATTTTACACTACATGTACAGTATATGATTGTGTTTGCTGACATTGGTTGATGCATTTTGAGCACTTGCACTTTACATTAACATTTTTTGACAGAGCGCGGTTCTAATTAATTCATCTTTAATTCTTTTTTCACTCAATTCATTTATTTACGAGCTGCTCTTATAATTATTATTATTATTATTATTATTATTATTATAGATTTGGTTTTGTCATTTGCGCAGGTTTGGTGGTGGTTCAATACTTCCATACATATATATTTCTCATTATCCCTAACAACTCCTGTCTTCATCACCCCTATCTAACAACTGAATTTACACTCACTGGCCACTTTATTAGGTCCACCTTGCTAGAACCGGGTTGGACCTCCTTTTGCCTTCAGACCGGTCTTCATTCTTCGTGGCATAGATTCAACAAGGTGTTGGAAACATTCCTCAAAGATTTTGGTCCATATTGACATAACATCACACAGTTGCTGCAGATTTGTCGGCTATACATCCATGATGCAAATCTCCAGTTCCATCACATCCCAAAAGTGCTCTATTGGATGAGATCTGGTGACTGTGGAGGCCATTGGAGTACAGAGACCTCATTGTCATGTTCAAGAAACCAGTGGTGAGATGTTTGGAGCTTTGTGACATGGTGTATTATCCTGCTGGAAGGAGCCATCAGAAGATGGGGACACTGGATGGATGGACATGGTCAGCAACAATACTCAGGTAGTTTCTGGCATTTAAATGATGCTCAGTTGGTACAAAGGGGCCCAAAGCGTGCCAAGAAAATATCCCCATCACCATTACACCACCACCACCAGCCTGAAGCATTGATACAAGGCAGGATGGATCCATGCTTTCATGCTTACACCAAATTCTGACCCCACCATCTGAATGTCGCAGCTGAAATTGAGACTCATCAGACCATGCAAAGTTTTTCCAATCTTCTATTATCCAATGGTGAGGCTGTGTGAATTGTAGCCTCAGTTTCCTGTGCTTAGCTGACAGGAGTGGCACCCTGTGTGGTCTTCTGCTGCTGTAGCCCATCTGCTTCCAGGTTCAATGTGTTCAGAGATAGTATTCTGCATACATTGGTTGTAACGAGTGGTTATTTGAGTCACTGTTGTCTTTCTATTAAACAAGTCTGCCCATTCTCCTCTGACCTCTGACATCAACAAGGCATTTTCCTCCACACAACTGCCTCTCACTGGATATTTTCTCTTTCTCAAACCATTCTCTGTAAACCTGAGAGTTGGTTATGTGTGAAAATCTCAGTAGATCAGCAGGTTTTGAAATGCTCAGACCAGCCTGTATGTCACCAACAACCATGCCACGTTCAAAGTCACTTTAATCCCCTTTCTCCCCATTCTGATGCTCCGTTTGGACTTCAATTTGTCTTCACCATGTTTAGATGCCTTTAGTGCATTGAGTTGCTGCCATGTGATTGACTGATTAGGAATTTGTGCTACCAAGCAATTGAACACGTGTACCTAATAAAGTGGCCGGTGAGTGTATATGTATAAAGGATTTATATAGCACCAACAGTTTTCACATCACTTTACAATATAAAGGGAGACAGGACAGTTACAGTATAAAAGGAGACAGGACAGTCAAAATAAAATTAGAGATGAGAACCCAGTTTGAGGGCTTTACAATCGTTAAGGGAGGGTCAAGTGATAAAAAATGTTAACACCAGTGTGAGCGATGCGTTGATGGAGGAAGTATAAGTTTGAATGGTAGGTGGTGGAGGGGTAGGCTTCCCTGAAAAGATGAGTTTTCAGGGATCACCTAAGGTGAACAGAGTAGCAGATAGTCTGACAGGTTGGGGTATGAAGTCCCAGAGGATAGGAGAGGCTGGAGATGAGCATGGGAGGAGGTGACGAGGAAGCTGGAGAAGCAGGTCTTGGGAGGAGCAGTGAGGACAGTTTGGTATTGGAATTTTTAGATGAGGTTGGTGATTTTTAGATCGCTTTGTATGTTAGTGATTTTAATTTTATTCCTTGGGGGATTTGAGACCAGTGGAGGAATTGGCATAGAGGGGTGGAGGACACTCAGCAGAAGCCAGTGGAAGGATTGGAGGGGAGGGCACTCGGCGGAAGCCAGTGGTGGGATTGGTAGAGAATGGTGGAGGACTCTCAGCAGAAGCCAGTGGTAGGATTGGCAGAGAGCGGTGGAAAACACTCAGCAGAAGCCAATGGAGGACACTCTGCTGAAGCCAGTGGAGAGCAATCAGCGGAAGCTAGTGGTGGGATTGGCCGAGAATGGTTTAGGACACTCAGCAGAAGCCAGTGGAGAGCACTCAGCGGAAGCCAGTGGTGGGATTGGCCGAGAGCGGTTTAGGACACTCGGCAGAAGCCAGTGGAAGGTTTGTCAGTGAGGGGGGAGGACACTTAGCACAAGCCAGTGGTGGGATTGGCAGAGGGGGGTGGAGGACACTTAGCAGCCAGTGGAGGGATTGGCAGAGAGCGGTTGAGGACACTCGACAGAAGCCAGTGGAAGGATTAGTGGAGAGGGGTGGTGGGATTGGCAGAGAGGGGTGGAGGACACTCAGCAGAAGCCAGTGGTGGAATTAGCAGAGAAGGGTGGAGGATACTCGGCAGAAGCCAGTGGAAGGATTAGTAGAGAGGGGTGGAGGGATTGGCAGAGAGGGGTGGAGGACACTCAGCAGAAGCCAGTGGTGGGATTGACAGAGACCGGTGGAGGACACTCAGCAGAAGCCAGTGGAAGGATTAGTGGAGATGGGTGGAGGAATTGGCACAGGGGGGTGGAGGACACTCGGCAGAAGCCAGTGGAAGGATTAGTGGAGCGGGGTGGAGGGATTGGCAGAGAGGGGTGGAGGACACTCAGCAGAAGCCTGTGGAGGGAATGGTAGAGAAGGGTGGAGGACACTCGGCAGAAGCCAGAGGAAGGATTAGTGGAGAGGGGTGGAGGAATTGGCATAGAGGCGTGGAGGACACTCAGCAGAAGCCAGTGGTGGGATTGACATAGAGCGGTGGAAGACACTCGGCAGAAGCCAGTGGAAGGATTAGTGGAGAGGGGTTGAGGGATTGGCAGAGAGGGTGGAGGACACTCAGCAGAAGCCAGTGGTGGGATTGACAGAGAACGGTGATGGACACTCGGCAGAAGCCAGTGGAAGGATTAGTGGAGCGGGGTGGAGGGATTGGCAGAGAGGGGTGGAGGACACTCAGCAGAAGCCTGTGGAAGGATTAGTGGAGAGGGGTGGAGGGATTGGCAGGGAGGGGTGGAGGACACTCGGCAGAAGCCAGTGGAAGGATTAGTGGAGAGGGGTGGAGGGATTGGCAGAGAGGGGTGGAGGACACTTGGCAGAAGCCAGTGGAAGGATTAGTGGAGAGGGGTGGAGGGATTGGCAGAGAGGGGTGGAGGACACTCAGCAGAAGCCAGTGGTGGGATTGGCAGAGAGCGGTGGAGGACACTCGGCAGTAGCCAGTGGAAGGATTAGTGGAGAGGGGTGGAGGACACTCAGCAGAAGCCTGTGGAAGCATCATTCAACCCTGAAGAGGAACTGCAGCAGAACAGAGGACAGAAAGGTTATTTTGTCTTACCTATCCGATCCTTCAAAAAGCCCTTGATATTAGGATTTTGCCTAATCGCCATAGCAGAGGGTGATTCTCTGCTATTAGCCGGTGCAAAATATAAAGGCAAGAAGGGGCAGCCATGCCTAGTTGCCTCCTCTAGTGGTGTAAGAGAAAGTAAGGAGAGGAGTAGATCATCTGAAACCATTTCATAAGGCCCATCCTCAGCTCCTGCTGCACCTTCCACACATATTCCTATTCAAAAAGTAAAGTCTGCGGCATTGCATCCAATAATCAGCAGTAATTGCTCTTGGTGAGAAGTCTGCTCATCTGTGACCTGCCTAATGAGGCATGGTAGATTTAACACCTTCTATTGCTCTCGCAGTAAACTGATCATTCAGTACATACTAAACAGCATTTCCTCTGTATAACAATTACTTAGTAGAATTGGTTTAATGTCTGCTTTTTATCCTAATTAGAATTGGCTTCTTGTTGTTGTTCTGGTCAATGTAAACAGCGGCAATTAACAAAGGGGGCCTGTCATCACATGTACAGGAGAAAGTCAATCGGTGCTGTGTGTACATTACACATGTCATCAGCTTGTCAGAGCTATGATGTAATGCAATAAAACTGCTTTGTAGTCTAAGCTCTCGCTCACATGGCTCAGGAACTGCACTGATCTTATATATACAGTGGAATTGCCAGTTTTGTTTCCTAGACCAGTATAAAACTGTCATTTATTATGAACCAGTGGCATCTGTGTAGGACATTCTTTCTCTACTCCACATGGAGGAACCCTTGAAATGGCTTTTAGGTTTCAGGGAACTAAGTTACTTTATCCCAACTGCAAGTCCTGATACTTTACTTTTTATTTATTCTTATGTTGCAACTTATAGTTCAAAGTAATGTAGCGTACTTGGCATATATGGCACCTAGGGCTGCTCTAGTCAACAAAATTATACTGGGCAATAATAATGAAATAGAAAGAATAATACAAATAATGGCCAGACAAAAAACAGAGAATGTGTTGTCTCTTCTTGTTGGTGACCCATGACGTGCCACTCTTATATCAGTGGTCAGTGAAATGCTTAAAGGCGCACTTTAGATTGGTGGGCAGTGGTAGAAGGGCCAAATTACACTGGAGGTCATTGGGGTAACCTTCAGTGGGAAGCGTGCTTCTTACATTGGTGATCAGTGGGAAGAATGTCCCTTACATTGGTGATCAGTGGGAAGAATGTTCCTTACATTGGAGATCAGTGGGAAGAATGTTCCTTACATTGTTGATCGGTGAGAAGAATGTTCCTTACATTGGTGATCAGTGGGAAGAATGTCCCTTACATTGGTGGTCAGTGGGAAGAATGTCCCTTACATTAGTGATCAGTGGGAAGAATGCTCTTTACATTGGTGATCGGTGAGAAGAATGTCAATCACATTGGTGATCAGTGAGAAGAATGCTCCTTACATTGGTGGTCGGTGGGAAGAATGCTCCTTACATTGGTGATCAGTGGGAAGAATCTTCCTTACATTTGGTGATCAGTGGGAAGAATGCTCCTTACATTGGTGATCAGTGGGAAGAATGTTCCTTACATTGGTGATCAGTGGGAAGAATGCTCTTTACATTGGTGTTCAGTGGGAAGAATGCTCTTTACATTGGTGATCAGTGGGAAGAATGTTTCTTACATTGGTGATCAGTGGGAAGAATGTTCCTTACATTGGTGATCAGTGGGAAGAATGTTCCTTACATTGGTGATCAGTGGGAAGAATGTTCCTTACATTGGTGATCAGTGAGAAGAATGCTCTTTACATTGGTGTTCAGTGGGAAGAATGCTCTTTACATTGGTGATCAGTGGGAAGAATGTTTCTTACATTGGTGATCAGTGGGAAGAATGTTCCTTACATTGGTGATCAGTGGGAAGAATGTTCCTTACATTGGTGATCAGTGGGAAGAATGTTCCTTACATTGGTGATCAGTGAGAAGAATGCTCTTTACATTGGTGTTCAGTGGGAAGAATGCTCTTTACATTGGTGATCAGTGGGAAGAATGCTCTTTACATTGGTGATCAGTGTGAAGAATGCTCTTTACATTGGTGTTCAGTGGGAAGAATGTTCCTTACATTGGTGATCAGTGGGAAGAATGTTTCTTACATTGGTGATCAGTGGGAAGAATGCTCCTTACATTGGTGATCAGTGTGAAGAATGTCCCTTACATTGGTGATCAGTGGGAAGAATGCTCTTTACATTGGTGATCAGTGGGAAGAATGTTCCTTACATTGGTGATCAGTGGGAAGAATGCTCTTTACATTGGTGATCAGTGGGAAGAATGTCCCTTACATTGGTGATCAGTGGGAAGAATGCTCTTTACATTGGTGATCAGTGGGAAGAATGCTCTTTACATTGGTGATCAGTGAGAAGAATGCTCTTTACATTGGTGATCAGTGGGAAGAATGCCCCTTACATTGGTGATCAGTGGGAAGAATGCCCCTTATATTGGTGATCAGTGGGAAGAATGCCCCTTATATTGGTGGTCAGTGGGAAGAATGCTCCTTGCATTGGTGATTGGTGGGAAGAATGTTCCTTACATTGGTGAGCAGTGGGAAGAATGCCACTTACATTGGTGGTCGGTGGAATAAATGTCTCATACATTGGTGATCAATTGGAAGAATACTCTAATCAGATACTGCTGATTGCTCAAGGAACCCTTGGCAACCTCTGGAGGAAAACAAGGGTTCATTAGTAACCTGGTTGAGAGAGGCAGCTGTAGGATAACCACCTTTTCTTCTGTCCTCACTGAGGGACACAGCACATTCAGGAAACAAGGGGGCTTTATATTGCCATCTGTAGGAGCTGGACCACGCAGTGGACAAATTCCCAGCTGTTCTAGAGAATTTCATTTTCTTTTTTTGTATTTTGCACACCCTGAGTGCTGCTTGTGCACACATACAACACCAAGTACAGACAGAAATTCTAAGGCCTGTGCTATACAAATTTTAATGGATCCAGTTAGAAGTATTTTTTTTTTTACATCAAGAACACTTAACAGTCAACACACTTTGGGGGGGAGGGTCAATACACCCCCTTCATCGGGGCTTGAAGTCCAGTGACCCAAATCACTGGTTTACTATTCATTTGACCTGCATCCAGTGTCCAGTATCTTTTTGAACTTACTGCCAGTATTTAAGCCCTGATGAAGGGAGATTTGAGCCCCTAAACGTGTTGGCGGTTTGAGCTTTTGTGAAAATAAAGTCTTATTGGACTCATTCAAGTTTTGGCGCACTTATACTTTTATTGCACTCGCCATTACTTCAGAGACCATCTGGGATACCCTGGTTGATAGAAAGATGGCCTTAAAATGCCTGGCCATGCGCTGTGTAGGGTTGAGCACAACTAACCTCATTTTTTTTTTTTTTTACCTTTTGCAGAAAAATCCTTTTTTAAATTTGTATTCCTTTTTTGTATTGCCAAAATAAAAAGGAGTTTGGCATGACCCGTTTGTTTTACTTTTCATGTGATGGCAACATTTTAGGTTTATTACATCTCATGTAAGTTTTGAAAAAAATGACGTTCATATGTTATACTTGGTGTTTACAGGAAGCTGAAGTGAAGATAATGGCCCATATTGATGTGTTCCCCTTTTGAGTTATACATAATTGATGATGGTGTGTTTCAGTCATTCTCTGATCCGGTAATTCACCTTCCATTGTGTTGGTTTTGTTTCCAGACCTCAGGTGAGAAAGTCAGCAAACTGAGTCTGGTGGATTTAGCCGGAAGCGAGAGAGCCACGAAAACGGGCGCCGCCGGGGAGCGTCTGAAAGAAGGGAGCAATATAAACAAGTGAGTGTGCGACCTTCTAGCCTATTGTGTCTTCTAGGTGGAAAAGCAGATCGATTATATATAAAGTGCTGTGCAGAAATGCTGCTGGTTCACTGCATACCGTGTGCTCTGTGTCCGAAGAGCGCTAATCTAACACTCCCTATTCACTGCATATACTGTGCTCTGTGTCTGAAGAGCGCTAATCCAACACTCCCTATTCATTGCATACTGTGTTCTCTGTGTCTGAAGAGCGCTAATCTAACACTGCCTATTCACTGCATACTGTGTCTGAAGAGTGCTAATCCAACACTCCCTATTCACTGCATACTGTGATCTGTGTCTGAAGAGCGCTAATCTAACACTCCCTATTCACTGCATACTGTGTCTGAGGAGCGCTAATCTAACACTCCCTATTCACTGCATACTGTGTCTGAAGAGCGCTAATCTAACACTCCCTATTCACTGCATACTGTGTCTGAAGAGCGCTAATCTAACACTCCCTATTCACTGCATACCATGTTCTCTGTGTCTGAAGAGCGCTAATCCAACACTCCCTATTCACTGCATACCATGTTCTCTGTGTCTGAAGAGCGCTAATCCAACACTCCCTATTCACTGCATACTGTGTATCCTGTGGCTGAAGAGCGCTAATCTAACACTGCCTATTCATTGCATACTGTGTCTGAAGAGCGCTAATCCAACCCTGCCTATTCAGTGCATACTGTGTCTGAAGAGCGCTAGTCTAACACTGTCTATTCACTGCATGCTGTGTTTGAAAAGTGCTAATCGAACGCTGACTATTCACTGCATGCTGTGTCTGAAGAGCGCTAATCGAACACTGCCTGTTCAATACATACTGTGTGCTCTGTGTGTGAAGAGCGCTAATCTAACACTGCCTATTCAATAGACATGTGCAATTCGTTTCGGTCTGAATGTAAATTCGGACATATTTTTTGAGCATTTGGAGATGCGGATGTATCCGCAACTCCGGATGCAATAGTAACGAATTTTGTTTTATTTTTCTAACACATTCCAAATTTTCGGAATGATTCGGATTGGTGGAAAAATGTTTGACTGATTTCAAATTCTGTGTGAAGAATAACTAACTGGTTGTTAAGGAGCGGGCTGGGAAGCCGGCTGCCGCGTCCTTCACAACTGGTGACTCATCAGCTGTCAGCGGGCTTCCCCACTGAGAGCTGAAATGTAAACCGAAGAATGCCGGCAATAAGGGTTCCCCTTAAAATCCATACCAGACACAAAGGGCCTGGTATGGATTGTGGGGGACCCCACGCTGTTTTTCTGAATTTTCTGTTTCCGGCTTTTTGTTTATATTTCAGCTCTCATTGGGCAACCAGCTGACAGCTGATAAGTCATCAGTTGGTAGGGACACGTCGGCCAGCTTCCCAGGTATTCTTCACGTGGAATTCAGATCGGTCGATCGTTTTTCAATTGATCCAAATTTGAATCGTTCCGAAAATTTGGAATTCGTTAGAAACGTGTTAAACGAATCCTGAAACTAATCAATAAAACTACACTAGTAACATAACAAATCTAAACGAAGCAAATGTGTTCTGCACATGTCTACTATTCATTGGATACCGCGTGCTCTGTGTCTGAAGAGCGCTAATATAACACGGCCTATTTAGTGAAAGCTCTTTTAGATATTTAAGATCAATTTATTTTCATTAATATAGAGCTTTAAATAAAGTAAATGTGAACCTTAACAATGAATGTCTCTTATTTGCTCCATTTTTAGTCCAAATAAATATCCCATTGATAGCTTTGTTATATCTTTCCGATAAGTCCAAAAAAAATATATGACGTTTTCAGTCTACTGTTGACATTCTGGGATTCAGGCTAGCACAATTAAAAAAAACAAAAATAGTAAGACATTCAAAAATGTACAGTATATTGTTCTCAGCATTGGTCTATATAAGTTTAAAAACAAGTGCATTTGTGCTTTAAATCCTTAAAATCCTGCTATAAAAACATGCTTTTTTTTTATTTTAATTTTTTTTTTTTGGGAGATATTTATTTTATCCGATCCTTTATTCTATATCTGGGGTTCTAACTGTCTATTTGGGGTCAAAAAAAACAAAGCTCACCCCTCAAATTGGTCAGTCTGTCAGCATAAGGGAGACACTGGTGCTCTAAATAGGCTCCTGTGATATATAGCCGTTCGAAGACAAACCGCGTTAGTGGATCACTTATGGATAAAATATATATCGAAATTTATTACCGTGAACAGGACTTTTTTTTATAGGAGATTTTTTTTGGGGGTGTAATGAATGCAACATATGTTACTATTTGCATGTCTACCCTATCAGAGTCTATAAAAATGTACCCTTTACTTTATATTCAGTTCAATCATTTTAAAATTGTTTATTTTTTTTTCCCCAACAGATCCCTCACTACTCTGGGCCTGGTCATCTCTGCCCTGGCAGACCAAGGAGCTGGGAAGAATAAGAATAAGTTTGTTCCGTATCGGGACTCCGTGTTGACATGGTTGCTGAAAGTAAGTATGATCCCGTTTTGTTGTCGTGCCCCCAGTAATGTTCATATCATGATCATATTAAAGTACATTGAGAGCACCGCGCACACAGCTATTATTGTAACGTTTTCTTGACTGTAGATTTTTTTTTGTGGTGACTTTCACATTTTGCTTGCCTTGGCTTTACTGACGAGGTCCAATTCATCCCAAAGGTTTTCAGTAGAGTTGAGGTTGTCTCTGTGTAACCATTCAGTGTTTTTCACACCATACTGGTCAAACCATGTCCATATAGAACTAGCTTTGTACAGAGAAGACCTGGCTTGCAATCATTTTTCCAGTTCATCCAAAAGGTGTTCAGTACGGTTGAGGTCAGCGCTCTGTGTAGGCCACACAAGGTTGTCCACACCATACTGGTCAAACCATATCTTTATAGGCAGGAGAGAGTAGCCAGAGGCTAAGCACATAGTCAGCACAGCTCAGCTTACTGTGCTGACTATGTGCTTAGCCTCCAGCTCCTCTCTCCTGCACTCTTCCTTATTGCTGGGCCCTTCCAGACGCTCGGGCCCGGTACATGTGTATCGGCTGTACCCCCTGATGGCGGCCCTGTCTGGAACAGCCCTCCGGACTAGTGAGTGCTTCTCCCTAGGCTGACATGCTGGAGTGGCCTCCACCTGGAACGCTATATACATCTGTAAATCCGGACGCTGTTATCCATCTGTCCCTGCAGAGGGCTGTATCTGCATATGACCTTGCTATTAAGGAGTTTCACCACTTTTGGTAAGGGCTGTGGATGTGTGACTCTCCTCCATGGGATTTGTTTGTCCTCATCGAGTTCTCTATGAATGGACTCAATGATTTATTCACTAGCAATTTATGAACTTTAATCACTATTTCATTTTTTACTATTATTAATATATATTTTTGGTCACCTGACCATAGGTGCACTCAAATTATTATTGGACTCTATCATCTATTCACGGGCACTTTATGAATTCATTCATTATTTGATTTTATTATTTATTTACAGGCAATTTATGAATTTTTTTATCACTACTTAATTTATATATTTTTGATCACTTGATTATCAGTGTCCATCCATTCCACCTATCAGTGCCATCTGACAGTGTTTCTTATCAGTGCTCAATGCCCATCAGTGCCACCTACCAGTGCCCATGAATTCCGCCTATCAGTGCCACCTATCGGTGTTTCTTATCAGTGCTCAATGCCCATCAGTGCCACCTATCAGTGTCCATCAATTCCGCCTATCAGTGCCCATCAATTCCACCTATCACTGCAGCATATGTGTGCTGCCTTTCAGTGCTGATCAATGCCCATCAGTGCCACGCCGCCTATCCGCACCACAGATCATTGCTCATCAATGCCACCTATCAGTGCCCATCAGTGTGCTTTAAAAGAAAAAAAAAAATCTTATTTATTTCTTTTTACATAGTCACTTAAAAAAAAAAAAAATTCTGATCACTTTTATTGCTGTCACAAGAAATGTAAACATACCTTGTGACATTAATAGGTGGTGACAGGTACTCTTTATGGAGGGATCGGGAGTCTAAATGACCCCATATCCCTCCTTTGCACTTAAAAGTATTCAGATCGCTTTCCGGGATTTTACGTCGGAGACCCTATCAGAGCCGAATCCAGCTTTGTTCAGGCCTCGGCCTAGCCGGCGGATGTGCCGGCTGGTGGCTTGGGTCTCCCGGTGGGACAGGAGGCCCGGGAAGAGCAGCAGAAGGACGTCCCCTCCCCAGTCCTTTAGGATAACAGCCGATCGGCTTTTAGCCACTTCGGTTGTTATCACTAAAGAGCCAACCGCCCGCTCTAAAAAACGTTACTGGGGATATGCCTGCAGCTGCATCATCCTGGTATAACCCCTTCAAGCCTGAACGCAAATTTGCGTACGGTTGGTGTGAAGGGGGTTATGTTTTGTTTTGCACTAAAGCCAGTATAGAGTGCAACCATCCAAGGTTGTTCCTTGATCTTGAAGGTCATTGGTAAGTCCAGTAACCCAGGCTTGCAAGGGTAAAGTGCTAAGCAAGGTTTGGTTAATGATTGGCAATTCCAATTTTCCCTTCGGATAAGTTTGGTAAGCCTGATCTGATTACTGACTTCTGGTTTTATGTTCGGATTTTTTGTTCCGGTGTGATTTGGTTTTATATTCAGATCTTTGTTCCAGTGTTTTTTTTTTTTTTTGTTTTTTTTTAGTTTAATATTCAGATTTTTGTTCCAGCATATCCTCATTGTTCATTTCTTCTTCCGCCACTGCAGGACAGTCTTGGTGGGAACAGTAAAACAGCCATGGTGGCCACGGTCAGCCCTGCTGCTGATAACTACGATGAGACTCTTTCCACTCTTCGCTATGCCGACAGGGCCAAGAACATAGTCAACCACGCCGTGGTCAACGAGGACCCCAACGCTCGAATCATCCGAGAACTACGAGAAGAGGTGGAGAAGCTGCGAGAGCAGCTGACGCAGGCTGAGGTGAGCCCCTTCTCAACCCTTTCAAGGAATTTTGATATCCACATACATTGGATATAAAAAGTCTACGCACCCCTGATAAAATGTCAGGTTTCTGTGATATAAAAAAATGAGACAAAGATAAATAATTTCAGAACTTTTTCCACCTTTAATGTGACCTATAAATTGTACAACTCAATTAAAAAACAAACTAAAATCTTTTAGGTGGAGGGAAGTGAAAAATAAATATGGTTGTATAAGTGTGCACACTTTTACACTAATACTTGCCAATATTTGCCCACTCTGCAAAAACACTCCAAATCTGTCAGATTGTGAGGGCATCTCCTGTGCATATCACAGTGCAAACTGTAAATTGGGACAGGAATCGGTTTGCATGGGTGTGAACAAGCGAACCGATTCTGGTGCGGACCAAAAAAAAAAAAAAGGGTCCTTCACGACTTTGGTCCGAATGCGATCCGAATTCAGCCATACTATCTGTATGGCTGAATTTGCATCGCACAGACATTGCATTTGCATTTGGTTTGCACTGCAGTGCGGTGCGAATCACATGCAATGTTTGATAGGGCACCAATGCGAACCAAACCTACTGACATTTTGTGGGAACCAGTGACACTTATACAGTGATCAGTGCTAGAAGTGTGCACTGTCACTGTACTAATGGCAGGGAAGGGGTTAACACCAGGGGTGATCAAAGGGTTAACTGTATGCCTAGCCAGTGTTTGTGTATACTGTGTGTTGCTTTTACTATGGGAAGTAATGGATTCTAGCCCCTGATTTAAAGGAACACAGAATACATCCCTTCTCCCCTGTCAGAATGGGGATATGCCCTGTTTTTACATAGGAAGTTGCCCGTCCTGGGTTGTTTACCGATGATTAGCGGATGCCGGAGGACATGCAGGCAGAAATGCAGGATTGTGTGTGTGTGTGTGTGTATAATATATATATATATATATATATATATATATATATATATATATATATATACACACACATTATACCTGATCCAGCCCAGAGCTGCCGTCCTGTAGCAGTATAAGTGCTATAGGGTGGTCAGCAAGTGGTTAAAATAAAATTGGTAAAATGGTATGAAAACCCTGAAGTGATTTTTTTTTTGGAACGTAGACACCCCCAAGATATTATTATTATTGTTATTAATAAATATAATATATTTTTTTTTTAATAAAGAAGCATACTGGTACTAAGGGGGTTAAATTCAAAGTTTGAGAATGGTGTATTAATTACATTAATGTACATTAGACATGTGCACTGCCGAAAAAATTTGTTCGTTTTCGTTTCATTTGACTTTCTTTTTTCTTTTTTTCCGGGTCATTCATTATGATTGCAATTTCAAAAATAAGAAAGAAAATCTGAAAATTCGAAAGAATAACTAATAACTATTAAATTATCGGTATTGGAATTTCCTTTCAAATTTGGCTGTTAGTGAGCGTAACAAATGCGAATTTATCCAAAGTTACGAATTATCTGAAATAACGAATGCAGCATCTAAGCAAATAGAAAAGAACAAATTAATATTAATAATTTTTTATTATTGTTATGTATTATTATTATTAATTCATTACATTCTATTCGTTTAGATATGGCATTCGTTATTTCGGATAATTCATAACTTCGGATGAATTCGTATTCGTTATGTTTGCTAACAGCCAAATTTGAAAGGAAATTCCAATACCTATAATTTAATAGTTAGTTATTTCAGATTTTCGAATTTTCAGATTTTCAGATTTTGGAATCTTCAAATTTACAAATATTCGAATTTACGAATATTCAGAAAAATTCGTTAAATGGGTTTGCATTAATTCAGATGTTTCCGAATGAACAAATTTGTCGAAATTCGGTAAAACGAATTTGGAACAAAACGAATTGCACGTGTACAGGTCGTACACAAAGGCAGGAGGAGGTGAAGGGGTTAATGTGCTGGTCACATACAAAGGCAGGAGGAGGTGAAGGGGTTAATTTTCAAATGGGCAGGTGGTGAGGGGTTAATTTCCAGGTCACTAGAGACTCTAATGGAGATGGTATGTATTGGAGAAGGGGGGAGGCAGGATTAAAGGGTTAAAAAGAATGGTGATGCTGATCTGTTCATTCTGTGCCCATTCATAGACACTCAATCTCTCTCTCTTCCGTTGTAAGGGGAAGGAGATAGACCGACACTTTAACACCTTGTGATCGTTGTGATGACCAATCACAGCGATCGCATGGTACCCAGCCCCTTAGATTGGCTGGGTACAGTGTCTGTGCCCCGGGCTGTCCAGTGTCGGCTCCAGTGCCAATTAGGGTTGCCACCTCATCCCTTTAAACCCGAACACATATAAATTACACAGGTTCTGTGGCTGATTAAGGTGGTAATTAAACTCGGTGCCTTTTCTGCATTTAATTAGTCCCAGAACCTGTGTCATTAATATGTGTTCGGGTTTAAAGGGATGAGGTGGCAACCCTAGTGGCAATTCATAAACGTCATTGGCTAAATAAAGGGCCCCCGGTCCGCTGTTGATAGACCTACTATGGTATGTAAGCGGTTGAAGTGACTCTTCCATTTCCCCTTAGAGCCCTTGCACACTGGGGCGGTTTGCAGGCGCTATTGCGCTAATAATAGCGCCTGCAAACCGCCCCGAAAGTGCCGCTGCTGTGTATCCAGTGTGCAAGCCCCGAGGGCTTTCACACTGGAGCGGTGCGCTGGCAGGACGGTAAAAAAAGTCCTGCCAGCAGCATCTTCGGAGCGGTGAAGGAGCGGTGTGTATACCGCTCCTTTACCGCTCCTGCCCATTGAAATCAATGGGACGGCGCGGCTATACCGCCTCTGCAGAGGCGCTTTGCGGTGGTATTTAACCCTTTCTCGGCCGCTAGCGGGGGGTAAAACCGCCCCGCTAGCGGCTGCATACCGACGGTAAAACGCCGCTAATAATAGCGGTGTTTTACCGCCGACGCCGCCCCCCGCCCCAGTGTGCAAGGGCTCTTATAGAACAAAGGAAAAAGTTCATTTAATCACCTCTCGCCCCCAGCAACCTATCATTACATAATCTCGCTCCCTCAGCGCTCCATTCAACCGCCTGGCATGAAGTGACATATTCAGCACTTCTAGGTACAGGTAAGCAGCGTCACTCCCTCAACCATGTCAAAGCATTAAGTGCGTCATGATTGGTCCATGCAGTCACATGGGGTCAGGAAGGAACTCATTGCCCTGTGTGAGCTCCAATAGTTTGGAGCTTACACGGTGCTTACTTTCGCCTGGGAAGGAGGAGGAGATGAGGGACCCCTCTACCTTGACCTTCTACTTCCATTTGATAAGACTGAATGTAACACAGCTGGCCTTTAGGAAGATTCAGCAGTGACTGATATTGCTAAAATGCTCCCGCGATCACTTCTGTATTCATCACTTCCACTTCCACATTTTCTCCTAATGTCTCCCCCTCCAGACCAGTGTAAGTGAACATCTACAGGCTGAGATTATAAAATCACAGCATTCAAAAAAAAAAAAAAAAAGGAATATGTGCGTTATATCCCTCCAAAAATTCCCCTTAAAGCGGGGGTTCACCCACACCGCCAAAAAAAAAAATATTAAAAGCCAGCAGCTACAAATACTGCAGATGCTGACTTTTAATACATGGCCACTTACCTGTCCCAGCGATGTCGGCAGGGGACGCCGAGAACCCGCTCGGTTCTCGGCAGCTGCCGCCGCCATCCTAGGTGAGGGAATCAGGAAGTGAAGCGTTGCGGCTTCACTTCCTGGTTCCCTACTGCGCATGCGCGAGTCGCGCTGCGCGTCCCAAGTGGTCCCCGCTCTCTCCTGGGAGCTGTGTGTTCCCAGCAGACAGCGCGGTGGGGACGGGAAGAGGCGTAGACTCCCATGGGAGTCTATGCTGGAAGTGGGTGCAAATACCTGTCTTAGACAGGTATCTGCACCCCCCTCCCCCCTGAAAGGTCCCAAATGTGACACCGGAGGGGGGGAGGGTTCCGAAAAGCGGAAGTTCCATTTTTGTGTGGAACTCCGCTTTAAGGGCTACTTTACATTTTCGTTGATTAGTGACAATAAAAAGCCTACTGCTTTAACATGCATTTTTTGATGCTTTGATTCTTTTTTTGAAGCGTTAATGAAACTTGGCAAAGGCTGTGTGTGTTGGTTTTCTATTTGTTCTAAAGGGGAAGTGATGATATGGAAGTCGGCCGGTTTGAGGTGTGGTTAGATGTTGGTGTGGTATCAGGTGTTTTTTGTTTTATTTTGGTGGTTTTGGTGGCTCAGTAGTCCCCCTGCTTATCGGTTTTCGGGCTTAGCCCAGCTCAGTAGATCTCCCGCTCAGGGGTTCTGCGGCTCAGTAGATCTCCCGCTCAAGGGTTCCCCGGCTCAGTAGATCTCCTGCTCAAGGGTTCCCCGGCTCAGTAGATCTCCCGCTCAAGGTTCCCCCGCTCAGTAGATCTCCCACTCAAGGGTTCCCTGGCTCAGTAGATCTCCCGCTCAGGGGTTCCCTGGCTCAGTGGATCTCCCGCTCAGGGGTTCCCCGGCTCAGTAGATCTCCCGCTCAGGGGTTCCCCGGCTCAGTAGATCTCCCACTCAGGGGTTCCCCGGCTCAGTAGATCTCCCACTCAGGGGTTCCCCGGCTCAGTAGATCTCCCGCTCAAGGGTCCCCCGGCTCAGTAGATCTCCCGCTCAAGGGTCCCCCGGCTCAGTAGATCTCCCGCTCAAGGGTCCCCCGGCTCAGTAGATCTCCCGCTCAAGGGTCCCCCGGCTCAGTAGATCTCCCGCTCAAGGGTCCCCCCGGCTCAGTAGATCTCCCGCTCAAGGGTCCCCCGGCTCAGTAGATCTCCCGCTCAAGGGTGCCCCCCGGCTCAGTAGATCTCCCGCTCAGGGGTTCCCCAGCTCAGTAGTAGCCCCCGCTCAGGGGTCCCCCGGCTCAGTAGATCTCCCGCTCAAGGGTCCCCCGGCTCAGTAGATCTCCCGCTCAAGGGTCCCCCGGCTCAATAGATCTCCCGCTCAAGGGTCCCCCGGCTCAGTAGATCTCCCGCTCAAGGGTCCCCCGGCTCAGTAGATCTCCCGCTCAAGGGTCCCCCGGCTCAGTAGATCTCCCGCTCAAGGGTCCCCCGGCTCAGTAGATCTCCCGCTCAGGGGTTCCCCAGCTCAGTAGTAGCCCCCGCTCAGGGGTGCCCCCCGGCTCAGTAGATCTCCCGCTCAGTAACTTAGTAGTACATTACCACCTCCCCCCAGCTGCCCACTCAGTAGTATGTTCCCATCCCTCCTCCCCCGCTCAGTAGTACATTGCATTACTCCCCGCCCCCTGCTCAGTAGTAATCCCCCCTGCCTACACTACCTCCCCCTCCCCCACCTCCGCTCCCCCACTTTGCTAATCCTTCATTTTGCTGATCTCCTGCTTTACTCATTCCCTGCCGCTCGGTTTCCCACTTGGACCACGCTCTGGTCCCCGTTGACCTTCCTGCTCTTTCACTCCCATACTGTGGTAAAACCCAGCGGTTAAGCCGCATTTTTACTGCCCTTCACACTTCCCCTGTTGCTGCTGAGGCAGCGGTTGGGGTTGTACAAATACCGTAGCTGCAGTGATTTGCTTTGCGTCCGCTGCAGAAATTCTACCCCCTGTTGTGCGTTCAGCTGAACGTGGGCTGCGCTGGAGCCACGCACAGTGTGTGCCCTTGCAGCACAGTCCAGTAATTAGAGGGTTAAAGGTACAACACGGAGTCACCATTTGTCTGTTGCTGTTAGAATAGCAATCTGAAAGCGTATCACTCTTCAAACAGCAAAACAAGTCTATTTGAGGCCACAGACTTCTATGGTGGGGGGACTTTGAGATGAGGCAAAGCAAACTCGGCAGTGTGTTCAGGACGGTAAGGAAACCATAGCGAGGGGCTTTGATTGGCATTCAGAGCGCTTTAAAACAGCGTTGCAAATGTTACATTTTAAAGCAAATGGAAAGGAATTCTGCCCACTCATCACTTTTTATAAGCGGGGACATTTTGGTAGAAAAATATTATTCTGGCCAGGTACTTTTTGTTTTGTAAGTAGTTAACTTTGCTCAGTATACAGAGAAAAAAAAAAGTACCTTTATTTCTTGTTACCACATTTTGCAGTTTTTGTGCATATTCTGATATGTAGCATTAGGGCTCCCTCTGGTGGATAAATTGCGTATGTCAGGCAGAATCAATTCCAAACCTTGAACTTTTTGGCCTCATGCACTCTGGACGTTAAAAAAAAAACTTTATAAAAACGCGAGTAATTTGCAGTGAGTTTTTCAACGCTTTTGCAAAAGCGGTTTTTAGCATTTATTAGCGTTTTTCCGCATTAGCGTTTTTTTTTTCTCAGTGGAGCAAAAACGTCAAGCGCTGGTGAGCCGCGTTTTTTTGAGCGTTTATCAGCGTTTTTTGATGCTAGAGGGTTTTTACAGCTGAAAAACTCCTCTCAGAACCCAAGTTTTTTTTTTTTTTTTTTTTTAACCACTTCAATACCAGGCACTTAGACACCATGCTGCCCAGGCCAATTTTCAACTTTCAGCGCTGTTGCAATTTGAATGACAATTGCGCGTTTTTTTGAGCGTTTATCAGCGTTTTTTGACGCTAGAGGGTTTTTACAGCTGAAAAACTCCTCTCAGAACCCAAGTTGTTTTTTTTTTTTTGTTTTTTTTTTCAATACCACTTCAATACCAGGCACTTAGACACCTTCCTGCCCAGGCCAATTTTCAGCTTTCAGCGCTGTTGCAATTTGAATGACAATTGCGCGGTCATACAACACTGTACCCAAACAAATTTTTTATCATTTTGTTCCCACAAATAGAGCTTTCTTTTGGTGGTATTTGATCACCTCTGCGGTTTTTATTTTTTGCGCAACAAATAAAAAAAGACCAAAAATTTTGAAAAAAAACAAGTTTTTCTTTGTTTCTGTTAAAATGTTTTGTAAATAAGTACGTTTTCTTCTTCAATGACAGGCACTGATATGGCTGCACTGACGGGCACTGATACGGCGGCACTGATGGGCACCGATGAGGTTGCACTGATAGGTGGCACTTGTATGCGGCACTGATGGGCACTCATAGGTGGCACCGATGGGCACTCATAGATGGCACTGATAGGTGGCACTGATAGGTGGGCACTGATGGGCACCGATGGGCACTGACAGGTGGCACTGATGACACTGGTGGCACTGAATAAACTGATTGGTGGCATTGCTGGGCAGACCTGAAACATGTTGGTGCCAATCAGTGCCCATTTGTGGGCACTGATTGGCACATTGGGCACATGTGGATGGCCATGGGGTACATACCTGGCCATCCACATGTTGCCCCTTCCCTTATGGTCCTAGTGGCGATCCCTGGTGGTCCAGTGTGGTGATCTGAGGGGGGGCTGCGCTGATAAACAATCAGCACAGACCCCCCCTGTCAGGAGAACTGCCGATCGGCTCTCCTCTACTCGCGTCTGTCAGACGCGAGTGAGGAAAAGCCGATCAACGGCTCTTCCTATTGACATCATGATCAGCCATGATTGGACACGGCTGATCACGTGGTAAAGAGCCTCCGCCGGAG